>NW_026912237.1:0-300000 GCF_963662255.1 Cinclus cinclus | reverse complement strand
TGTGACAGCATGGGGACCTATAAAAGCAAGGAACCATTATGACACCATGAAGGCCAAGAATCAAATGGTTCATGGTAAGACCAAGTGGCCTAAAAGGGCTTGGAATGCATTGTGACACCACAGAGGTTAAGAGAAGCAAGGAACGATTGTGACCCAAGGGAGGCTAACAATCTAATGATCCATTGTGACACCAGGGGTTGTAATAGGGCCAGGGATGAATTGTGAAAGCATGGGGCACAATAAATCATTGAAATATTATGACACCTTAGAGGCCAAGACTGAAATGATTCATTGTAACACCAAGTGGCCTAAAAGGGCATGGGATGCATTGTGACACCACAGGTGCTAAGAGAAGCAAGGAACCATTGTGACCCAATGCAGGCTAACAATCTAAGAATCCCTTTTGACACCAGGGGGCGCAAAAGGACCATGGATGAACTCTGACAGCATGGGGACCTATAGAAGCAAGGAACCATTATGACACCATGAAGGCCAAGAATCAAATGGTTCATTGTAAGACCAAGTGGCCGAAAAGGGCTTGGAATGCATTGTGACACCACAGAGGTTAAGAGAAGCAAGGAACCATTGTGACCCAATGCAGGCTAACCATCTAATGATCCGTTGTGGCACCACTGGGTATAAAAAGGGCCAGGGATGGATTGTTACAGCACGGGGACCAATAGAAGCAAGGATCTATTATGCCACCGTGGAGGCCAAGAATCAAATGATTCATTGTGACATCAAGTGGCCTAAAAGGGCATGGGATGCATTGTGACAGCACAGGGGTTAAGAGAAGCAAGGATCCATTGTGACCCAATGCAGGCTAACAATCTAATGATCCCTTGTGACACCAATGGGCCTAAAAGGGCCAGGGATGAATTGTTACAGCATGGAGCCCAATAGAAACAAGTAACCATTATGCCACCATGGAGGCCAAGAATCAAATGATTCATTGTGACATCAAGTGGCCTAAAAGGGCATGGGATGCATTGGGACACCACAGAGGTTAAGAGAAGCAAGGAACCATTGTGACCCAATGCAGGCTAACAATCTAATGATCCCTTGTGGCACCACTGGGTAAAAAAAGGGCCAGGGATGGATTGTTACAGCACGGGGACCAATAGAAGCAAGGATCTATTATGCCACCGTGGAGGCCAAGAATCAAATGATTCATTGTGACATCAAGTGGCCTAAAAGGGCATGGGATGCATTGTGACAGCACAGGGGTTAAGAGAAGCAAGGATCCATTGTGACCCAATGGAGGCTAATAATCCCAGGATCCCATTTGACACCAGGGGGCGTAAAAGGGCCAGGGATGAATTGTGACAGCATGGGGCCCAATAGAAACAAGGAACCATTATGACACCATGGAGGCCAAGAATCAAATGATTCATTGTGACATCAAGTGGCCTAAAAGGGCATGGAATGCATTGTGACGCCACAGAGGTTAAGAGAAGCAAGGAACCATTGTGACCAAATGCAGGCTAACAATCTAATGATCCCTTGTGACACCAATGGGCCTAAAAGGGGCAGGGATGATTTGTGAAAGCATGGGGCTCCAGTAAAACCTGGTACAATTATGCCACCATGGCGGCCAAGAATCAAATGATTCATTGTGACATCAAGTGGCCTAAAAGGGCATGGGATGCATTGTGACACCACAGGGGTTAAGAGAAGCAAGGAACCATTGTAACCCTATGCAGGCTAACAATCTAAGAATCCCTTTTGACACCAGGGGGCGAAAAAGAATGAACTCTGACATCATGGGGTCCTATAGAAGCAAGGAACCATTATGACACCATGAAGGCCAAGAATCAAATGGTTCATTGTAAGACCAAGTGGCCGAAAAGGGCTTGGAATGCATTGTGACACCACAGAGGTTAAGAGAAGCAAGGAACCATTGTGACCCAATGCAGGCTAACACTCTAATGATCCCTTGTGGCACCAGGGGGTATAAAAAGGGCCAGGGTTGGATTGTTACAGCACGGGGACCAATAGAAGCAAGGATCTATTATGCCACCGTGGAGGCCAAGAATCAAATGATTCATTGTGACATCAAGTGGCCTAAAAGGGCATGGGATGCATTGTGACAGCACAGGGGTTAAGAGAAGCAAGGAATCATTGTGACCCAATGGAGGCTAACAATCTAATAATCCCTTTTGACTCCAATGGGCCTAAAAGGGGCAGGGATGTATTGTGAAAGCATGGGGCCCAATGAAAACCTGGTACAATTACGCCACCATGGAGGCCAAGAATCAAATGATTCATTGTGACATCAAGTGGCCTAAAAGGGCATGGGATGCATTGTGACACCACAGGGGATAAGAGAAGCAAGGAACCATTGTGATCCAATGCTGCCTAACAATCTAAGAATCCCTTTTGACACCAGGGGGCGCAAAAGGACCACGGATGAACTCTGGCAGCATGGGGAGCTATAGAAGCAAGGAACCATTATGACACCATGAAGGCCAAGAATCAAATGGTTCATTGTGACATCAAGTGGCCTAAAAGGGCATGGGATGCATTGTGACAGCACAGGGGTTAAGAGAAGCAAGGATCCATTGTGACCCAATGGAGGCTAATAATCCCAGGATCCCATTTGACACCGGGGGTGAATAGGGCCAGGGATGAATTGTGACAGCATGGGGCCCAATAGAAACAAGGAACCATTATGACACCATGGAGGCCAAGAATCAAATGATTCATTGTGACATCAAGTGGCCTAAAAGGGCATGGGATGCATTGTGACACCACAGAGGTTAAGAGAAGCAAGGAACCATTGTGACCCAATGCAGGCTAACAATCTAATGATCCCTTGTGACACCAATGGGCCTAAAAGGGCCAGGGATGAATTGCGACAGCATGGGGCCCAAGTAAAACCTGGTACAATTATGCCACCATGGAGGCCAAGAATCAAATGATTCATTGTGACATCAAGTGGCCTAAAAGGGCATGGGATGCATTGTGACACCACAGGGGTTAAGAGAAGCAAGGAACCATTGTGACCCAATGCAGGCTAACAATCTAAGAATCCCATTTGACACCAGGGGGCGTAAAAGGTCCAGGGATGAATTGTGACAGCATGGAGCCCAATAAAAACAAGGAAGCGTTATGACACCATGGAGGCCAAGAATCAAATGATTCATTGTGACATCAAGTGGCCTAAAAGGGCATGGGATGCATTGTGACACCACAGAGGTTAAGAGAAGCAAGGAATCATTGTGACCCAATGCAGGCTAACAATCTAATGATCCCTTGTGGCACCAGGGGGTATAAAAAGGGCCAGGGATGGATTGTTACAGCACGGGGACCAATAGAAGCAAGGAACTATTATGCCACCGTGGAGGCCAAGAATCAAATGATTCATTGTGACATCAAGTGGCCTAAAAGGGCATGGGATGCATTGTGACAGCACAGGGGTTAAGAGAAGCAAGGATCGATTGTGAACCAATGGAGTCTAACAATCTAATAATCCCTTTTGACACCAATGGGCCTAAAAGTGGCAGGGATGTATTGTGAAATCATGGGGCCCAATGAAAACCTGGTACAATTACGCCACCATGGAGGCCAAGAATCAAATGATTCATTGTGACATCAAGTGGCCTAAAAGGGCATGGGATGCATTGTGACACCACAGGGGTTAAGAGAACCAAGGAACCATTGTGACCCAATGCAGGCTAACAATCTAAGAATCCCTTGTGACAGCAGGGGGCGCAAAAGGTCCACGGAGGGACTCTGACAGCATGGGGACCTATGGAAGCAAGGAACAATTATGACACCATGAAGGCCAAGAATCAAATGGTTCATTGTGACATCAAGTGGCCTAAAAGGGCATGGGATGCATTGTGACACCACAGACGTAAAGAGAAGCAAGGATCCATTGTGACCCAATGGAGGCTAACAATCTAATGATCCCTTGTGACACCAATGGGCCTAAAAGGGCCAGGGATGAATTGTGAAAGCATGGGGCCCAAGTAAAACCTGGTACAATTATGCCACCATGGAGGCCAAGAATCAAATGATTCATTGTGACATCAAGTGGCCTAAAAGGGCATGGGATGCATTGTGACACCACAGAGGTTAAGAGAAGCAAGGAATCATTGTGACCCAATGCAGGCTAACAATCTAATGATCCCTTGTGACACCAATGGGCCTAAAAGGGGCAGGGATGATTTGTGAAAGCATTGGGCCCCAGTAAAACCTGGTACAATTACGCCACCATGGAGGCCAAGAATCAAATGATTCATTGTGACATCAAGTGGCCTAAAAGGGCATGGGATGCATTGTGACACCACAGGGGTTAAGAGAAGCAAGGAACCATTGTGACCCAATGCAGGCTAACAATCTAAGAATCCCTTTTGACACCAGGGGGCGCAAAAGGACCACGGATGAACTCTGACAGCATGGGGAGCTATAGAAGCAAGGAACCATTATGACACCATGAAGGCCAAGAATCAAATGGTTCATTGTAAGACCAAGTGGCCTAAAAGGGCTTGGAATGCATTGTGACACCACAGAGGTTAAGAGAAGCAAGGAACCATTGTGACCCAATGCAGGCTAACAATCTAATGATCCCTTGCGGCACCAGGGGGTATAAAAAGAGCCAGGGATGGATTGTTACAGCACGGGGACCAATAGAAGCAAGGATCTATTATGCCACCGTGGAGGCCAAGAATCAAATGATTCATTGTGACATCAAGTGGCCTAAAAGGGCATGGGATGCATTGTGACAGCACAGGGGTTAAGAGAAGCAAGGATCCATTGTGACCCAATGGAGGCTAATAATCCCAGGATCCCATTTGGCACCAGGGGGCGTAAAAGGGCCAGGGATGAATTGTGACAGCACGGGGACCAATAGAAACAAGGAACCATTATGACACCATGGAGGCCAAGAATCAAATGATTCATTGTGACATCAAGTGGCCTAAAAGGGCATGGGATGCATTGTGACACAACAGAGGTTAAGAGAAGCAAGGAACCATTGTGACCCAATGCAGGCTAACAATCTAATGATCCCTTGTGACACCAATGGGCCTAAAAGGGCCAGGGATGAATTGTTACAGCACGGGGACCAATAGAAGCAAGGATCTATTATGCCACCATGGAGGCCAAGAATCAAATAATTCATTGTGACATCATGTGGCCTAAAAGGGCATGGGATGCATTGTGACACCACAGGGGTTAAGAGAAGCAAGGAACCATTGTGACCCAATGGAGGCTAACAATCTAATGATCCCTTGTGACACCAATGGGCCTAAAAGAGGCAGGGATGCATTGTGAAAGCATGGGGCCCAATAGAAACCTGGTACAATTACGCCACCATGGAGACCAAGAATCAAATAATTCATTGTGACATCATGTGGCCTAAAAGGGCATGGGATGCATTGTGACAGCACAGGGGTTAAGAGAAGCAAGGATCCATTGTGACCCAATGGAGGCTAACAATCTAATGATCCCTTGTGACATGAATGGGCCTAAAAGGGCCAGGGATGTATTGTGAGAGCATGGGGCCCAATAGAAACCTCGTACAATTACGCCACCATGGAGGCCAAGAATCAAATGATTCATTGTGACATCAGGTGGCCTAAAAGGGCATGGGATGCATTGTGACACCACAGGGGTTAAGAGAAGCAAGGAACCATTGTGACGCAATGCAGGCTAACAATCTAAGAATCCCTTTTGACACCAGGGGGCGCAAAAGGACCACGAATGAACCTTGACAGCATGGGGACCAATAGAAGCAAGGAACCATTATGACACCATGGAGGCCAAGAATCAAATGGTTCATTGTGACATCAACTGGCCTAAAAGGGCTTGGAATGCATTGTGACACCACAGAAGGTTAAGAGAAGAAAGGAAACATTGAGACCCAATGCAGGCTAACCATCTAATGATCCGTTGTGGCACCACTGGGTATAAAAAGGGCCAGGGATGGATTGTTACAGCACGGGGACCAATAGAAGCAAGGATCTATTATGCCACCGTGGAGGCCAAGAATCAAATGATTCATTGTGACATCAAGTGGCCTAAAAGGGCATGGGATGCATTGTGAAACTACAGGGGTTAAGAGAAGCAAGGAACCATTGTGATCCAATGCAGGCTAACAATCTAAGAATCCCTTTTGACACCAGGGGCCGTAAAAGGGGCAGGGATGAATTGTGACAGCATGGGGCCCATTAGAATCAAGGAACCATTATCTCACCATGGAGGCCAAGAATCAAATAATTCATTGTGACATCAAGTGGCCTAAAAGGTCATGGGATGCATTGTGACAGCACAGGGGTTAAGAGAAGCAAGGATCCATTGTGACCCAATGGAGGCTAACAATCTAATGATCCCTTTTGACACCAATGGGCCTAAAAGGGCCAGGGGTGTATTGTGAAAGCATGGGGCCCAATTAAAACCTGTTACAATTACGCCATCATGGAGGCCAAGAATCAAATGATTCATTGTGACATCAAGTGGCCTAAAAGGGCATGGGATGCATTGTGACACCACAGGGGATAAGAGAAGCAAGGAACCATTATGACCCAATGCAGGCTAACAATCTAGGAATCCCTTTTGACACCAGGGGGCGCAAAAGGACCACGGATGAACTCTGACAGCATGGGGACCTATAGATGCAAGGAACCATTATGACACCATGAAGGCCTAGAATCAAATGATTCATTGTGACATCAAGTGGCCTAAAAGGGCTTGGAATGCATTGTGACACCACAGAGGTTAAGAGAAGCAAGGAACCATTGTGACCCCATGCAGGCTAACAATTTAATGATCCCTTGCGGCACCAGGGGGTATAAAAAGAGCCAGGGATGGATTGTTACAGCACGGGGACCAATAGAAGCAAGGATCTATTATGCCACCGTGGAGGCCAAGAATCAAATGATTCATTGTGACATCAAGTGGCCTAAAAGGGCATGGGATGCATTGTGACAGCACAGGGGTTAAGAGAAGCAAGGATCCATTGTGACCCAATGGAGGCTAATAATCCCAGGATCCCATTTGGCACCAGGGGGCGTAAAAGGGCCAGGGATGAATTGTGACAGCACGGGGACCAATAGAAACAAGGAACCGTTATGACACCATGGAGGCCAAGAATCAAATGTTTCATTGTGACATCAAGTGGCCTAAAAGGGCATGGGATGCATTGTGACACCACAGAGGTTAAGAGAAGCAAGGAACCATTGTGACCCAATGCAGGCTAACAATCTAATGATCCCTTGTGACACCAATGGGCCTAAAAGGGCCAGGGATGGATTGTTACAGCACGGGGACCAATAGAAGCAAGGATTTATTATGCCACCGTGCAGGCCAAGAATCAAATGATTCATTGTGACATCAAGTGGCCTAAAAGGGCATGGGATGCATTGTGACAGCACAGGGGTTAAGAGAAGCAAGGATCCATTGTGACCCAATGGAGGCTAATAATCCCAGGATCCCATTTGGCACCAGGGGGCGTAAAAGGGCCAGGGATGAATTGTGACAGCACGGGGACCAATAGAAACAAGGAACCATTATGACACCATGGAGGCCAAGAATCAAATGTTTCATTGTGACATCAAGTGGCCTAAAAGGGCATGGGATGCATTGTGACACCACAGAGGTTAAGAGAAGCAAGGAACCATTGTGACCCAATGCAGGCTAACAATCTAATGATCCCTTGTGACACCAATGGGCCTAAAAGGGCCAGGGATGAATTGTTACAGCACGGGGACCAATAGAAGCAAGGATCTATTATGCCACCGTGGAGGCCAAGAATCAAATGATTCATTGTGACATCAAGTGGCCTAAAAGGGCATGGGATGCATTGTGACAGCACAGGGGTTAAGAGAAGCAAGGAACCATTGTGACCCAATGGAGGCTAACAATCTAATGATCCCTTGTGGCGCCGGGGGGTATAGAAATGGCCAGGGATGGATTGTTACAGCACGGGGACCAATAGAAGCAAGGATCTATTATGCCACCGTGGAGGCCAAGAATCAAATGATTCATTGTGACATCAAGTGGCCTAAAAGGGCATGGGATGCATTGTGACAGCACAGGGGTTAAGAGAAGCAAGGATCCATTGTGACCCAATGCAGGCTAACAATCTAATGATCCCTTTTGACACCAATGGGCCTAAAAGGGGCAGGGATGTATGTGAAAGCATGGGGCCCAATTAAAACCTGGTGCAATTACGCCACCATGGAGGCCAAGAATCAAATGATTCATTGTGACATCAAGTGGCCTAAAAGGGCATGGGATGCATTGTGACACCACAGGGGTTAAGAGAAGCAAGGAACCATTGTGATCCAATGCTGCCTAACAATCTAAGAATCCCTTTTGACACCAGGGGGCGCAAAAGGACCACGGATGAACTCTGACAGCATGGGGACCTATAGAAGCAAGGAACCATTATGACACCATGAAGGCCAAGAATCAAATGGTTCATTGTAAGACCAAGTGGCCTAAAAGGGCTTGGAATGCATTGTGACACCACAGAGGTTAAGAGAAGATAGGAACCATTGTTACCCAATGCAGGCTAACAATCTAATGATCCCTTGTGGCACCAGGGGGTATAAAAAGGGCCAGGGATGGATTGTTACAGCACGGGGACCAATAGAAGCAAGGATCTATTATGCCACCGTGGAGGCCAAGAATCAAATGATTCATTGTGACATCAAGTGGCCTAAAAGGGCATGGGATGCATTGTGACAGCACAGGGGTTAAGAGAAGCAAGGATCCATTGTGACCCAATCGAGGCTAACAATCTAATAATCCCTTTTGACACCAATGGGCCTAATAGGGGCAGGGATGTATTGTGAAAGCATGGGGCCCAATGAAAACCTGGTACAATTACGCCACCATGGAGGCCAAGAATCAAATGATTCATTGTGACATCAATTGGCCTAAAAGGGCATGGGATGCATTGTGACACCACAGGGGTTAAGAGAAGCAAGGAACCATTGTGATCCAATGCTGCCTAACAATCTAAGAATCCCTTTTGACACCAGGGGGCGCAAAAGGACCACGGATGAACTCTGACAGCATGGGGAGCTATAGAAGCAAGGAACCATTATGACACCATGAAGGCCAAGAATCAAATGGTTCATTGTGACATCAAGTGGCCTAAAAGGGCATGGGATGCATTGTGACAGCACAGGGGTTAAGAGAAGCAAGGATCCATTGTGACCCAATGGAGGCTAATAATCCCAGGATCCCATTTGACACCAGGGGGGGGAATAGGGCCAGGGATGAATTGTGACAGCATGGGGCCCAATAAAAACAAGGAACCATTTTGACACCATGGAGGCCAAGAATCAAATGATTCATTGTGACATCAAGTGGCCTAAAAGGGCATGGGATGCATTGTGACACCACAGGGGTTAAGAGAAGCAAGGAACCATTGTGACCCAATGCAGGCTAACAATCTAAGAATCCCTTTTGACACCAGGGGGCGCAAAAGGACCACGGATGAACTCTGACAGCATGGGGAGCTATAGAAGCAAGGAACCATTATGACACCATGAAGGCCAAGAATCAAATGGTTCATTGTAAGACCAAGTGGCCTAAAAGGGCTTGGAATGCATTGTGACACCACAGAGGTTAAGAGAAGCAAGGAACCATTGTGACCCAATGCAGGCTAACAATCTAATGATCCCTTGCGGCACCAGGGGGTATAAAAAGGGCCAGGGATGGATTGTTACAGCACGGGGACCAATAGAAGCAAGGATCTATTATGCCACCGTGGAGGCCAAGAATCAAATGATTCATTGTGACATCAAGTGGCCTAAAAGGGCATGGGATGCATTGTGACAGCACAGGGGTTAAGAGAAGCAAGGATCCATTGTGACCCAATGGAGGCTAATAATCCCAGGATCCCATTTGGCACCAGGGGGCGTAAAAGGGCCAGGGATGAATTGTGACAGCACGGGGACCAATAGAAACAAGGAACCATTATGACACCATGGAGGCCAAGAATCAAATGATTCATTGTGACATCAAGTGGCCTAAAAGGGCATGGGATGCATTGTGACACCACAGAGGTAAAGAGAAGCAAGGAACCATTGTGACCCAATGCAGGCTAACAATATAATGATCCCTTGTGACACCAATGGGCCCAAAAGGGCCAGGGATGAATTGTTACAGCACGGGGACCAATAGAAACAAGGATCTATTATGCCACCATGGAGGCCAAGAATCAAATAATTCATTGTGACATCATGTGGCCTAAAAGGGCATGGGATGCATTGTGACAGCACAGGGGTTAAGAGAAGCAAGGATCCATTGTGACCCAATGGAGGCTAACAATCTAATGATCCCTTGTGACACCAATGGGCCTAAAAGAGGCATGGATGCATTGTGAAAGCATGGGGCCCAATAGAAACCTGGTACAATTACGCCACCATGGAGACCAAGAATCAAATAATTCATTGTGACATCATGTGGCCTAAAAGGGCATGGGATGCATTGTGACAGCACAGGGGTTAAGAGAAGCAAGGATCCATTGTGACCCAATAGAGGCTAACAATCTAATGATCCCTTGTGACATGAATGGGCCTAAAAGGGGCAGGGATGTATTGTGAAAGCATGGGGCCCAATAGAAACCTCGTACAATTACGCCACCATGGAGGCCAAGAATCAAATGATTCATTGTGACATCAGGTGGCCTAAAAGGGCATGGGATGCATTGTGACACCACAGGGGTTAAGAGAAGCAAGGAACCATTGTGATCCAATGCTGCCTAACAATCTAAGAATCCCTTTTGACACCAGGGTGCGCAAAAGGACCACGGATGAACTCTGACAGCATGGGGAGCTATAGAAGCAAGGAACCATTATGACACCATGAAGGCCAAGAATCAAATGGTTCATTGTGACATCAAGTGGCCTAAAAGGGCATGGGATGCATTGTGACACCGCAGAGGTTAAGAGAAGCAAGGAATCATTGTGACCCAATGCAGGCTAACAATCTAATGATCCCTTGTGGCACCAGGGGGTATAAAAAGGGCCAGGGATGGATTGTTACAGCACGGGGACCAATAGAAGCAAGGATCTATTATGCCACTGTGGAGGCCAAGAATCAAATGATTCATTGTGACATCAAGCGGCCTAAAAGGGCATGGGATGCATTGTGACAGCACAGGGGTTAAGAGAGGCAAGGATCCATTGTGACCCAATGGAGGCTAACAATCTAATAATCCCTTTTGACACCAATGGGCCTAAAAGTGGCAGGGATGTATTGTGAAAGCATGGGGCCCAATGAAAACCTGGTACAATTACGCCACCATGGAGGCCAAGAATCAAATGATTCATTGTGACATCAAGTGGCCTAAAAGGGCATGGGATGCATTGTGACACCACAGGGGTTAAGAGAAGCAAGGAACCATTGTGACCCAATGCAGGCTAACAATCTAAGAATCCCTTGTGACACCAGGGGGCGCAAAAGGGCCACGGATGGACTCTGACAGCATGGGGACCTATGGAAGCAAGGAACCATTATGACACCATGAAGGCCAAGAATCAAATGGTTCATTGTGACATCAAGTGGCCTAAAAGGGCATGGGATGCATTGTGACACCACAGAGGTTAAGAGAAGCAAGGAATCATTGTGACCCAATGCAGGCTAACAATCTAATGATCCCTTGTGACACCAATGGGCCTAAAAGGGGCAGGGATGATTTGTGAAAGCATGGGGCCCCAGTAAAACCTGGTACAATTATGCCACCATGGAGGCCAAGAATCAAATGATTCATTGTGACATCAAGTGGCCTAAAAGGGCATGGGATGCATTGTGACAGAACAGGGGTTAAGAGAAGCAAGGATCCATTGTGACCCAATGGAGGCTAATAATCCCAGGATCCCATTTGGCACCAGGGGGCGTAAAAGGGCCAGGGATGAATTGTGACAGCACGGGGACCAATAGAAACAAGGAACCATTATGACACCATGGAGGCCAAGAATCAAATGATTCATTGTGAAATCAAGTGGCCTAAAAGGGCATGGGATGCATTGTGACACCACAGAGGTTAAGAGAAGCAAGGGACCATTGTGACCCAATGCAGGCTAACAATCTAATGATCCCTTGTGACACCAATGGGCCTAAAAGGGCCAGGGATGAATTGTTACAGCACGGGGACCAATAGAAGCAAGGATCTATTATGCCACCATGGAGGCCAAGAATCAAATAATTCATTGTGACATCATGTGGCCTAAAAGGGCATGGGATGCATTGTGACACCACAGGGGTTAAGAGAAGCAAGGAACCATTGTGACCCAATGGAGGCTAACAATCTAATGATCCCTTGTGACACCAATGGGCCTAAAAGAGGCAGGGATGCATTGTGAAAGCATGGGGCCCAATAGAAACCTGGTAAAATTACGCCACCATGGAGGCCAAGAATCAAATGATTCATTGTGACATCAGGTGGCCTAAAAGGGCATGGGATGCATTGTGACACCACAGGGGTTAAGAGAAGCAAGGAACCATTGTGACCCAATGCAGGCTAACAATCTAAGAATCCCTTTTGACACCAGGGGGCGCAAAAGGACCACGAATGAACCTTGACAGCATGGGGACCAATAGAAGCAAGGAACCATTATGACACCATGAAGGCCAAGAATCAAATGGTTCATTGTGACATCAAATGGCCTAAAAGGGCTTGGAATGCATTGTGACACCACAGAAGGTTAAGAGAAGAAAGGAAACATTGAGACCCAATGCAGGCTAACCATCTAATGATCCGTTGTGGCACCACTGGGTATAAAAAGGGCCAGGGATGGATTGTTACAGCACGGGGACCAATAGAAGCAAGGATCTATTATGCCACCGTGGAGGCCAAGAATCAAATGATTCATTGTGACATCAAGTGGCCTAAAAGGGCATGGGATGCATTGTGACAGCACAGGGGTTAAGAGAAGCAAGGAACCATTGTGATCCAATGCAGGCTAACAATCTAAGAATCCCTTGTGACACCAGGGGCCGTAAAAGGGGCAGGGATGAATTGTGACATCATGGGGCCCATTAGAATCAAGGAACCATTATCTCACCATGGAGGCCAAGAATCAAATAATTCATTGTGACATCAAGTGGCCTAAAAGGGCATGGGATGCATTGTGACAGCACAGGGGTTAAGAGAAGCAAGGATCCATTGTGACCCAATGGAGGCTAACAATCTAATGATCCCTTTTGACACCAATGGGCCTAAAAGGGGCAGGGGTGTATTGTGAAAGCATGGGGCCCAATTAAAACCTGTTACAATTACGCCATCATGGAGGCCAAGAATCAAATGATTCATTGTGACATCAAGTGGCCTAAAAGGGCATGGGATGCATTGTGACACCACAGGGGTTAAGAGAAGCAAGGAACCATTATGACCCAATGCAGGCTAACAATCTAAGAATCCCTTTTGACACCAGGGGGCGCAAAAGGACCACGGATGAACTCTGACAGCATGGGGAGCTATAGATGCAAGGAACCATTATGACACCATGAAGGCCTAGAATCAAATGATTCATTGTGACATCAAGTGGCCTAAAAGGGCATGGGATGCATTGTGACAGCACAGGGGTTAAGAGAAGCAAGGATCCATTGTGACCCAATGGAGGCTAATAATCCCAGGATCCCATTTGGCACCAGGGGGCGTAAAAGGGCCAGGGATGAATTGTGACAGCACGGGGACCAATAGAAACAAGGAACCATTATGACACCATGGAGGCCAAGAATCAAATGTTTCATTGTGACATCAAGTGGCCTAAAAGGGCATGGGATGCATTGTGACACCACAGAGGTTAAGAGAAGCAAGGAACCATTGTGACCCAATGCAGGCTAACAATATAATGATCCCTTGTGACACCAATGGGCCTAAAAGGGCCAGGGATGGATTGTTACAGCACGGGGACCAATAGAAGCAAGGATCTATTATGCCACCGTGGAGGCCAAGAATCAAATGATTCATTGTGACATCAAGTGGCCTAAAAGGGCATGGGATGCATTGTGACAGCACAGGGGTTAAGAGAAGCAAGGATCCATTGTGACCCAATGGAGGCTAATAATCCCAGGATCCCATTTGGCACCAGGGTGCGTAAAAGGGCCAGGGATGAATTGTGACAGCACGGGGACCAATAGAAACAAGGAACCATTATGACACCATGGAGGCCAAGAATCAAATGTTTCATTGTGACATCAAGTGGCCTAAAAGGGCATGGGATGCATTGTGACACCACAGAGGTTAAGAGAAGCAAGGAACCATTGTGACCCAATGCAGGCTAACAATCTAATGATCCCTTGTGACACCAATGGGCCTAAAAGGGCCAGGGATGAATTGTTACAGCACGGGGACCAATAGAAGCAAGGATCTATTATGCCACCGTGGAGGCCAAGAATCAAATGATTCATTGTGACATCAAGTGGCCTAAAAGGGCATGGGATGCATTGTGACAGCACAGGGGTTAAGAGAAGCAAGGAACCATTGTGACCCAATGCAGGCTAACAATCTAATGATCCCTTGTGGCGCCGGGGGGTATAGAAATGGCCAGGGATGGATTGTTACAGCACGGGGACCAATAGAAGCAAGGATCTATTATGCCACCGTGGAGGCCAAGAATCAAATGATTCATTGTGACATCAAGTGGCCTAAAAGGGCATGGGATGCATTGTGACAGCACAGGGGTTAAGAGAAGCAAGGATCCATTGTGACCCAATGCAGGCTAACAATCTAATGATCCCTTTTGACACCAATGGGCCTAAAAGGGGCAGGGATGTATTGTGAAAGCATGGGGCCCAATTAAAACCTGGTGCAATTACGCCACCATGGAGGCCAAGAATCAAATGATTCATTGTGACATCAAGTGGCCTAAAAGGGCATGGGATGCATTGTGACACCACAGGGGTTAAGAGAAGCAAGGAACCATTGTGATCCAATGCTGCCTAACAATCTAAGAATCCCTTTTGACACCAGGGGGCGCAAAAGGACCACGGATGAACTCTGACAGCATGGGGAGCTATAGAAGCAAGGAACCATTATGACACCATGAAGGCCAAGAATCAAATGATTCATTGTAAGACCAAGTGGCCTAAAAGGGCTTGGAATGCATTGTGACACCACAGAGGTTAAGAGAAGCAAGGAACCATTGTGACCCAATGCAGGCTAACAATCTAATGATCCCTTGTGGCACCAGGGGGTATAAAAAGGGCCAGGGATGGATTGTTACAGCACGGGGACCAATAGAAGCAAGGATCTATTATGCCACCGTGGAGGCCAAGAATCAAATGATTCATTGTGACATCAAGTGGCCTAAAAGGGCATGGGATGCATTGTGACAGCACAGGGGTTAAGAGAAGCAAGGATCCATTGTGACCCAATCGAGGCTAACAATCTAATAATCCCTTTTGACACCAATGGGCCTAAAAGGGGCAGGGATGTATTGTGAAAGCATGGGGCCCAATGAAAACCTGGTACAATTACGCCACCATGGAGGCCAAGAATCAAATGATTCATTGTGACATCAATTGGCCTAAAAGGGCATGGGATGCATTGTGACACCACAGGGGTTAAGAGAAGCAAGGAACCATTGTGATCCAATGCTGCCTAACAATCTAAGAATCCCTTTTGACACCAGGGGGCGCAAAAGGACCACGGATGAACTCTGACAGCATGGGGAGCTGTAGAAGCAAGGAACCATTATGACACCATGAAGGCCAAGAATCAAATGGTTCATTGTGACATCAAGTGGCCTAAAAGGGCATGGGATGCATTGTGACAGCACAGGGGTTAAGAGAAGCAAGGATCCATTGTGACCCAATGGTGGCTAATAATCCCAGGATCCCATTTGACACCAGGGGGGGGAATAGGGCAAGGGATGAATTGTGACAGCATGGGGCCCAATAAAAACAAGGAACCATTATGACACCATGGAGGCCAAGAATCAAATGATTCATTGTGACATCAAGTGGCCTAAAAGGGCATGGGATGCATTGTGACACCACAGGGGTTAAGAGAAGCAAGGAACCATTGTGACCCAATGCAGGCTAACAATCTAATGATCCCTTGTGACACCAATGGGCCTAAAAGGGCCAGGGATGAATTGCGACAGCATGGGGCCCAAGTAAAACCTGGTACAATTATGCCACCATGGAGGCCAAGAATCAAATGATTCATTGTGACATCAAGTGGCCTAAAAGGGCATGGGATGCATTGTGACACCACAGGGGTTAAGAGAAGCAAGGAACCATTGTGACCCAATGCAGGCTAACAATCTAAGAATCCCTTTTGACACCAGGGGGCAGAAAAGGACCACGGATGAACTCTGACAGCATGGGGAGCTATAGAAGCAAGGAACCATTATGACACCATGAAGGCCAAGAATCAAATGGTTCATTGTAAGACCAAGTGGCCTAAAAGGGCTTGGAATGCATTGTGACACCACAGAGGTTAAGAGAAGCAAGGAACCATTGTGACCCAATGCAGGCTAACAATCTAATGATCCCTTGTGGCACCAGGGGGTATAAAAAGGGCCAGGGATGGATTGTTACAGCACGGGGACCAATAGAAGCAAGGATCTATTATGCCACCGTGGAGGCCAAGAATCAAATGATTCATTGTGACATCAAGTGGCCTAAAAGGGCATGGGATGCATTGTGACAGCACAGGGGTTAAGAGAAGCAAGGATCCATTGTGACCCAATCGAGGCTAACAATCTAATAATCCCTTTTGACACCAATGGGCCTAAAAGGGGCAGGGATGTATTGTGAAAGCATGGGGCCCAATGAAAACCTGGTACAATTATGCCACCATGGAGGCCAAGAATCAAATGATTCATTGTGACATCAATTGGCCTAAAAGGGCATGGGATGCATTGTGACACCACAGGGGTTAAGAGAAGCAAGGAACCATTGTGATCCAATGCTGCCTAACAATCTAAGAATCCCTTTTGACACCAGGGGGCGCAAAAGGACCACGGATGAACTCTGACAGCATGGGGAGCTATAGAAGCAAGGAAACATTATGACACCATGAAGGCCAAGAATCAAATGGTTCATTGTAAGACCAAGTGGCCTAAAAGGGCTTGGAATGCATTGTGACACCACAGAGGTTAAGAGAAGCAAGGAACCATTGTGACCCAATGCAGGCTAACAATATAATGATCCCTTGTGACACCAATGGGCCTAAAAGGGCCAGGGATGAATTGTTACAGCACGGGGACCAATAGAAGCAAGGATCTATTATGCCACCATGGAGGCCAAGAATCAAATAATTCATTGTGACATCATGTGGCCTAAAAGGGCATGGGATGCATTGTGACACCACAGAGGTTAAGAGAAGCAAGGAACCATTGTGACCCAATGCAGGCTAACAATCTAATGATCCCTTGTGAAACCAATGGGCCTAAAAGGGCCAGGGATGGATTGCGACAGCATGGGGCCCAAATAAAACCTGGTACAATTATGCCACCATGGAGGCCAAGAATCAAATGATTCATTGTGACATCAAGTGGCCTAAAAGGGCATGGGATGCATTGTGACACCACAGAGGTTAAGAGAAGCAAGGAATCATTGTGACCCAATGCAGGCTAACAATCTAATGATCCCTTGTGGCACCAGGGGGTATAAAAAGGGCCAGGGATGGATTGTTACAGCACGGGGACCAATAGAAGCAAGGATCTATTATGCCACCGTGGAGGCCAAGAATCAAATGATTCATTGTGACATCAAGTGGCCTAAAAGGGCATGGGATGCATTGTGACAGCACAGGGGTTAAGAGAGGCAAGGATCCATTGTGACCCAATGGAGGCTAACAATCTAATAATCCCTTGTGACACCAATGGGCCTAAAAGGGGCAGGGATGTATTGTGAAAGCATGGGGCCAAATGAAAACCTGGTACAATTATGCCACCATGGAGGCCAAGAATCAAATGATTCATTGTGACATCAAGTGGCCTAAAAGGGCATGGGATGCATTGTGACACCACAGGGGTTAAGAGAAGCAAGGAACCATTGTGACCCAATGCAGGCTAACAATCTAAGAATCCCTTGTGACACCAGGGGGCGCAAAAGGGCCACGGATGGACTCTGACAGCATGGGGACCTATGGAAGCAAGGAACCATTATGACACCATGAAGGCCAAGAATCAAATGGTTCATTGTGACATCAAGTGGCCTAAAAGGGCATGGGATGCATTGTGACAGCACAGGGGTTAAGAGAGGCAAGGATCCATTGTGACCCAATGGAGGTTAACAATCTAATAATCCCTTTTGACACCAATGGGCCTAAAAGGGGCAGGGATGTATTGTGAAAGCATGGGGCCCAATGAAAACCTGGTACAATTACGCCACCATGGAGGCCAAGAATCAAATGATTCATTGTGACATCAAGTGGCCTAAAAGGGCATGGGATGCATTGTGACACCACAGGGGTTAAGAGAAGCAAGGAACCATTGTGACCCAATGCAGGCTAACAATCTAAGAATCCCTTGTGACACCAGGGGGCGCAAAAGGGCCACGGATGGACTCTGACAGCATGGGGACCTATGGAAGCAAGGAACCATTATGACACCATGAAGGCCAAGAATCAAATGGTTCATTGTGACATCAAGTGGCCTAAAAGGGCATGGGATGCATTGTGACACCACAGAGGTTAAGAGAAGCAAGGAACCATTGTGACCCAATGCAGGCTAACAATCTAATGATCCCTTGTGACACCAATGGGCCTAAAAGGGCCAGGGATGAATTGTGAAAGCATGGGGCCCAAGTAAAACCTGGTACAATTCTGCCACCATGGAGGCCAAGAATCAAATGATTCATTGTGACATCAAGTGGCCTAAAAGGGCATGGGATGCATTGTGACACCACAGAGGTTAAGAGAAGCAAGGGATCATTGTGACCCAATGCAGGCTAACAATTTAATGATCCCTTGTGACACCAATGGGCCTAAAAGGGGCAGGGATGATTTGTGAAAGCATGGGGCCCCAGTAAAACCTGGTACAATTATGCCACCATGGAGGCCAAGAATCAAATGATTCATTGTGACATCAGGTGGCCTAAAAGGGCATGGGATGCATTGTGACACCACAGGGGTTAAGAGAAGCAAGGAACCATTGTGACCCAATGCAGGCTAACAATCTAAGAATCCCTTTTGACACCAGGGGGCGCAAAAGGACCACGGATGAACTCTGACAGCATGGGGAGCTATAGAAGCAAGGAACCATTATGACACCATGAAGGCCAAGAATCAAATGGTTCATTGTAAGACCAAGTGGCCTAAAAGGGCTTGGAATGCATTGTGACACCACAGAGGTTAAGAGAAGCAAGGAACCATTGTGACCCAATGCAGGCTAACAATCTAATGATCCCTTGCGGCACCAGGGGGTATAAAAAGAGCCAGGGATGGATTGTTACAGCACGGGGACCAATAGAAGCAAGGATCTATTATGCCACCGTGGAGGCCAAGAATCAAATGATTCATTGTGACATCAAGTGGCCTAAAAGGGCATGGGATGCATTGTGACAGCACAGGGGTTAAGAGAAGCAAGGATCCATTGTGACCCAATGGAGGCTAATAATCCCAGGATCCCATTTGGCACCAGGGGGCGTAAAAGGGCCAGGGATGAATTGTGACAGCACGGGGACCAATAGAAACAAGGAACCATTATGACACCATGGAGGCCAAGAATCAAATGATTCATTGTGACATCAAGTGGCCTAAAAGGGCATGGGATGCATTGTGACACCACAGAGGTAAACAGAAGCAAGGAACCATTGTGACCCAATGCAGGCTAACAATATAATGATCCCTTGTGACACCAATGGGCCCAAAAGGGCCAGGGATGAATTGTTACAGCACGGGGACCAATAGAAGCAAGGATCTATTATGCCACCATGGAGGCCAAGAATCAAATAATTCATTGTGACATCATGTGGCCTAAAAGGGCATGGGATGCATTGTGACAGCACAGGGGTTAAGAGAAGCAAGGATCCATTGTGACCCAATGGAGGTTAACAATCTAATGATCCCTTGTGACATGAATGGGCCTAAAAGGGGCAGGGATGTATTGTGAAAGCATGGGGCCCAATAGAAACCTCGTACAATTACGCCACCATGGAGGCCAAGAATCAAATGATTCATTGTGACATCAGGTGGCCTAAAAGGGCATGGGATGCATTGTGACACCACAGGGGTTAAGAGAAGCAAGGAACCATTGTGACCCAATGAAGGCTAACAATCTAAGAATCCCTTTTGACACCAGGGGGCGCAAAAGGACCACGGATGAACTCTGACAGCATGGGGAGCTATAGAAGCAAGGAACCATTATGACACCATGGAGGCCAAGAATCAAATGATTCATTGTGACATCAAGTGGCCTAAAAGGGCATGGGATGCATTGTGACACCACAGAGGTTAAGAGAAGCAAGGAACCATTGTGACCCAATGCAGGCTAACAATCTAATGATCCCTTGTGACACCAATGGGCCTAAAAGGGCCAGGGATGGATTGCGACAGCATGGGGCCCAAGTAAAACTTGGTACAATTATGCCACCATGGAGGCCAAGAATCAAATGATTCATTGTGACATCAAGTGGCCTAAAAGGGCATGGGATGCATTGTGACACCACAGGTGTTAAGAGAAGCAAGGAACCATTGTGACCCAATGCAGGCTAACAATCTAAGAATCCCTTGTGACACCAGGGGGCGCAAAAGGGCCACGGATGGACTCTGACAGCATGGGGACCTATGGAAGCAAGGAACCATTATGACACCATGAAGGCCAAGAATCAAATGGTTCATTGTGACATCAAGTGGCCTAAAAGGGCATGGAATGCATTGTGACACCACAGAAGGTTAAGAGAAGGAAGGAACCATTGAGACCCAATGCAGGCTAACCATCTAATGATCCGTTGTGGCACCACTGGGTATAAAAAGGGCCAGGGATGGATTGTTACAGCACGGGGACCAATAGAAGCAAGGATCTATTATGCCACCATGGAGGCCAAGAATCAAATGATTCATTGTGACATCAAGTGGCCTAAAAGGGCATGGTATGCATTGTGACACCACAGGGGATAAGAGAAGCAAGGAACCATTGTGATCCAATGCAGGCTAACAATCTAAGAATCCCTTTTGACACCAGGGGCCGTAAAAGGGCCAGGGATGAATTGTGACAGCATGGGGCCCAATTAAAACCTGGTACAATTACGCCATCATGGAGGCCAAGAATCAAATGATTCATTGTGACATTAAGTGGCCTAAAAGGGCATGGGATGCATTGTGACACCACAGGGGTTAAGAGAAGCAAGGCACCATTGTGACCCAATGCAGGCTAACAATCTAAGAATCCCTTTTGACACCAGGGGGCGCAAAAGGACCACGGATGAACTCTGACAGCATGGGGACCTATAGAAGCAAGGAACCATTATGACACCATGAAGGCCTAGAATCAAATGATTCATTGTGACATCTAGTGGCCTAAAAGGGCATGGGATGCATTGTGACACCACAGAGGTTAAGAGAAGGAAGGATCCATTGTGACCCAATGCAGGTTAATAATCTAAGGATTCCTTTTGACACCAGGGGGCGAAAAAAGGACCAGGGATGAATTTGACCGCATGGGGCCCTATAGAAGCAAGGAAGCATTATGACACCATGGAGGCCAACCATCAAATGATTTATTGTGACCTCAAATGGCCTAAAAGGGTAGCCGGGAGCCCTGCAAGAAGAGCGGGCGTGGGCTGAGCGGGGGATGCAGAGCATCCCGGGCTGGCTGAGGCGTTCCAGAGCCCTGGCACGGCCTCAGCCCCACTGACGGCATCGTGGTCCTCGCGCAGCCCAACGGCGCCCGTGCGCCCCTGGAGGTCGTGCTGCTGGA
Organism: Cinclus cinclus; assembly: GCF_963662255.1. NCBI lineage: Eukaryota > Metazoa > Chordata > Aves > Passeriformes > Cinclidae > Cinclus > Cinclus cinclus. Next base: position 278,161 of record NW_026912237.1, on the reverse strand, counting down.
CAAGGTGTCCACTGGGTTCCGTGGAGTAATTCAGCTCCTGGAGTGGTTTGAGCTGCCCAGCTGCGTCTTGTTGGTGCTGGAGCGTCCCGAGCCATGTCAGGACCTCTTGGATTTCATCGTGGCTCGGGGCTCCCTGCCGGAGGAGGAGGCGCGGGGGCTGTTCCGCCAGGTGCTGGAGGCCGTGCGGCACTGCAGCAGCTGCGGGGTCCTGCACCGCGACATCAAACCTAGCAACATCCTCATCGACCTGGCCACCGGACAGGCCAAACTGATTGACTTTGGCTGTGGCACCTTCCTCCAGGACACACTCTACACCCAGTTTGCAGGTGAGCCCAGCCTGGGGGATGCCCCTGGGCATCTCATGGCCCAGCCTGACTGTGGCACCCCGCTTGGATTCCCCGCTTTGCTGCAGGTCATGGGATTGCTTCTCCTGCACCAAAAGTTGCTTTTGAGTGGGGATCAGAGGGGAGCCAGCTCCCAGCCCTGCCAACGGCATTCACCACCCACTCAGCCGTGGCTGGAGCTGGGGCAGCCAGCCCGACACAAACCCCCTGGGGGGAGCAGAGAGGGGGCTCAGACCCGTGCACGGCTCCGTTTGGTGTGCAGGCGAGGAAGGGCTTGGACTGCTTTGCTGCCCCTGTTTGCCTTGGCTTGTTAATGTTTATTGGGGGCAATGCAAGCAGAGAGGAGAGTGGGTTTTTCCCACCCCTGGGTGGGTTTTTCTTCTGGGTGTCATGGTTGGGCCTTCCCAGGGCTTCTGCTGCCCTCTCCCAACACCAGTGGTTTCTTTTCCATCCCTCCTTTTTGTACGCCAGAGTCAGGTGTTGGTGACGAGGCAGCGGGTCACTCCTGTGCCACTGGTGCGGTCCCCCCAGTCCCAGGGATGCTGGGGCGAGGCGCTGGGAGCAGCAGCATCCCCGTGATGAGCTCCATCTGTATTCCATAGGGACACGGTCCTACAGCCCCCCAGAGTGGACCCACCTGAAATGCTACCACGGCGAGGCAGCAACGGTCTGGTCCCTGGGTATCCTGCTGTACCAGATGGTCTGCGGGAAGCACCCGTTCAAGAAGGGCCGGGACATCGTCTGGGGCCAGCTCATGTTCCCACGAGGGCTCTCTCAAGGTGAATCCTCATCTCTGGGATGTGGCACATGTCCTGCTCTCCTGCTCTCCTCCAAAACAGGGAATTGACTGCAAAGCTCAGGCCCAGCTCTGAGCAGATCCAGCAGAGCCTGGGCACGGGAACAGTGGGGCAAAGTGAACAGGATCCTCCTCCAGCTGACCGGTGATTTGTGGTTTCTCTCCCCAGAGTGCCAAGATGTTATCAGATGGTGTTTATGCATGCACTCCATGGACAGGCCATCTTTGGAAGATCTCTTCTATGACCCCTGGCTGCAGGGTGTTCACCTGCCCTAGAAGATGGGAGAGATTCACAGGCACCGTTTGATCCGGGAGCCTGGATCAAACAGCTCCACACGTGTCTTGGTGATAAGAAGCAAAGAAACACAGACTTTTTTCTCCTGCCTGTACCATGGAGCAGGGGTCATCAGATGGGAACATCCGTTCTGGAGCTGGGCTGGTCTTGCAAGCACTGGCGGCCACCATGCATCCTGGTTTTACTTGTCCTGCTTCAGTGGTGGCTGAGTCCCTGGGCAGAACACTGACAGCCTGGTCTGGCCCCCAGGGAAGGAGCAGCAGCCCCTGGAGAAGCTGTACCACGTGGAGCTGCTGCAAGGACAACCTCAAGGCTGACAGCCTCTTCCTCGACCTGGCCACTGGCAGCAGGAGATGATGGACTTTGATTCTGGCACCTTCTTCAAAGACACGCTCCACGCCCAGTGTGCAGGTGAGTCCACAGCTAGGGGGATGCTCCCAGATCTGGGCATGGCCTGGCCCCTGGCTGGCAACCAAAGGTTCCCCCTTTGCTGGAGTAGATGCAAGGAGTTCTTCAGTGGGCTGCCAAGGTGCTTTTTGGCTCTGGGCAGCTGCTGAGGGGCTGGATGTGCCATGGCTGGCTGCAGGCTGGGCACGTGTCCTGCCCTCGTGCTCTGCTCCCAGAGGCAGCAGTGACTGGGAGGTTTGTGCCCAGCTCTGGGCACAGGCAGCATGGCCTGGGCACTGCTCGTGGTTGGGACAAGGGGGACAGGAGCCTTCAGCTGAGGGGTGGTTTCTGGGTTCTCTCCTTGCAGCCGGGCTCTGCGGATGCTGAGGCAGCTCTGGGCCGTGCCAGGGCTCTGCTGGGCTCAGCCCTGGGCACGGCTGGGCCCGCTCTGCCCTCACAGGGCTCTGAGAGCTTTGCATCACACGAGCCCGTTCCCAGCACACCGCCTGAGCTTTCTGCTTTTGCAGGTGAGGGAGACTCTCCTGCAGGCCAAGAGATTGCAGTTAGGGACACACACCCAATTGGCAAGAACCCAAACTCTCCACGGTCCCAGCTGAATGCCTGGATCTCCACAGGATGTTTTGTCTGTCTCCATTCCTTTTTGTCTGGAATTGTGCCGTAGCAATTGTGCAATTTCTTCCTCCTCTAGAAGTGCCATGAGTGGGCAAAACCTGGCGAGTGGGCCGTGTTCCTAAGGCAGTGCAGTCTGGAGCTGATGGATGGAGAGTTGCCCTTCTGCACTTCCAAACCAGAGCAAAAAGCTGTAAGTGGGTCTTTCCATCTTGAAGAAATCACTGACAATTTCAAAGGGAACAGCGCACCTCATTTGAAGGGTGAGAAGGAAGGGCATCTTCAAAAAGGATTTGGGGTTTGACAGAGTTTAGTTTCCCAGTCCTGCTTGGAGCTGGCAGGGCACAAAGCAATTTCCTCTTGCTTCAACCACAATTGAAAATAACAATATTGGAAATAAACCCCAACATCGTTTTAAATAGGCTGCTGAGGTCAGTAAGATGGATCCATACCATCAGCACGTTTCTAAAGTAAATAACTTAGTCCTTGTTTTAAAAAGATCGGTTGCCCCTTTATCCAAAGGTCTGGACTACTTTTCACTAACACGTTGTTTTGTTTGTATCTTTCACATGTTTTCTGTGTTTTTTTTTTCCTTTTCTATGTTTTTTGTTTTTCCTAGAACAGAAATCCTCTCCTAAAACAGGAGTGTCCTTCGCTCCTGGTTCCCGTGTGGAGCAGCTCCTTCCCGCTGGCTGAGCTGCCCAGGCAGAGCCCAGCAGCTCCTGGCCCTACAGGCCTGAGGCTTTTCCCATTGCTGGGCACGGACTGATGGAGCAGCACAGCTGAACACAGGGACACACAGAGGGACCAGGAGCAGCTGCCTTTGTCCACCTGGAGCTCCAAGGGCCAAACTCTCAGCAGACAGGGCTGGAAGAGACTTGCAGGCTCCCTGTTTGCTGTGCTGCCCCCCTTGTGCCTGGCCCAGCTCTGTGGGGGCAGAGGGAGAAGAAGGGGCAGAGGGAGAAGAAGGGGCAGCTGCCTCCCAGCTCCCAACCCCCAGCCCAGGGACCCCTGTGTGTGCTTGGGGCACTGTCAGCACCCGCTGCTCCAGCCACCGCTTCTGCTGGCACTGACAGCAACAGCCAAATTGTGGCTGATCCCGAGGGAGCAGCAGCAGTGCCTGGATCTGATCCCTGACTCTGGGCAGGGCTGGAAAAAAACGACACCCACAGCAGCAGCAGCAGCACATGGACCTGACTTTGAGCACAGCCCCTGGCACTGTTCCTGCCGTGTGCAGTGGTGTCACAGCAGCCTGGGGCACCTGGGAGCCCTCAGTGCCAGCAGGGACTGGAGATGGCAGCGCTGGCATCCTGGAGGTTGTGCAGGGAACAGAGGTGGGGACTCCCTCTCCATGGGGAGCTTCCAGGTGGAAAAGGCTGCTGTGAGCAGGCAGCTGCAAGGGCAGAGAAAGGAGGGGCTGGAGCCCTTGATGTGTGCCAGTGCCACAGTCCTGGGCAGCAGCCACCAAGCACAGGGGGAGCAGAGGGCACAGCCAGAGGGACAAAACCAGTCAAGGTCAGAGAGTGGGAAGAGCCAGAGCTGGGAGCAGGAACAGCTGCTTCCTTGCACCCTTGAAGAAAGCTCTTGGCTGCTTCAAAGCACTGAAGGGCCTGAAGGGTAGAGAGGAGGCCACAGCAAACAATGCTCCTGGTGCCACACCCTCCCCTCTCAGCGTCCCAGAAGGAATTGCATGAGCTGTATTCTTCTTCTCCCTGAGCCCTCTCGTTCAGCCTGAGCAGCTTAGCAGCAGGAGCTAAAGGAGCTGGAGCCTTAGGCCACAAGGGCTGACCAAGAGGGGCCTTTTGGACTCAAGGAATGCTGCTAACATGGACCTAGCTGAATGCAGCAGATGGAATCCTGGAATTACAGAATCCTTCCAGTTGGGAAAGACCTCAGAGCTCATGCAGTCCTGCTGTTCACCCAGCACTGTCAAGCCCAGCAGTAAATCACATGCCTGAAGTACCAAAGGCTGGACAAGAGGCCCTGACTGAGGGCTGAACACCAGGCCCTGAGCCAAAGGGGATCTCTGGATGAACCTTCCAACCAAATGTTATCTTTGTATCCACACATGACCAAACTATGCACGGACATGAGCGCTGTGATAGATGTATGCACTCATGAGTGAAAGGTGGATTGACCTTTGTGTATTTAGAAGCCGAACAAGGCCATGAAATCCAACATCTGGCCTTGTTTGGGGTGTGTTTGGTCAAAGCCAACTCCTTGGGTTCCTCCTTGAGCCCTGGCCAGGCTCTGGGTGTGAGCCAAGAGGAGAATGAAACCAGATGTTGCTGCACTAGAAGGGCTGTCAGTTTGTTTCTTCAGCACTGTCAGAGCTGGGCCCTCTCTCAGCAGGGCTGGAAGCCTCAGCTGTGGCTGGAGGCACCTGCAGGAATTCCCAGTGTCCGGGAGTGGCTCTGCAGTCCTTGGCTGTGACAGCTTCCCCCAGCTGATGTGTGCATCTGGGTGATGGTAAAGTCTGGGGGGAACTGCTGATGGATCTTTCTTAATCACTGCGGGCACTTCTTGGGAGTGAGGACTGGGGGCATTGCTGAGCTTCTCTTTCTGTGATTCTTTGCTGCTTTGAACTTTAGAAAATTACGCAATTCCTTCAGCTGGTGTCTGTGTCTTTGGTGCTGACCTTGCCCACTGGTAAAAGCAAAGAGGCGTAGTCTAGTTGGATCACAACAAAATGTCACATTAAAAATGTAAATGTAAGGAGTCCGTCCCGTTGGAAATTGCTGCATGCGAAGCCCTTCCCTAGAGTTGTGTGTCTCAGGAGTGGGCTGAGGTCAGAGCACCGTGGGAGCAGTGTAGCCGTGAGTTAAAAGAGGCTGAACCAGTGGGTGTCTTCAAATGCATCCCAAAATTGCATATGGAAAAAGGAAAAGAACTTGTGGGTTTGGGAGGATGAGGAGGGATTTTGTTAAGAGCATATTGGAAACAGCAGGCTATCCACAAGCTGCGGCATTGGTTGGACAGATGAATGTTTGTTAAAAGAGCTGTTGAAAAAATGAGGAGCTGAGAAGCTGTCCCGATGGAGAAGCCAACTCCCAGATGTGCTCCCTACCCTTAGCAATGGGCCCACTGGGAAATGGAAAGGCCCTGGATGTGCATGGCTGCTCCCGGTTTGCAAATACAACCATGGCCAGTGAGACTTGGACTTCCTGGGAAATTGTTCCGGGTGCCATGGCCCCTGACAGGGCCCCCCAGAGGCTGCAGGGCTGGACTGTGATGCACTGGAATTAATTAGGATAAATCAGAAGCAAATGAGAGTTATCAATACGGAAAGAGGAGTTCAGATTCCTCCAGGACACTTTGTTTGGAGAACTGCTCACTGGAGCTTGGCCTTGCAAAGGGTTCACGTCACGGGAAGAGGAATTGATGCAGATTGTCAAGGAGAAATCAGAGTAATCCTTTTCAGCAATAGTGAACAAGATTGGATGATTTAGCCCTGTGGCACAGTAGCACCATTATTGATCTTCCAGCTTTCCAAACATCAGTGAAGGAAGGAGATCCAGCTCAGATCAGCACTGTTTGTGGAGATCAAGGCTTTGGATGCAGCAGTCCTAATAATGGAGCCAAAGTGTGGGTGGAGAGGCCAAGTGGCCCTCCCGAGCCAGCTGCAGGAACAGCTCTGGGGAAAGACAAGACTGTTGGAATGCTGGAACCTGGCAATATGTCCCTGCAGCCAAGTGCTCTATGTGAGAACAAGTGGATGTTTTGGGATATTGTTTTAGAGATCGTGCCAGACCACATCTGCGTGTTTGCCCCAAGGGTCCCGTTTGGGAAATGCTCTGATCCACGGGGCTCCATGTGAAGGCTGATGTGACACTGAGGCACTTCCAGACGAATTCCAGCCAGGAGCCTGGGGGTCCCTCAGGGCCTGGGACCCGGCACCTCTCCAGCCAAAGGGGAAAGGACCCCAGCAAGCCTTGTTACCCACAGACAGCGCGGGAAAGCTGAACAGCAAAGGTCCCTCGGGACATTATTCTGGAATTAAATGGGCACCAGCTGCATGGACAGTGGAATTACTGTTCCTAACCCGGATGAGACTGAGGAAAAAGAATGAGTCACCTTGTCACTAAAGTAGTGCTTATGTCTGTAAGTTGTGTCTTGAGAGTCAGCCAGAATCTTTGTTTGCCAGAAACACCTGTAGAGTTTCATCAGGGATTAGTCCTGAAATTGTTCTGAAAGTGTAAAGATCTTAGTAGCCAAAATACTCTATGTAAGTAATTGCTGGGTATGTCCTCAACTAATGTTGGGAGGAATGGGGGTCCCTTGGAGGGCCCACCCTGTGGGGTGGCCAGAGCTCTGTCCATGGGCTCTGACTCCTAACAGAGTCAGTGCAGGGACAGTTAAAGAAAACTGTGCTGTGCAAAAAAGGAATACAATGATCAGCTTCACAGGGTTCACTAAGATTTCCCTTCAGTAGAAACTGAACCCTGTTGGAGTTAGAGGCCCCAGTGTGAAAGGATTTCTGTGCTTTGCCATCACTCCCAATGTCCATAGAACTTGGGGTGCTGGAGCTGGTCAGGGTCAGTGTTAGAGCACTGCCAGCTGCAGGGCCACTGTGAAACTGCTGTGGCCCAAAGGCACGGGGGACACAAGAGGAGCACAGGGAGGAGCCCTGGATGCATCAGCAGCCCACAGTGGGAAATGGGAAATCAGACCTTTGGTACTGGGAATGGGACCTGCTGGATGTGCAGAGACAATGCCTGTAAAGGCTTCCCTCAATGTGTTTGGGTCCTGTTTTTCAGGCAGTGTTGATGCCTCCCTTGGGGGTACTTCAGCAACAAGCAGAAGGAAGAGTTTGGGCCGAGAGAACATTTCCCCCCACAGAGTGCCTTTGGTCTCAGAAAGCCAAAGACTCTGGTTCACCCTGTGCCCCATGAGCACTGCCTCGTCCTATGGAGTTCACATTAATGAGCTACATGGATTATTTGAAGAAGTAGAAAAGGATACTGTGCAAATATCCAGTAGCACATGCTGTGAGCTCCAACAAACACAAATGGGGCTCTACAGAACCTCATGGCCTTGGATCATCTGCTTGCTGGGCAAGGAGGAGCCTGGGCTATGACGGGACAGGAATGTTGCACTTCTATCAGTGATGAGTCTGAAGTGCAGCCATCAGGAATCACCTCAATAGGAAGAGCAGTAGAAGAGTGGCAGAAAGAAGAAAATTCTTCTTGCTGAGATTGCCTTCATGCCTGCCAAATTGGAGGCTGCTGTGAAATGCATTTGTGGCAGTCACTGCAAACATTGCAGTGTGAGCCCTTGGTGTGTAATGATTCCATGTTAGAGTTGTTGTGACACTTTGTGCTGGGAAATGGAGCACTGAGACTTGTCTCAAGAGAGACACAGTCTCAAGAGAAAGTGGGGATTTGAGAAACAACAGAGAAGAGCAACTAATTAGGCATGTTTTAAAAGAGTTGCAAATTACAGCTCTGAGTAATGAACTGTTCTTCAATTAATGCTTAATTGAAGAACAAGAGGTGATGCCTTTATGCCTCATACCTAAATCTAAGACTCCATTATTGAAGGAATTGTTATGGAGGTTGTAGTTCATGCTTTGGTCAAAGCACTGGTTGAAGTACCAAGGCCTGAACATCAGGCCCTGAGCCAAAGCTGAATTCTAGATGCACCTTCCAAGCAAATGTTATATTTTTACCTGCTCATCATTGAGGCATTTTTAGCAATACGATCTCTGTATCTGTGTATTGGTGAAAGAAGGATTTACCTTTCAGCATTTAGAAATCCAACAAGGTCCCATCTGGCCTTGTTTGGGGGTGTTTGGTCCAAGTGAACTCCCTTGGTTCCTCCTTGAGCCCTGGCCAGGCATTGGGAGGTACCAAACAGGAGACTTAAACCCATGTTCCTGCACTAGGAGTGCTGTCAGATTCTCTGTTCAACACCATCAGAGCTGGGCCCTCTCTCAGCAGGGCTGGAAGCCTCAGCTGTGGCTGGAGGCACCTGCAGGAATTCCCAGTGTCCGGGAGTGGCTCTGCAGTCCTTGGCTGTGACAGCTTCCCCCAGCTGATGTGTGCATCTGGGTGATGGTAAAGTCTGGGGGGAACTGCTGATGGATCTTTCTTAATCACTGCGGGCACTTCTTGGGAGTGATGTCTGGGTGCATTGCTGAGCTTCTCCTGTTGTGATTCTTTGCAGTTTTGCGTTATATAAATTACGCAATTCCTTCAGCTGGTGTCTGTGTCTTTGGTGCTGACCCTGGCCACTGGTGAAACTGAGTCCCATCGTGCCTAGGAGTTACCTGGGAAGACAAACGCCACCACTGCAAATGTCCCCTGGTTTCTGCCTTCTTCCCCCCACTTTATACGCTGAGCATGATGTCCCATGGTCCGGGATCTCCCCCGGGTCAGTTGGGGTCACCTGTCCTGGCTGTGTCCCCTCCCAAGCTCCCCTGCACCCCCAGCCCCTCCCCAGCATGGCTGGACGAGGGGCAGGAAAGGCCTTGGCTCTGTGCAAGCTCAGCAAGAGCAAAACCATCTGTGTGTGATGGAGCCTGTGCTCAGCACCCGACCCCAGCAGTGTCTCGGTGCCAGCGTCCGTGGCATCAGGCCCTACAAGGGGTTTCCATGGCAAGTGCCATGCCAGGTGACCCAGGTGTCCTGTCCCAGTGAGGCTTGCCATGGAAACAGTGCCCAGCTGACCTTTCTGTCTGGCTGAGCTGGCCTTTGGCCCTGGCCCTGGCCCTGGGGTTTGCTGCTGGTCCCGCTGCGCCTGCCCAGCCAGCGCGGCACAGGGCAGGTGGCCATGGCACAAGCCCCCAGCGAGGGATCCCCTCTGGCTCTGGGCAGTGACAGCAGCCCTGAGCAAGGGGCCCAGGGCAGGTTTCCATGACAAGCAGCCATCACAATGGCTCCAGGCGTTGGCTGCCGTGGCACCAAACTGAGGAAGGGGTCTCTGTGGCTGTTGCCATGGCACCTGACTGCATCAATGAGTGTCAGTGCAGCTGAAGCTGGATCAGCCCCGGCACCGCTTTGTCCTCAGGCTTGCCATGGCAGCTGAGGACACAACAGGTCTGCATGCAAGTGCCCATGGAACCTGACTGCACAAATGGCTCCTTGGGGTGGTTTCCAAGGCAACTTGAACTGATGAGGGTTGCCCTGGCACCCAAACCCACTAGTGGGGGTCAGTGCAGTGTCCCTGGCAACAGTCCCTTGCAATGGCCCAGGGCACCTTGGGATGCTAATCCACCCTCACAGCTGGGCAGGGCAGCTCTGGAATGGTCTTGGTGCTGCCTGGGGCTTGGCACACACTTGAGGAGGGTGTCTGTTTTCAGTGGGGAACTTTTCGTTGTTTGGAGCAATCAAAACCGTTGTAGGTTGGTGTAAAAAAAAAAAAAAAAAGAGGAAAACCCTTCTTAGGGTGTGTGCAGCCAGTTCTCCAAGCAAAGCAGGGGTGTCAGCTGAGTCAGGACAGACAGGATGCGGTTGGGGAATGTGCAGCAAGGTTGTCCATACCGGGTCAAACCTCAAGGCACAGCTTCTCTGAGCAGGCCAGACCTCCTTAGGAGAGACCCTGGAGCAATATCCATCACACAATGCTACAATCTCAGGGCCTGAGAGGAGACTGCACAAACGTCTCCAGGAGTCCAAGTCAGAAAAAGAATGCAAAGGGTCTGGAGGCATTAATGGGTCCCACTGAGGTCCAGCTGCAGCACAGGCTGCTCATGGGCTCCTTGCAGGAGGGAATTGGAGGCCAGGATTGCACAAAATCCTCACAGAGACTCAGTGTGGGAAGGAAAATGCAAAGTACCTTAAAATACCTTGGTTATCTCAAAGCATTAATGAGCGCCCGCCCCCACCCCCCCCAGTGTCAATACAGAGCAATCAAAGGACTCCTTAAAGTAGATAACTGGAGGTCATGATTGCACAAACCTCTCCTGGAGTCGGTATCAAAAGGGAAACACCTAGTACTTGAAAAATCTGGAGTACCCTGAAGCATTAATGAGCCCCACTGAGTGTTGGTAATGACTAAGAATCTCAAGGGACTCATTAGAGCAGATAATTGAAGACCAGGATTGTAGGAAGCTCTGAGAGACTCCAAGGCAAGAGCAAAGGCCAAGGTCCTTTGGAAAACCTGCAGTCCCTGGAAGCATTCAGGAGCCCCCCAGGGCCATTCCTGACCAAGGCTCCCCAGGGACTCATGCCAGCAGATCCCTGAGGCCACCGGGGTGTGGGGCAGGGGAGGATGCTGAGGGCAGGACAAGGGGGTGACAGTGCCCAGCCTTGCTGGGGCTGTGCCAGGAGGCCCCAGTGGCTCAGGACAAGGTGTCTCCTCCCAGCCCTTGGTGGCACAGACGCTGCTGTGCCCCAGGGCACCAAGACTTGGCTTCTCCTGGGCACTGCCAGCCCTGCCAGGGCCCTTGGCCATGTCCAGCACAGCTTGTCCTGCACTGTCCCACAGCTGCTGCTGTGCCCCTGCAGGCTGCACACTCCCATCTCGCTGCCCCCCTGGCTCTGCCCTGCCACTGCCCACCCTGCCCTGACTTCTGCCCAGGCTGTCTCTGCAACCCCCAACCAATGGGCTGGGGATGGGCAAGTGTTCCTTAGGGCACAGGGAGGGGACAGCTTGGCTGGGGTGACCCAAGGGCTCTCCCATTGCATGCGATGTCAAGGGCAGCAATACACTGAGGGCAAGGAAGGGCGTCAGATGGTCTCTGAATTTGTAGTGATCTTACACTCCTCCATGATCTGAACATCCCACATTGCTTCTTTTGTGAAGCAGAGGTGCGCTTCTCCTACTGGGAAACTTTGGTATGCTGATGGAGCCCACCCTTTTTTCTAAATTGGTGGCTACCCAGTAACTTTTCCCATAGTAGTGCAAGTTTCTAAGTTGTGCTTATTATAGCAGGCCGAATAGATATGTGTGTGGAAGGCAAGGGTGGATACCGTGTGTCCACTGTACCGGATTGTCTGGTAAGGCTTGGAACAAGCGTCAGCTCTGTTTCCTTTTATCATAATGAGCAATAGGATGACTCTCAGGACTATGTTCATCCCTCTGCCTCCCTCAAGGCCTACGGGGTTGCTGCCAGTAGCCGAGGTTTGTTTCATCTTCTCCTTCTTGGCAGCAGGGACTATGTCCTGGGGTGTCCCACTTTGTCCTTTTCTTCTGGTGTTGTTTCTTACTTTTGTTCCAGCTTTTAGCTTTATCCCCAGGACCAGGTACAGCGGTAAGAGCACGGTATACACAACCCTTTCTGGCACTCTTTTGCCAAAACCTTTGCTTTGGCTTTTGTTTTTTGTTTTGGCTTTTTTTTTTTTGTTTGCTTTGTCCCATTCTCAAATAACGCCCACCAATTGTGATCATTAATTTTGATTTCTCCTTGTGCTGATAGGGTATTAAGTACCTTAATAGTTTCCTTCTATTCATTTCTTCTACATTGGATACGTGATGCGAATGGGAGGTACCCACCATAGGAATGACTCCACCACAACTCGGTACAATATGGACACCTTTTCTTGATGAACGGGCTACAATCACACCCAGGTTCAGGACAGGTGACTTTCAGTCCTGACTGGGAGGCCTTTGAGAAGAATTGATCTGGTATCCACAGCAAGTCCTCCGAATTCGCACTTTGAGGTCTCTGGGCTCGGATGTCACGGTCCAACCTGTCTTGGCTTAATCGTATGTATGGCAAATCCTAGAGGTATGGTTTGAGCTAAAATTCTCTTCTTCCTTAATTCTCGCAAGTCTTTGTTGATTGTTATTATGTAGTTTTGAAGAGAAGGGTCCTGAACTAAGCCGGATCAAGGCGTACTCCTTTAGGGTAAGGCATACCATCCAGCATTTCATATGGTGAAATCCCTGTTTTCGAATTTGGCGTTGCCGTGTATTAGACAGGGCCAGTGGGAGGCACTTTGTCCATGGCATTTTAGTCTCAATCATTAATTTTGACAGCTGCTGTTCTAAAGGTTGATTCATCATTTCAACTCTCCCAGAACTCTGAGGGTGCCAGGGTGTATGATACTCCCAGCTGATGCCTAGTGCCGAGGTCAGTAACTTCAGCACTTCCGATGTAAAGTGTGTCCCTGGTCTGAGTCTATTGCTCGGACCAGCCCATACCTTGGTATTATGTGTTCTGTCAATATTCTGGCTACCACTTGTGATGTGTCTCCAGCTGCAGGGTATGCCTCTAGCCAGTGGCTTAATTGGTTTACTATTACTAGTAAATATGTCTATCTTCCTATTTTTGGTGATTCTGTAAAATCTATTTGTATTCTTTCAAAGGGTCTGTAAGCAGTTTTCCATCCTCCTGACGGACCTTGTTGCATACCTTTTTTTATGAATTTTCTGACAAGTTAAACAACCTTGTCCTTGCACTACTCTCGAAGATCTGTCTATAAACAATTTTTCTCCATCCTTAAGTTTAACGTCTTCCAAGTCAGGTCTAGTTTTTCTTTGTAATTCTATAATGTCCACACAATTATATTTTAAGTTTTCTCCTGGTTCCCCATATAGGAATTGTGCAGGACTTTGAGCAGTTGTTGCTTTTAGCTCTAAATTTGGGGAAGTAATTAGAATAGCTTCATATTTTAATATTTAGGCATCGGTTAGCCATTTCTCAGCTTTTTGATTCAGAATTCCCCTGACATGATGAGGGGAGTGTACCATTAGGGGTGCCCCAGAGGTGACTTTTTGGGCTTCCTCAGTTAAAAGTGCTGTGGCCACTAGGGCTTGTAGACATGAGGGCCAGCCCCAACTGACAGGGTCTAGCAGTTTAGAATAATATCCCACTGGCCTTTGACTGCTTGCCCATTCCTGAGTGAGTACCCCATATGCTGTTTGATCAGAGGTGTTTACAAATAACTGAAATGGTCTCTCCAAATCCGGGAGACTTAGTACAGGGGCTTGAATTGAATCATGTTTGACTTTTTAAAAACTTTTGTCATTCACCTTTGTCCATTTTCTTAATAAATTATTTTCTGCCTCTGGCAGTAACAGTAGATTTGTAATTCAATTCTGCTCTGGGTCTCAATTTGCATATATTTAATAATAAGGACTCAAAATGGTTCACTTTTTGCTCCCATCACAAGTGCTGTTTCTCTACTAGGTTTGCACGTTTTTGGTAGGTGTTTAATTGTGGATATTTTTTTTTGGCTCTTGTATCTACTAAAAGTTCCACCTCCTCTCCATGGGGACCGATTTTTTAAAAATTATTTTTTCAAGGGCTCTTTCGATGGTATAGTCCCCAATACATACAGCCCTTGACACCCTTATTCGTTCTTTTGGAACATTTTTTCATCCCGTATCCTCTCTTTACAATTTTTTTTTTTTTTTTACTATGACCTTTCTTGTTACAGTAAAAGCAGGTTCGACTTAGTGAATTATTTCCTGCCTCATTTCCTTGTTTCCGTGGGGGTTTTCGTGTTTTCCCTCCCCCTTTCTTCCCTGGTGAGTAGGATACTTAATGTAGATTGTAATTCCATCCAAGTACACATACTTGGTCCGAGGAATTGATTTAGTGTCTCAGATACCCCTATAGGATCTTCCAATAGTTTTCCCATCTCTTTTTCTAAGTTTCTTACCTCCCCTGTGTTCAAGGGAACATTTACAAATCCAGTTAATTCAGTCTGTTGTCCCGCTAATGGGACTTCCCTCAGGGGGTAAAGGGGAGCCTTTGTGTCATTATCTCCCTCCTCTCTGCTGATCCTATCGCTCCTGGTATTTCTTTGACTCCAGGGAGTCCTTTGAGCTATTGGAGTACCAGAAGGGGAGGGAGCAGAGACATTGGGGGGGGGAGGGGGGGATCGCCTGTATTTTTTTGTATTATATGGAGGTGGGAGATTATCAAGGGATTCCCAGGTAACCTTTTTTGTTATCCTCATCCTCTTTTTCCTTGACCGTACATCCCGAGAATGGTTTATGCTGTTCTGTCCACAGAGCAGCACAGTCACATTCCTCTCTGTTAAATGGTTCTTTACAAGCATCCTAAGTGTTTAATGCCCCACAACTCCATTTTTTTCTTTACTTTTTCTTTTGTATAATTCCCTTGTGTCCCAACGTCATTCCCAAAGTGCTGCCCGGTGGTATTTCTGGCAACCTACTGGCCTTCTTTTTTCTTTTTTTTTTTATTTTTTTTATTTTGTTTTTAAGAACTTTGAACCCTTCGTGGGTTGTTTGGACTTAAAACCTTCCTCTTTCTTTGTCCTATTTTTACCTCAAAGGACTATCTTGAGGTATTTGTGCTTCCTCTTGTATTCCACCCGGATCCTGCCTCTCCTTGGGTCAGGATGGGAAGGAATTCTGCCTCTACCTGGGCTTGGGATGGGAAAAAGCAGCTTTTTCCCTCTTCCCCCGTGACTCCTGTGTTGCTCTCCAATCTTTCCCCCCCCCAAGTCCCTCCCCCCAAGTCCCACCTCTGCCTGGGTTGGGATGGGAAAAGAACCTGGCCTCTACCTGGGTTAGGATGGGAAAAAGCAGCACTCGCTTCGTCCCTTCACCGGCCGGGCCCCTGGCGGGAAACCAGAACCGCGGACAGAAGGACTCCACACTCGGTTCGTGGAAAAATCCACGTCTCGTTCAGCAAGCACACAGTCACCTCCACCAAACCAGATAGTCACTTACGGCTTCGACGCTCCTGTCTGGGTCTGCGTGCACAAGAATGACAGGTGATTTTGCCGTGGTCTTCCGGGGAGTTTTTTTCCTTGCTCAGTCTATATCGTGAGGTACGTCCATGGGTCCTGAGAACCACTGAGGAACCGGGGCCGTGGGAGCGGGGCGCCTCCCTGAAATTGCAGTGCCTCTCAAGGCTCCAAGGATGTCCCAGGTTTCAGCACCAAATTATTATAAATGAGAAACAAAGTCTCGATATTTAGCAAAATTTAGATTGCTTTATTTGGTATAGACGGAGCAAGCAGCGCTGGGGAACGTGAGGGGTCAGCGCCCACTCCACGCTCCGTCGAACGTTGGTTGGCAGCTCCTTTTTATAGGATGGTTCTCCTTGTAGTCTCGGGACAGTTTGCCAAGCAGCCATGTGGTCTTGGTAGATAAGGAACAGTAGACATGGGGGTCTTGTCTTAACAGCTGAGTTGCAATTGATTACACCAAGGCAGGAAATCTGGTAGTGCAAAATCTTTTAGGCTGCAATTGATTATACAAATGCAGGAAATCTGATTTTGCAATATCTTTCAGGCCGTGGGAAACCCCCGTTTTACAAACTGGTATCAGATACAATTTAATAAAAAATCATAATATTCATAATAGGGGGATTTAAACAAAATTATTTAATCATATGTATTTTCTCTGTCTAATGTCCATGCTTCATTTCAGACCTGAGTATTCTGGTTTATACAAACCCAGCTACTTTTATGATTGACACGAATCTTTTATCAATTATCACAGATGGAACAGGTCTGGCTGGCTTGGCCTCCCAGGGGCTACCTGACAGGTCTGGCTGCCCATGGAATGTCCAGGGCTGCCTCTCATCAGTCTCTGGAGCACTGGGGCTCTGTGCCTTCCTTCCTAGGGAAAAGAACCGGCCTTCTTGTCCTTCCTGACCATGACCTAAATTGGAATTTGGCCTCCCAAATTCCATATATCCAAGGATTGCTCCCAGACAAAAGTAGCCAGGATAGACAGGTCAGGCTGGCCTGGTCCTGCGGTGAATTTCTCAGACTATGAGCAGAATTGGTTTATTTGCCAACATCTTGGAGAAAGTCCAGAGATCTCCTGGGATGGGGTTTGGAGGCCTCAAGCACATGACCACGATACAGGGACAAAGGAGCTCTGTGCTCAGTGGAGTGGAGGCTGAGGATGGTGGAGGAGAGCCCTGGGAGTGCCTGAAGGGTGGTTTCAGAGATGGTGGATCCTTTTGACATGGCAGAAAACAGCCAGAGATAGAAAAGATTAATGCCAAGGGCCGCTGGGGAGGGCCAGACTGGACCCAAGGAGAAAGGAATTTCTCTGCCAGGGCAGGGCTGTGGTGCAAGAAATCCCCCAGAAAGAGTGTGGAGCAGCCCAAGGCTTTGTGTGGCCAGGCAGAGGCAGGCAGGAGGCAGAGCTGGCAGCAAAGGAAGGGGCCAGCCAGGTGGGGCAGCCGGGGGCTGAGGACAGCCTGCAGGGACAGAGGGGCAGGGCATGGGCACCGTAGGACAGCCTGGGCTGCAGAGGGCACAGGGATGGGCAGCAGCTGAAAGGCCCTGCCAGAGCCAACTCCTGCAGCACTTTGGCCATGGCTGCTGGCCCCGGGAAGAGCCCTGAGCAATGAGGGAGGGACAGGATCTGCCTTGCCAGGGACTGGGGCTCAGGCTTTGGCCTTTGCATTCCTGAAACACATCCAGGTGAGCTCAGCACCAGGGACACCTTTCTATTTCTTGTCCCCACCTGCCATCAGTGCCTCCAGGGTTCAATGATTTTGAAATTGGAGACTTTAAAAAGTCCACTTTATTGTTTAAGAACATTTTCAATTTCATTTGTCTAAAATGGAGTTGCCATGAGCAAAGTGCACTTGTGTGGGGACCAGCAGGTCTGACTGCCCTGGGCACAGGGAGCCCAGTTTTCCCTCTGAGCTCCCCAGTGTGCAGGCTGAGAGCAATGCTGAAGATGAGGCAGCAAGACAAACCAGAGCTCAAAAACAAAGAAGCTGTGCCAAGATCCCCCCTAGGAAGAGAAGTCATATTGGTGAGATTCCCAAGAAATTAGACCAGAAATGACCAAGGGAAATCTGTCCCAGCTTGTCATTGCCTTCTTTCTACAGTCTCCAATGCCCGGAGTGAAGAAATGTCCAACAGCAGCTCCCGCAGCCACTTCCTCCTGCTGGCATTGGCAGACACGTGGCAGCTGCAGCTCCTGCACTTCTGCCTCTTCCTGGGCATCTCCCTGGCTGCCCTCCTGGCCAACGGCCTCATCATCAGCGCCGTAGCCTGCGGCCACCACCTGCACACCCCCATGTTCTTCTTCCTGCTCAACCTGGCCCTCAGCGACCTGGGCTCCACCTGCACCACTGTCCCCAAAGCCATGCACAATTCCCTCTGGGGCACCAGGCCCATCTCCTGTGCAGGATGTGCTGTACAGCTCTTTTGCTTGCTGTTCTTTACCACAGCAGAGTAGTATCTCCTGACCCTCGTGTGCTACAAGCACTACGTGTCCATCTGCACACCCCTGCACTAGGGGATCCCCCAGGGCAGCAGAGCTTGTGCCCACATGGCAGCAGCTGCCTGGGCCAGTGGCTTTCTCCATGCTCTCATGCACACTCCCAGTCCATTTTCACTGCCCCTGTGCCGGGGCAATTCCCTGGGCCAATTCTTCTGTGAAATGCCCCAGATCCTCAAGCTCTCCTGCTCCAAATTCTACCCCAGGGAACTTGGCCTACTCATGGGTAGTACCTGTTTAGCATTTGCTTCTTCTGTATTCATTGTTTTCTCCTATGTGCAGATCTTCAGGGCCGTGCTGAGGATCCCCTCTGAGCAGGGATGGGATAAAGCCTTTTCCACCTGCCTCCCTCACCTGGCCGTGCTCTCCCTGTTCCTCAGCACTCTCATGTTTGCCTACCTGAAGCCCCCCTCCATCTTCTGCCCATCCCTGCATCTGACACTGTCACTTCTGTACTCAGTGCTGCCTCCAGCCCTGAACGCCCTCAGCTACAGCCTGAGGAACCAGGACCTGAAGGACACCCTGAGGACAATGATCACTGAGTGGTTTTCAGAAGCAATGAACTGTCATTCTTCTGCATAGCTGTTACTAAGTTACTCATTAATGCCCACTTTGTGTCCCGTATTTTTGCTGCTGGCACAGGTGTTACACTTCTGAGAACTTGCTCGCACCAAAATCTTGGACTGTTCAGGCAAATATTTCAATATTTGCCTTTCTAGTGTGACCCAGAGACTGTAGAAATGGGGAGCTCTAGTACAGTAAGTGTGTGCTGAAACAACAGAAAGAACTCTGTGTTGTCTTGTTTGCCTGACATCTTTCCTCCCTGACATCTCTGGAGCTGCAGGGTCGGTGCCTGTGGGCAGAGCAGGGGGAGAAGAGTCCCAGCAGAACAGCATTGCCAGGGAGCCCCAGGGCTTCTCCTGTGTAACCTCCTCTTCCTTCACTTCCACACTCCCCTTCAGAGCCCCTGTGCTGGTTTAAGGCCTCAGGGCTCTCTCAGCTTGGTCCCTGCCCTGCTGGGTGACTGTCCAGAGACTGCAGGCAAGGACAGGTTGTGGGCACTGCTGGGACAGAGCTGGGCTCTACAACAGCATTTCCATGGTGCAAGGGCATGTCCCCGGAGCAGGGCCAAAAAGCTTCAATCTTCTTCCCAATTTGTTCTCAAGGATGTGCCCAACACAGTGCCCTGGAGAGGAAACCAGCAGTGAAGAGGAAAACGTGGCAGTGTTCAGGGTGGAGGCCCCCAGGTGTGCCCTTGCAAAGGCAGCGCTGCTTCCAGCAGTGGCCTCTCAGCCCAGGTCACAGAGGTTGCTCTTCCCTCCATGGAGGGACATCAAGTGACCGGGTCAGGAGTCTGTGTTTGCAGTGCAAGGACAAGACACAGCCCTGAGCATCCTCTGTGTGGGGTGGGGGTGGGGACGACGACGACATAAACCCAGGGAGCACAAACACCTTCAGCTCTTCCTGGAGTTTCCAGAGAGTAAGGTCCCCTGGGAACTCCTGAATGCAGGGCTGGGATGAGCTCCTGTGCCCAGAGCTCCCCGTGTCCATCCCTCCGGCCGTGGGGCACCTGGGGCAGGGGCAGGGCAGGGTGACACCCGCAGGGCTGAGCTCCCTGCCAGGCTCTGGCAGCGGCAGCAGAGCCCAGGGAGCCGCTGCCCGTGCTGCAATGAACTGTCTGTGTGTGTGCCAGGGAAGGACTCGTGTCCCTGGATGCCCCTGGGGCTTTGAGCAGGGCATGAGCCCAGCTCAGGGCTGGGCACCTGACAGAGCCCTGACATTGCTGGCTGTGCCCAGAAGAGAAGGCTTAGGAAAGGTGACCATGGTTAAACCTCTCTGTCGATCAAGTGACAGCCAAGTGTCTGTCACTGGCCCTCCTCAGTCAGACAACAGGAGAAAATAAGCTGAAAACCTGTGGGTCAACAGAAAGAGAGATTAATGGGCAGGGCAGGGCAAGGAAGTAAAAAGCAAAGGCCAAATGCAGAAGCAAAGGAAACCACAGGGAGGCAAGAATTCAGTAGATGTAGTGGTTGCTTTGGAAGACAAACGTATTAATAGAGAAAATTCAGAGACCATCTGACGCCCTTCCTTGCCCTCAGTGTATTGCTGCCCTTGACATCGCATGCAATGGGAGAGCCCTTGGGTCACCCCAGCCAAGCTGTCCCCTCCCTGTGCCCTAAGGAACACTTGCCCATCCCCAGCCCATTGGTTGGGGGTTGCAGAGACAGCCTGGGCAGAAGTCAGGGCAGGGTGGGCAGTGGCAGGGCAGAGCCAGGGGGGCAGCGAGATGGGAGTGTGCAGCCTGCAGGGGCACAGCAGCAGCTGTGGGACAGTGCAGGACAAGCTGTGCTGGACATGGCCAAGGGCCCTGGCAGGGCTGGCAGTGCCCAGGAGAAGCCAAGTCTTGGTGCCCTGGGGCACAGCAGCGTCTGTGCCACCAAGGGCTGGGAGGAGACACCTTGTCCTGAGCCACTGGGGCCTCCTGGCACAGCCCCAGCAAGGCTGGGCACTGTCACCCCCTTGTCCTGCCCTCAGCATCCTCCCCTGCCCCACACCCCGGTGGCCTCAGGGATCTGCTGGCATGAGTCCCTGGGGAGCCTTGGTCAGGAATGGCCCTGGGGGGCTCCTGAATGCTTCCAGGGACTGCAGGTTTTCCAAAGGACCTTGGCCTTTGCTCTTGCCTTGGAGTCTCTCAGAGCTTCCTACAATCCTGGTCTTCAATTATCTGCTCTAATGAGTCCCTTGAGATTCTTAGTCATTACCAACACTCAGTGGGGCTCATTAATGCTTCAGGATACTTCAGATTTTTCAAGTACTAGGTGTTTCCCTTTTGATACCGACTCCAGGAGAGGTTTGTGCAATCTTGACCTCCAATTATCTACTTTAAGGAGTCCCTTGATTGCTCTGTATGGACACTGGGGGGGCGCTCATTAATGCTTTGAGATAACCAAGGTATTTTAAGGTACTTTGCATTTTCCTTCCCACACTGAGTCTCTGTGAGGATTTTGTGCAATCCTGGCCTCCAATTCCCTCCTGCAAGGAGCCCATGAGCAGCCTGTGCTGCAGCTGGACCTCAGTGGGACCCATTAATGCCTCCAGACCATTTGCATTCTTTTTCTGACTTGGACTCCTGGAGAGGTTTCTGCAGTCTCCTCTCAGGCCCTGAGATTGTAGCATTTTGTGATGGATATTGCTCCAGGGTCTCTCCTAAGGAGGTCTGGCCTGCTCAGAGAAGCTGTGCCTTGAGGTTTGACCCGGTGGGTGTGGACAACCTTGCTGCACATTCCCCAACCGCATCCTGTCTGTCCTGACTCAGCTGACACCCCTGCTTTGCTTGGAGAACTGGCTGCACACACCCTAAGAAGGGTTTTCCTATTTTTTTTTTTTTCTACACCAACCTACAACAGTTTTGATTGCTCCAAACAACGAAAAGTTCCCCACTGAAAACAGACACCCTCCTCAAGTGTGTGCCAAGCCCCAGGCAGCACCAAGACCATTCCAGAGCTGCCCTGCCCAGCTGTGAGGGTGGATTAGCATCCCAAGGTGCCCTGGGCCATTGCAAGGGACTGTTGCCAGGGACACTGCACTGACCCCCACTAGTGGGTTTGGGTGCCAGGGCAACCCTCATCAGTTCAAGTTGCCTTGGAAACCACCCCAAGGAGCCATTTGTGCAGTCAGGTTCCATGGGCACTTGCATGCAGACCTGTTGGGTCCTCAGCTGCCATGGCAAGCCTGAGGACAAAGCGGTGCCGGGGCTGGTCCAGCTTCAGCTGCACTGACACTCATTGATGCAGTCAGGTGCCATGGCAACAGCCACAGAGACCCCTTCCTCAGTTTGGTGCCACGGCAGCCAACGCCTGGAGCCATTGTGATGGCTGCTTGTCATGGAAACCTGCCCTGGGCCCCTTGCTCAGGGCTGCTGTCACTGCCCAGAGCCAGAGGGGATCCCTCGCTGGGGGCTTGTGCCATGGCCACCTGCCCTGTGCCGCGCTGGCTGGGCAGGCGCAGCGGGACCAGCAGCAAACCCCAGG
The DNA here is from genome assembly GCF_963662255.1 of Cinclus cinclus. Classification (NCBI taxonomy): domain Eukaryota; kingdom Metazoa; phylum Chordata; class Aves; order Passeriformes; family Cinclidae; genus Cinclus; species Cinclus cinclus. The sequence goes on along the minus strand of NW_026912237.1, from coordinate 256,564 downwards.
GCCAGGGCCAAAGGCCAGCTCAGCCAGACAGAAAGGTCAGCTGGGCACTGTTTCCATGGCAAGCCTCACTGGGACAGGACACCTGGGTCACCTGGCATGGCACTTGCCATGGAAACCCCTTGTAGGGCCTGATGCCATGGACGCTGGCACCGAGACACTGCTGGGGTCGGGTGCTGAGCACAGGCTCCATCACACACAGATGGTTTTGCTCTTGCTGAGCTTGCACAGAGCCAAGGCCTTTCCTGCCCCTCGTCCAGCCATGCTGGGGAGGGGCTGGGCGTGCAGGGGAGCTTGGGAGGGGACACAGCCAGGACAGGTGACCCCAACTGACCCGGGGGAGATCCCGGACCATGGGACATCATGCTCAGCGTATAAAGTGGGGGGAAGAAGGCAGAAACCAGGGGACATTTGCAGTGGTGGCGTTTGTCTTCCCAGGTAACTCCTAGGCACGATGGGACTCAGTTTCACCAGTGGCCAGGGTCAGCACCAAAGACACAGACACCAGCTGAAGGAATTGCGTAATTTATATAACGCAAAACTGCAAAGAATCACAACAGGAGAAGCTCAGCAATGCACCCAGACATCACTCCCAAGAAGTGCCCGCAGTGATTAAGAAAGATCCATCAGCAGTTCCCCCCAGACTTTACCATCACCCAGATGCACACATCAGCTGGGGGAAGCTGTCACAGCCAAGGACTGCAGAGCCACTCTCGGACACTGGGAATTCCTGCAGGTGCCTCCAGCCACAGCTGAGGCTTCCAGCCCTGCTGAGAGAGGGCCCAGCTCTGATGGTGTTGAACAGAGAATCTGACAGCACTCCTAGTGCAGGAACATGGGTTTAAGTCTCCTGTTTGGTTCCTCCCAATGCCTGGCCAGGGCTCAAGGAGGAACCAAGGGAGTTCACTTGGACCAAACACCCCCAAACAAGGCCAGATGGGACCTTGTTGGATTTCTAAATGCTGAAAGGTAAATCCTTCTTTCACCAATACACAGATACAGAGATCGTATTGCTAAAAAAGCCTCAATGATGAGCAGATAAAAATATAACATTTGCTTGGAAGGTGCATCTAGAATTCAGCTTTGGCTCAGGGCCTGATGTTCAGGCCTTGGTACTTCAACCAGTGCTTTGACCAAGGCATGAACTACAACCTCCATAACAATTCCTTCAATAATGGATTCTTGGATTTAGGTATGAGGCACAAAGGCATCACCTCTTGTTCTTCAATTAAGCATTAATTGAAGAACAGTTCATTACTCAGAGCTGTAATTTGCAACTCTTTTAAAACATGCCTAATTAGTTGCTCTTCTCTGTTGTTTCTCAAATCCCCACTTTCTCTTGAGACTGTGTCTCTCTTGAGACAAGTCTCAGTGCTCCATTTCCCAGCACAAAGTGTCACAACAACTCTAACATGGAATCATTACACACCAAGGGCTCACACTGCAACGTTTGCAGTGACTGCCACAAATGCATTTCACAGCAGCCTCCAATTTGGCAGGCATGAAGGCAATCTCAGCAAGAAGAATTTTCTTCTTTCTGCCACTCTTCTACTGCTCTTCCTATTGAGGTGATTCCTGATGGCTGCACTTCAGACTCATCACTGATAGAAGTGCAACATTCCTGTCCCGTCATAGCCCAGGCTCCTCCTTGCCCAGCAAGCAGATGATCCAAGGCCATGAGGTTCTGTAGAGCCCCATTTGTGTTTGTTGGAGCTCACAGCATGTGCTACTGGATATTTGCACAGTATCCTTTTCTACTTCTTCAAATAATCCATGTAGCTCATTAATGTGAACTCCATAGGACGAGGCAGTGCTCATGGGGCACAGGGTGAACCAGAGTCTTTGGCTTTCTGAGACCAAAGGCACTCTGTGGGGGGAAATGTTCTCTCGGCCCAAACTCTTCCTTCTGCTTGTTGCTGAAGTACCCCCAAGGGAGGCATCAACACTGCCTGAAAAACAGGACCCAAACACATTGAGGGAAGCCTTTACAGGCATTGTCTCTGCACATCCAGCAGGTCCCATTCCCAGTACCAAAGGTCTGATTTCCCATTTCCCACTGTGGGCTGCTGATGCATCCAGGGCTCCTCCCTGTGCTCCTCTTGTGTCCCCCGTGCCTTTGGGCCACAGCAGTTTCACAGTGGCCCTGCAGCTGGCAGTGCTCTAACACTGACCCTGACCAGCTCCAGCACCCCAAGTTCTATGGACATTGGGAGTGATGGCAAAGCACAGAAATCCTTTCACACTGGGGCCTCTAACTCCAACAGGGTTCAGTTTCTACTGAAGGGAAATCTTAGTGAACCCTGTGAAGCTGATCATTGTATTCCTTTTTTGCACAGCACAGTTTTCTTTAACTGTCCCTGCACTGACTCTGTTAGGAGTCAGAGCCCATGGACAGAGCTCTGGCCACCCCACAGGGTGGGCCCTCCAAGGGACCCCCATTCCTCCCAACATTAGTTGAGGACATACCCAGCAATTACTTACATAGAGTATTTTGGCTACTAAGATCTTTACACTTTCAGAACAATTTCAGGACTAATCCCTGATGAAACTCTACAGGTGTTTCTGGCAAACAAAGATTCTGGCTGACTCTCAAGACACAACTTACAGACATAAGCACTACTTTAGTGACAAGGTGACTCATTCTTTTTCCTCAGTCTCATCCGGGTTAGGAACAGTAATTCCACTGTCCATGCAGCTGGTGCCCATTTAATTCCAGAATAATGTCCCGAGGGACCTTTGCTGTTCAGCTTTCCCGCGCTGTCTGCGGGTAACAAGGCTTGCTGGGGTCCTTTCCCCTTTGGCTGGAGAGGTGCCGGGTCCCAGGCCCTGAGGGACCCCCAGGCTCCTGGCTGGAATTCGTCTGGAAGTGCCTCAGTGTCACATCAGCCTTCACATGGAGCCCCGTGGATCAGAGCATTTCCCAAACGGGACCCTTGGGGCAAACACGCAGATGTGGTCTGGCACGATCTCTAAAACAATATCCCAAAACATCCACTTGTTCTCACATAGAGCACTTGGCTGCAGGGACATATTGCCAGGTTCCAGCATTCCAACAGTCTTGTCTTTCCCCAGAGCTGTTCCTGCAGCTGGCTCGGGAGGGCCACTTGGCCTCTCCACCCACACTTTGGCTCCATTATTAGGACTGCTGCATCCAAAGCCTTGATCTCCACAAACAGTGCTGATTTGAGCTGGATCTCCTTCCTTCACTGATGTTTGGAAAGCTGGAAGATCAATAATGGTGCTACTGTGCCACAGGGCTAAATCATCCAATCTTGTTCACTATTGCTGAAAAGGATTACTTTGATTTCTCCTTGACAATCTGCATCAATTCCTCTTCCCGTGACGTGAACCCTTTGCAAGGCCAAGCTCCAGTGAGCAGTTCTCCAAACAAAGTGTCCTGGAGGAATCTGAACTCCTCTTTCTGTATTGATAACTCTCATTTGCTTCTGATTTATCCTAATTAATTCCAGTGCATCACAGTCCAGCCCTGCAGCCTCTGGGGGGCCCTGTCAGGGGCCGTGGCACCCAGAACAATTTCCCAGGAAGTCCAAGTCTCACTGGCCATGGTTGTATTTGCAAACCGGGAGCAGCCATGCACATCCAGGGCCTTTCCATTTCCCAGTGGGCCCATTGCTAAGGGTAGGGAGCACATCTGGGAGTTGGCTTCTCCATCGGGACAGCTTCTCAGCTCCTCATTTTTTCAACTGCTCTTTTAACAAACATTCATCTGTCCAACCAATGCCGCAGCTTGTGGATAGCCTGCTGTATGAAAAACCCAGCAGTCTTAATCACTGTGTTTTCCACACTAACAAAAAACACATTCCACATCACAGTGTCAGCAAACCCCATGAAAGCAGCCAATTTCATCCCTTCCTCCTGTATTCATTATAAACAGTCTCACAAAGTTTGCCGTGACGTTGATGTCCTTGTTAAAGCTTTTCTGTAGGGTATTCAGTGTTACATCCCTGAGCAACCAAAGCTAACACACGAGTACTGTCAGCATTATTTCACATTATTATTATTATTATTTATATAAAAATAAAAATATTATTTCATGACATGTAAGATATGCGTACACATATATATGTATAACACAGTAACATTATTATATCACAAGCACAATGAAATTCAAGCTCAAGATTAAAACTTTTTCTGTGTCTCCATGTGGGAGTGTTCCAACACAAATTGTTCCTTCTGTTGCTGCTGTTTCCAATATGCTCTTAACAAAATCCCTCCTCATCCTCCCAAACCCACAAGTTCTTTTCCTTTTTCCATATGCAATTTTGGGATGCATTTGAAGACACCCACTGGTTCAGCCTCTTTTAACTCACGGCTCCACTGCTCCCACGGTGCTCTGACCTCAGCCCACTCCTGAGACACACAACTCTAGGGAAGGGCTTCGCATCCAGCAATTTCCAACGGGACGGACTCCTTACATTTACATTTTAAAAGTGACATTTTGTTGTGATCCAGCCAGACTACGCCACTTTGCTTTTACCAGTGGGCAAGGTCAGCACCAAAGACACAGACACCAGCTGAAGGAATTGCCTAATTTTCTAAAGTTCAAAGCAGCAAAGAATCACAGAAGGAGAAGCTCAGCAATGCACCCAGTCCTCACTCCCAAGAAGTGCCCGCAGTGATTAAGAAAGATCCATCAGCAGTTCCCCCCAGACTTTACCATCACCCAGATGCACACATCAGCTGGGGGAAGCTGTCACAGCCAAGGACTGCAGAGCCACTCTCGGACACTGGGAATTCCTGCAGGTGCCTCCAGCCACAGCTGAGGCTTCCAGCCCCGCTGAGAGAGGGCCCAGCTCTGACAGCGCTGAAGAAACAAACTGACAGCGCTTCTAGTGCAGCAACATGTGGTTTCATTCTCCTCTTGGCTCACACCCAGAGCCTGGCCAGGGCTCAAGGAGGAACCCAAGGAGTTGGCTTTGACCAAACACACCCCAAACAAGGCCAGATGTTGGATTTCATGGCCTTGTTCGGCTTCTAAATACACAAAGGTCAATCCACCTTTCACTCATGAGTGCATACATCTATCACAGCGCTCATGTCCGTGCATAGTTTGGTCATGTGTGGATACAAAGATAACATTTGGTTGGAAGGTTCATCCAGAGATCCCCTTTGGCTCAGGGCCTGGTGTTCAGCCCTCAGTCAGGGCCTCTTGTCCAGCCTTTGGTACTTCAGGCATGCGATTTACTGCTGGGCTTGACAGTGCTGGGTGAACAGCAGGACTGCATGAGCTCTGAGGTCTTTCCCAACTGGAAGGATTCTGTAATTCCAGGATTCCATCTGCTGCATTCAGCTAGGTCCATGTTAGCAGCATTCCTTGAGTCCAAAAGGCCCCTCTTGGTCAGCCCTTGTGGCCTAAGGCTCCAGCTCCTTTAGCTCCTGCTGCTAAGCTGCTCAGGCTGAACGAGAGGGCTCAGGGAGAAGAAGAATACAGCTCATGCAATTCCTTCTGGGACGCTGAGAGGGGAGGGTGTGGCACCAGGAGCATTGTTTGCTGTGGCCTCCTCTCTACCCTTCAGGCCCTTCAGTGCTTTGAAGCAGCCAAGAGCTTTCTTCAAGGGTGCAAGGAAGCAGCTGTTCCTGCTCCCAGCTCTGGCTCTTCCCACTCTCTGACCTTGACTGGTTTTGTCCCTCTGGCTGTGCCCTCTGCTCCCCCTGTGCTTGGTGGCTGCTGCCCAGGACTGTGGCACTGGCACACATCAAGGGCTCCAGCCCCTCCTTTCTCTGCCCTTGCAGCTGCCTGCTCACAGCAGCCTTTTCCACCTGGAAGCTCCCCATGGAGAGGGAGTCCCCACCTCTGTTCCCTGCACAACCTCCAGGATGCCAGCACTGCCATCTCTAGTCCCTGCTGGCACTGAGGGCTCCCAGGTGCCCCAGGCTGCTGTGACACCACTGCACACGGCAGGAACAGTGCCAGGGGCTGTGCTCAAAGTCAGGTCCATGTGCTGCTGCTGCTGCTGCTGCTGCTGTGGGTGTCGTTTTTTTCCAGCCCTGCCCAGAGTCAGGGATCAGATCCAGGCACTGCTGCTGCTCCCTCGGGATCAGCCACAATTTGGCTGTTGCTGTCAGTGCCAGCAGAAGCGGTGGCTGGAGCAGCGGGTGCTGACAGTGCCCCAAGCACACACAGGGGTCCCTGGGCTGGGGGTTGGGAGCTGGGAGGCAGCTGCCCCTTCTTCTCCCTCTGCCCCTTCTTCTCCCTCTGCCCCCACAGAGCTGGGCCAGGCACAAGGGGGGCAGCACAGCAAACAGGGAGCCTGCAAGTCTCTTCCAGCCCTGTCTGCTGAGAGTTTGGCCCTTGGAGCTCCAGGTGGACAAAGGCAGCTGCTCCTGGTCCCTCTGTGTGTCCCTGTGTTCAGCTGTGCTGCTCCATCAGTCCGTGCCCAGCAATGGGAAAAGCCTCAGGCCTGCAGGGCCAGGAGCTGCTGGGCTCTGCCTGGGCAGCTCAGCCAGCGGGAAGGAGCTGCTCCACACGGGAACCAGGAGCGAAGGACACTCCTGTTTTAGGAGAGGATTTCTGTTCTAGGAAAAACAAAAAACATAGAAAAGGAAAAAAAAAACACAGAAAACATGTGAAAGATACAAACAAAACAACGTGTTAGTGAAAAGTAGTCCAGACCTTTGGATAAAGGGGCAACCGATCTTTTTAAAACAAGGACTAAGTTATTTACTTTAGAAACGTGCTGATGGTATGGATCCATCTTACTGACCTCAGCAGCCTATTTAAAACGATGTTGGGGTTTATTTCCAATATTGTTATTTTCAATTGTGGTTGAAGCAAGAGGAAATTGCTTTGTGCCCTGCCAGCTCCAAGCAGGACTGGGAAACTAAACTCTGTCAAACCCCAAATCCTTTTTGAAGATGCCCTTCCTTCTCACCCTTCAAATGAGGTGCGCTGTTCCCTTTGAAATTGTCAGTGATTTCTTCAAGATGGAAAGACCCACTTACAGCTTTTTGCTCTGGTTTGGAAGTGCAGAAGGGCAACTCTCCATCCATCAGCTCCAGACTGCACTGCCTTAGGAACACGGCCCACTCGCCAGGTTTTGCCCACTCATGGCACTTCTAGAGGAGGAAGAAATTGCACAATTGCTACGGCACAATTCCAGACAAAAAGGAATGGAGACAGACAAAACATCCTGTGGAGATCCAGGCATTCAGCTGGGACCGTGGAGAGTTTGGGTTCTTGCCAATTGGGTGTGTGTCCCTAACTGCAATCTCTTGGCCTGCAGGAGAGTCTCCCTCACCTGCAAAAGCAGAAAGCTCAGGCGGTGTGCTGGGAACGGGCTCGTGTGATGCAAAGCTCTCAGAGCCCTGTGAGGGCAGAGCGGGCCCAGCCGTGCCCAGGGCTGAGCCCAGCAGAGCCCTGGCACGGCCCAGAGCTGCCTCAGCATCCGCAGAGCCCGGCTGCAAGGAGAGAACCCAGAAACCACCCCTCAGCTGAAGGCTCCTGTCCCCCTTGTCCCAACCACGAGCAGTGCCCAGGCCATGCTGCCTGTGCCCAGAGCTGGGCACAAACCTCCCAGTCACTGCTGCCTCTGGGAGCAGAGCACGAGGGCAGGACACGTGCCCAGCCTGCAGCCAGCCATGGCACATCCAGCCCCTCAGCAGCTGCCCAGAGCCAAAAAGCACCTTGGCAGCCCACTGAAGAACTCCTTGCATCTACTCCAGCAAAGGGGGAACCTTTGGTTGCCAGCCAGGGGCCAGGCCATGCCCAGATCTGGGAGCATCCCCCTAGCTGTGGACTCACCTGCACACTGGGCGTGGAGCGTGTCTTTGAAGAAGGTGCCAGAATCAAAGTCCATCATCTCCTGCTGCCAGTGGCCAGGTCGAGGAAGAGGCTGTCAGCCTTGAGGTTGTCCTTGCAGCAGCTCCACGTGGTACAGCTTCTCCAGGGGCTGCTGCTCCTTCCCTGGGGGCCAGACCAGGCTGTCAGTGTTCTGCCCAGGGACTCAGCCACCACTGAAGCAGGACAAGTAAAACCAGGATGCATGGTGGCCGCCAGTGCTTGCAAGACCAGCCCAGCTCCAGAACGGATGTTCCCATCTGATGACCCCTGCTCCATGGTACAGGCAGGAGAAAAAAGTCTGTGTTTCTTTGCTTCTTATCACCAAGACACGTGTGGAGCTGTTTGATCCAGGCTCCCGGATCAAACGGTGCCTGTGAATCTCTCCCATCTTCTAGGGCAGGTGAACACCCTGCAGCCAGGGGTCATAGAAGAGATCTTCCAAAGATGGCCTGTCCATGGAGTGCATGCATAAACACCATCTGATAACATCTTGGCACTCTGGGGAGAGAAACCACAAATCACCGGTCAGCTGGAGGAGGATCCTGTTCACTTTGCCCCACTGTTCCCGTGCCCAGGCTCTGCTGGATCTGCTCAGAGCTGGGCCTGAGCTTTGCAGTCAATTCCCTGTTTTGGAGGAGAGCAGGAGAGCAGGACATGTGCCACATCCCAGAGATGAGGATTCACCTTGAGAGAGCCCTCGTGGGAACATGAGCTGGCCCCAGACGATGTCCCGGCCCTTCTTGAACGGGTGCTTCCCGCAGACCATCTGGTACAGCAGGATACCCAGGGACCAGACCGTTGCTGCCTCGCCGTGGTAGCATTTCAGGTGGGTCCACTCTGGGGGGCTGTAGGACCGTGTCCCTATGGAATACAGATGGAGCTCATCACGGGGATGCTGCTGCTCCCAGCGCCTCGCCCCAGCATCCCTGGGATTGGGGGGACCGCACCAGTGGCACAGGAGTGACCCGCTGCCTCGTCACCAACACCTGACTCCGGCGTACAAAAAGGAGGGACGGAAAAGAAACCACTGGTGTTGGGAGAGGGCAGCAGAAGCCCTGAGAAGGCCCAACCATGACACCCAGAAGAAAAACCCACCCAGGGGTGGGAAAAACCCACTCTCCTCTCTGCTTGCATTGCCCCCAATAAACATTAACAAGCCAAGGCAAACAGGGGCAGCAAAGCAGTCCAAGCCCTTCCTCGCCTGCACACCAAACGGAGCCGTGCACGGGTCTGAGCCCCCTCTCTTGCTCCCCCCAGGGGGTTTGTGTCGGGCTGGCTGCCCCAGCTCCAGCCACGGCTGAGTGGGTGGTGAATGCCGTTGGCAGGGCTGGGAGCTGGCTCCCCTCTGATCCCCACTCAAAAGCAACTTTTGGTGCAGGAGAAGCAATCCCATGACCTGCAGCAAAGCGGGGAATCCAAGCGGGGTGCCACAGTCAGGCTGGGCCATGAGATGCCCAGGGGCATCCCCCAGGCTGGGCTCACCTGCAAACTGGGTGTAGAGTGTGTCCTGGAGGAAGGTGCCACAGCCAAAGTCAATCAGTTTGGCCTGTCCGGTGGCCAGGTCGATGAGGATGTTGCTAGGTTTGATGTCGCGGTGCAGGACCCCGCAGCTGCTGCAGTGCCGCACGGCCTCCAGCACCTGGCGGAACAGCCCCCGCGCCTCCTCCTCCGGCAGGGAGCCCCGAGCCACGATGAAATCCAAGAGGTCCTGACATGGCTCGGGACGCTCCAGCACCAACAAGACGCAGCTGGGCAGCTCAAACCACTCCAGGAGCTGAATTACTCCACGGAACCCAGTGGACACCTTGTCCAGCAGCACGACCTCCAGGGGCGCACGGGCGCCGTTGGGCTGCGCGAGGACCACGATGCCGTCAGTGGGGCTGAGGCCGTGCCAGGGCTCTGGAACGCCTCAGCCAGCCCGGGATGCTCTGCATCCCCCGCTCAGCCCACGCCCGCTCTCCTTGCAGGGCTCCCGGCGGCTCCCAGCCTGCCGGGCCCCGGCTCCCCGCCGCCCGCAACGCCCCGGCTTCTGCCGCTGGCCCCGCTCACTCACCAGCTCGCCCCAATGGCGGATGCGATCCCGCCGCACGCATTTGATGGCCACCTGCGAACCAAGGGGCAGCAGCGGGCTCAGATCGCCGCCCGGCCCGCCGCGCCCCGGCCTCCTCCTCCGCCCTCCATCTCTTCCTCCTCCTCCTCCTCCTCCTCCTCCTCCTCCGCCCGCCGCCGGCCCCGCCACTCACCGGGGCGCCGTCCGCGAGCCGGGTCCCCGAGAAGACGCTGCCGAAGCCGCCGCTGCCCAGCAGCGAACCCAGCCGGTACCGCTCCTGCAAGGCCCCCTGCGCCTTCCCTGCGGGCGACACGCGGCCGTCAGCGCTCGGCCCGGGGCCACACACGGCCCCCGACCGCCCCCCGACCGTCCCGGGCCGGGCATCCCCACCCGCCCCGGGCCCTGGCGGCTCGGGGCCGGCGGCCGCGCTGCCGAGCGGCGGAGCTCGGGCCGGGGAAGCCGCAGCGGAGGCGGCGGGAGCGGCCGCGCCGCGTGTGTCCTCAGCGGGCCCCTGGAGGAGCCGGGGCCGGGGCCGGGGCAGGGGCCGCAGCCGGGCCAGGGGCCGGAGGCGGGGCCGGAGCCGGGGTAAGGGCGGGGGTCGGGGCCGGGCTCGGGGTCGGGGCCGGGCTCGGGTTCGGGCTCCGGCCAGGCAAAGCCAAAGGGCAGCGATGCTGCCCCAGCCCCAGGCACTGATGCCCGCCCAGCACCGCCACAGCCACGAAAGCCAGAGCCGGGCAGAGGCGAGCCCGGGGTGGGACGGACGGGGCAGGTGACGGGGCAGCCCCGCCCGAGGCCGGGGGCGGGCCGGGGGCATGGCCCGGTCCGGCAGGGGGAGAGGGGGAGACGACGGGGGGGTCTGGGGAACGGAGCCCGGGGAGAAGGGATAGAATGAACAAGAAAGAGAGTAAGAGGGCTTGTAGACTCGCTGCTGCTGCTGCTGCTGCTGCCGCTGCTGCTGCCGCTGCTGCTGCCGCTGCTGCTGCCGCTGCTGCTGCCGCTGCTGCTGCCGCTGCTGCTGCCGCTGCTGCCGAAGCGCCGGGGCCGTTTGTCCGCGTGTCCGCGTGTCCGTTCGCCGCTCGCCCCACACGCCCCATGCCCGAGCCCCGCGCGCCCCGGGGCAGCCCCTGAGTCTGTCCAAACACGGGAACTTTGCCCTGTTCAGCCAAGGCCCAGAGTCCTGACTCCCGCACAGTGACACAGCAATCCCCTCGCTCGCTGCTGTGCATTGGCCCCGCTGAGGCTCACACACTGCCGCCGGGGCACGTTCCCTGGCTGGAGGATTCCTGCCCCACCCAAGCACTGCCCTTATGTCTCCAGCATTGCTTTCCAACAAAGCCACGGGAAGGCAAACTCTCTGCAGCTCATGGTACTTTACAGTGTCTAAGACTCACAAGTCATCGACCAGGAATTGTAAGGGAATGCAGCCCTGACTGCAGCCCTCCCAGAGTAGATGACAAAAAGAATCTAAAACGGGGAAATGCAGGTGAACTGGGTGAACTTTGTCTGAAAGAAGGGTCATTTTTTTCTGATAATTTCTAGTCCATTCCCTCAGCTTTTATGCTTCTTACAAGGCCATTTGCATGCCAGATTCCTCATCAAAGGAGAACCCTGAGCTTGTGGAACTGCGTGTCTGTTCCTCTGCAGGGACACTCAGGGTGAGACAGGATGCAATTTTGAAGCAATTGTGTTAAAGCAAAACCAGTTATTAAGTAGAGATTGATGTCCTTGCCCCAAACCAACAACCGTGGGCAAGTCCCTTTGGCTCAGCCTGGAGCAGTGACCTTGAGGGGTGTCCCCACTGCAGGGAGGAAGGCCCCCGCCCCTCCAAGGAGGGAAATGTTGGGACACGCTGCCGTTAAAATCTGGCACGGGGCTCTTCCAGTCTGAAGTGCTGCCCTGTCAGGCAGATGTGCCCAGGCTGTGCCAACTCAGCAGCTCTGCAGAAGTTCTCAGCGGTGGCACTTGGCTGTTCCTTTCTCTGGGCATTTTACCAGCTCTGCCACAGCTTCAGCTCCCTCTCAGGATGTTGATCTTGGGGATGGAGGAGTCAGGCTGGTTTCAGCATTGTTGACCCCAAAAGCAGCGTGATCCCCCTCTTCATTTCCCACCGGGAGCTTTGCAAACAGAGCCTTGTTGGAGTTGTTTGAGCCCATTCCAGGCAGAGCCTCCTGCTGCAGCAGGAACTGCCTTTCCTGTGCCATGGCCAGGGCAGACCCCGCTGCAGGAAAAGGCCCAGGCCAGCCCCAAGACAGGGAAGGCCTCGGGCACAAGTGCAGAGTGCCGTGGTGGCACCTGTGCCAGGGAGAGCCTGAGACACCAAAGGCACCTTGGCAGCAGCAGCTGCTTCCAGGGCATGGCCACAAGCCTCCCTTGGCAACCCGGCCTGGTGGCCACCACTGCAGAGCTGCAGCTTCAGGGGTCATTTCTGACTGGGCTCTGCAAAGCCACTCGTGCTCCAGGAACCCGACTGGGAAGCAATTGGCCCCAGCACCTTGGGGACAAGATATTAATGGCAAAACTCTTCATCCCTGCAGGGGCAGGAGAGGGACAGAGGAAAGGGAAGAGCCAGGCCCAGGGGACATGACTGCAATGGTGGTAGCTGGGAGGTCGGTGCCACTGCAGCAGCCTGGCTGGCCCTCAGCAGACATTCTGGCCACAAGAGTTGTGAGCAGCTCTTGGCCCTGCAGGGCTGAGGCTTTTCCCCTTTGGTGGGCACAGACTGATGGAGCAGCACAGCTGAACTCCTCCTGGCACTGTTCCCTGCGGTGTGCAGTGGTGTCACAGCAGCCTGGGGCACCTGGGAGCCCTCAGTGCCAGCAGGGACTGGAGATGGCAGCGCTGGCATCCTGGAGGTTGTGCAGGGAACAGAGGTGGGGACTCCCTCTCCATGGGGAGCTTCCAGGTGGAAAAGGCTGCTGTGAGCAGGCAGCTGCAAGGGCAGAGAAAGGAGGGGCTGGAGCCCTTGATGTGTGCCAGTGCCACAGTCCTGGGCAGCAGCCACCAAGCACAGGGGGAGCAGAGGGCACAGCCAGAGGGACAAAACCAGTCAAGGTCAGAGAGTGGGAAGAGCCAGAGCTGGGAGCAGGAACAGCTGCTTCCTTGCACCCTTGAAGAAAGCTCTTGGCTGCTTCAAAGCACTGAAGGGCCTGAAGGGTAGAGAGGAGGCCACAGCAAACAATGCTCCTGGTGCCACACCCTCCCCTCTCAGCGTCCCAGAAGGAATTGCATGAGCTGTATTCTTCTTCTCCCTGAGCCCTCTCGTTCAGCCTGAGCAGCTTAGCAGCAGGAGCTAAAGGAGCTGGAGCCTTAGGCCACAAGGGCTGACCAAGAGGGGCCTTTTGGACTCAAGGAATGCTGCTAACATGGACCTAGCTGAATGCAGCAGATGGAATCCTGGAATTACAGAATCCTTCCAGTTGGGAAAGACCTCAGAGCTCATGCAGTCCTGCTGTTCACCCAGCACTGTCAAGCCCAGCAGTAAATCACATGCCTGAAGTACCAAAGGCTGGACAAGAGGCCCTGACTGAGGGCTGAACACCAGGCCCTGAGCCAAAGGGGATCTCTGGATGAACCTTCCAACCAAATGTTATCTTTGTATCCACACATGACCAAACTATGCACGGACATGAGCGCTGTGATAGATGTATGCACTCATGAGTGAAAGGTGGATTGACCTTTGTGTATTTAGAAGCCGAACAAGGCCATGAAATCCAACATCTGGCCTTGTTTGGGGTGTGTTTGGTCAAAGCCAACTCCTTGGGTTCCTCCTTGAGCCCTGGCCAGGCTCTGGGTGTGAGCCAAGAGGAGAATGAAACCACATGTTGCTGCACTAGAAGTGCTGTCAGTTTGTTTCTTCAGCACTGTCAGAGCTGGGCCCTCTCTCAGCAGGGCTGGAAGCCTCAGCTGTGGCTGGAGGCACCTGCAGGAATTCCCAGTGTCCGGGAGTGGCTCTGCAGTCCTTGGCTGTGACAGCTTCCCCCAGCTGATGTGTGCATCTGGGTGATGGTAAAGTCTGGGGGGAACTGCTGATGGATCTTTCTTAATCACTGCGGGCACTTCTTGGGAGTGAGGACTGGGTGCATTGCTGAGCTTCTCCTTCTGTGATTCTTTGCTGCTTTGAACTTTAGAAAATTAGGCAATTCCTTCAGCTGGTGTCTGTGTCTTTGGTGCTGACCTTGCCCACTGGTAAAAGCAAAGTGGCGTAGTCTGGCTGGATCACAACAAAATGTCACTTTTAAAATGTAAATGTAAGGAGTCCGTCCCGTTGGAAATTGCTGGATGCGAAGCCCTTCCCTAGAGTTGTCTGTCTCAGGAGTGGGCTGAGGTCAGAGCACCGTGGGAGCAGTGGAGCCGTGAGTTAAAAGAGGCTGAACCAGTGGGTGTCTTCAAATGCATCCCAAAATTGCATATGGAAAAAGGAAAAGAACTTGTGGGTTTGGGAGGATGAGGAGGGATTTTGTTAAGAGCATATTGGAAACAGCAGCAACAGAAGGAACAATTTGTGTTGGAACACTCCCACATGGAGACACAGAAAAAGTTTTAATCTTGAGCTTGAATTTCATTGTGCTTGTGATATAATAATGTTACTGTGTTATACATATATATGTGTACGCATATCTTACATGTCATGAAATAATATTTTTATTTTTATATAAATAATAATAATAATAATGTGAAATAATGCTGACAGTACTCGTGTGTTAGCTTTGGTTGCTCAGGGATGTAACACTGAATACCCTACAGAAAAGCTTTAACAAGGACATCAACGTCACGGCAAACTTTGTGAGACTGTTTATAATGAATACAGGAGGAAGGGATGAAATTGGCTGCTTTCATGGGGTTTGCTGACACTGTGATGTGGAATGTGTTTTTTGTTAGTGTGGAAAACACAGTGATTAAGACTGCTGGGTTTTTCATACAGCAGGCTATCCACAAGCTGCGGCATTGGTTGGACAGATGAATGTTTGTTAAAAGAGCAGTTGAAAAAATGAGGAGCTGATAAGCTGTCCCGATGGAGAAGCCAACTCCCAGATGTGCTCCCTACCCTTAGCAATGGGCCCACTGGGAAATGGAAAGGCCCTGGATGTGCATGGCTGCTCCCAGTTTGCAAATACAACCATGGCCAGTGAGACTTGGACTTCCTGGGAAATTGTTCTGGGTGCCATGGCCCCTGACAGGGCCCCCCAGAGGCTGCAGGGCTGGACTGTGATGCACTGGAATTAATTAGGATAAATCAGAAGCAAATGAGAGTTATCAATACAGAAAGAGGAGTTCAGATTCCTCCAGGACACTTTGTTTGGGGAACTGCTCACTGGAGCTTGGCCTTGCAAAGGGTTCACGTCACAGGAAGAGGAATTGATGCAGATTGTCAAGGAGAAATCAAAGTAATCCTTTTCAGCAATAGTGAACAAGATTGGATGATTTAGCCCTGTGGCACAGTAGCACCATTATTGATCTTCCAGCTTTCCAAACATCAGTGAAGGAAGGAGATCCAGCTCAAATCAGCACTGTTTGTGGAGATCAAGGCTTTGGATGCAGCAGTCCTAATAATGGAGCCAAAGTGTGGGTGGAGAGGCCAAGTGGCCCTCCCGAGCCAGCTGCAGGAACAGCTCTGGGGAAAGACAAGACTGTTGGAATGCTGGAACCTGGCAATATGTCCCTGCAGCCAAGTGCTCTATGTGAGAACAAGTGGATGTTTTGGGATATTGTTTTAGAGATCGTGCCAGACCACATCTGCGTGTTTGCCCCAAGGGTCCCGTTTGGGAAATGCTCTGATCCACGGGGCTCCATGTGAAGGCTGATGTGACACTGAGGCACTTCCAGACGAATTCCAGCCAGGAGCCTGGGGGTCCCTCAGGGCCTGGGACCCGGCACCTCTCCAGCCAAAGGGGAAAGGACCCCAGCAAGCCTTGTTACCCACAGACAGCGTGGGAAAGCTGAACAGCAAAGGTCCCTCGGGACATTATTCTGGAATTAAATGGGCACCAGCTGCATGGACAGTGGAATTACTGTTCCTAACCCGGATGAGACTGAGGAAAAAGAATGAGTCACCTTGTCACTAAAGTAGTGCTTATGTCTGTAAGTTGTGTCTTGAGAGTCAGCCAGAATCTTTGTTTGCCAGAAACACCTGTAGAGTTTCATCAGGGATTAGTCCTGAAATTGTTCTGAAAGTGTAAAGATCTTAGTAGCCAAAATACTCTATGTAAGTAATTGCTGGGTATGTCCTCAACTAATGTTGGGAGGAATGGGGGTCCCTTGGAGGGCCCACCCTGTGGGGTGGCCAGAGCTCTGTCCATGGGCTCTGACTCCTAACAGAGTCAGTGCAGGGACAGTTAAAGAAAACTGTGCTGTGCAAAAAAGGAATACAATGATCAGCTTCACAGGGTTCACTAAGATTTCCCTTCAGTAGAAACTGAACCCTGTTGGAGTTAGAGGCCCCAGTGTGAAAGGATTTCTGTGCTTTGCCATCACTCCCAATGTCCATAGAACTTGGGGTGCTGGAGCTGGTCAGGGTCAGTGTTAGAGCACTGCCAGCTGCAGGGCCACTGTGAAACTGCTGTGGCCCAAAGGCACGGGGGACACAAGAGGAGCACAGGGAGGAGCCCTGGATGCATCAGCAGCCCACAGTGGGAAATGGGAAATCAGACCTTTGGTACTGGGAATGGGACCTGCTGGATGTGCAGAGACAATGCCTGTAAAGGCTTCCCTCAATGTGTTTGGGTCCTGTTTTTCAGGCAGTGTTGATGCCTCCCTTGGGGGTACTTCAGCAACAAGCAGAAGGAAGAGTTTGGGCCGAGAGAACATTTCCCCCCACAGAGTGCCTTTGGTCTCAGAAAGCCAAAGACTCTGGTTCACCCTGTGCCCCATGAGCACTGCCTCGTCCTATGGAGTTCACATTAATGAGCTACATGGATTATTTGAAGAAGTAGAAAAGGATACTGTGCAAATATCCAGTAGCACATGCTGTGAGCTCCAACAAACACAAATGGGGCTCTACAGAACCTCATGGCCTTGGATCATCTGCTTGCTGGGCAAGGAGGAGCCTGGGCTATGACGGGACAGGAATGTTGCACTTCTATCAGTGATGAGTCTGAAGTGCAGCCATCAGGAATCACCTCAATAGGAAGAGCAGTAGAAGAGTGGCAGAAAGAAGAAAATTCTTCTTGCTGAGATTGCCTTCATGCCTGCCAAATTGGAGGCTGCTGTGAAATGCATTTGTGGCAGTCACTGCAAACATTGCAGTGTGAGCCCTTGGTGTGTAATGATTCCATGTTAGAGTTGTTGTGACACTTTGTGCTGGGAAATGGAGCACTGAGACTTGTCTCAAGAGAGACACAGTCTCAAGAGAAAGTGGGGATTTGAGAAACAACAGAGAAGAGCAACTAATTAGGCATGTTTTAAAAGAGTTGCAAATTACAGCTCTGAGTAATGAACTGTTCTTCAATTAATGCTTAATTGAAGAACAAGAGGTGATGCCTTTGTGCCTCATACCTAAATCCAAGAATCCATTATTGAAGGAATTGTTATGGAGGTTGTAGTTCATGCCTTGGTCAAAGCACTGGTTGAAGTACCAAGGCCTGAACATCAGGCCCTGAGCCAAAGCTGACCTCTAGATGCACCTTCCAAGCAAATGTTATATTTTTATCTGCTCATCATTGAGGCTTTTTTAGCAATACGATCTCTGTATCTGTGTATTGGTGAAAGAAGGATTTACCTTTCAGCATTTAGAAATCCAACAAGGTCCCATCTGGCCTTGTTTGGGGGTGTTTGGTCCAAGTGAACTCCCTTGGTTCCTCCTTGAGCCCTGGCCAGGCATTGGGAGGAACCAAACAGGAGACTTAAACCCATGTTCCTGCACTAGGAGTGCTGTCAGATTCTCTGTTCAACACCATCAGAGCTGGGCCCTCTCTCAGCAGGGCTGGAAGCCTCAGCTGTGGCTGGAGGCACCTGCAGGAATTCCCAGTGTCCGAGAGTGGCTCTGCAGTCCTTGGCTGTGACAGCTTCCCCCAGCTGATGTGTGCATCTGGGTGATGGTAAAGTCTGGGGGGAACTGCTGATGGATCTTTCTTAATCACTGCGGGCACTTCTTGGGAGTGATGTCTGGGTGCATTGCTGAGCTTCTCCTGTTGTGATTCTTTGCAGTTTTGCGTTATATAAATTACGCAATTCCTTCAGCTGGTGTCTGTGTCTTTGGTGCTGACCCTGGCCACTGGTGAAACTGAGTCCCATCGTGCCTAGGAGTTACCTGGGAAGACAAACGCCACCACTGCAAATGTCCCCTGGTTTCTGCCTTCTTCCCCCCACTTTATACGCTGAGCATGATGTCCCATGGTCCGGGATCTCCCCCGGGTCAGTTGGGGTCACCTGTCCTGGCTGTGTCCCCTCCCAAGCTCCCCTGCACGCCCAGCCCCTCCCCAGCATGGCTGGACGAGGGGCAGGAAAGGCCTTGGCTCTGTGCAAGCTCAGCAAGAGCAAAACCATCTGTGTGTGATGGAGCCTGTGCTCAGCACCCGACCCCAGCAGTGTCTCGGTGCCAGCGTCCATGGCATCAGGCCCTACAAGGGGTTTCCATGGCAAGTGCCATGCCAGGTGACCCAGGTGTCCTGTCCCAGTGAGGCTTGCCATGGAAACAGTGCCCAGCTGACCTTTCTGTCTGGCTGAGCTGGCCTTTGGCCCTGGCCCTGGGGTTTGCTGCTGGTCCCGCTGCGCCTGCCCAGCCAGCGCGGCACAGGGCAGGTGGCCATGGCACAAGCCCCCAGCGAGGGATCCCCTCTGGCTCTGGGCAGTGACAGCAGCCCTGAGCAAGGGGCCCAGGGCAGGTTTCCATGACAAGCAGCCATCACAATGGCTCCAGGCATTGGCTGCCGTGGCACCAAACTGAGGAAGGGGTCTCTGTGGCTGTTGCCATGGCACCTGACTGCATCAATGAGTGTCAGTGCAGTTCAAGCTGGACCAGCCCCGGCACCGCTTTGTCCTCAGGCTTGCCATGGCAGCTGAGGACCCAACAGGTCTGCATGCAAGTGCCCATGGAACCTGACTGCACAAATGGCTCCTTGGGGTGGTTTCCAAGGCAACTTGAACTGATGAGGGTTGCCCTGGCACCCAAACCCACTAGTGGGGGTCAGTGCAGTGTCCCTGGCAACAGTCCCTTGCAATGGCCCAGGGCACCTTGGGATGCTAATCCACCCTCACAGCTGGGCAGGGCAGCTCTGGAATGGTCTTGGTGCTGCCTGGGGCTTGGCACACACTTGAGGAGGGTGTCTGTTTTCAGTGGGGAACTTTTCGTTGTTTGGAGCAATCAAAACTGTTGTAGGTTGGTGTAGAAAAAAAAAAAAAGAGGAAAACCCTTCTTAGGGTGTGTGCAGCCAGTTCTCCAAGCAAAGCAGGGGTGTCAGCTGAGTCAGGACAGACAGGATGCGGTTGGGGAATGTGCAGCAAGGTTGTCCACACCCACCGGGTCAAACCTCAAGGCACAGCTTCTCTGAGCAGGCCAGACCTCCTTAGGAGAGACCCTGGAGCAATATCCATCACACAATGCTACAATCACAGGGCCTGAGAGGAGACTGCAGAAACCTCTCCAGGAGTCCAAGGCAGAAAAAGAATGCAAAGGGTCTGGAGGCATTAATATGTCCCACTGAGGTCCAGCTGCAGCACAGGCTGCTCATGGGCTCCTTGCAGGAGGGAATTGGAGGCCAGGATTGCACAAAATCCTCACAGAGACTCAGTGTGGGAAGGAAAATGCAAAGTACCTTAAAATACCTTGGTTATCTCAAAGCATTAATGAGCGCCCCCCCAGTGTCCATACAGAGCAATCAAGGGACTCCTTAAAGTAGATAATTGGAGGTCAAGATTGCACAAACCTCTCCTGGAGTCGGTATCAAAAGGGAAACACCTAGTACTTGAAAAATCTGAAGTATCCTGAAGCATTAATGAGCCCCACTGAGTGTTGGTAATGACTAAGAATCTCAAGGGACTCATTAGAGCAGATAATTGAAGACCAGGATTGTAGGAAGCTCTGAGAGACTCCAAGGCAAGAGCAAAGGCCAAGGTCCTTTGGAAAACCTGCAGTCCCTGGAAGCATTCAGGAGCCCCCCAGGGCCATTCCTGACCAAGGCTCCCCAGGGACTCATGCCAGCAGATCCCTGAGGCCACCGGGGTGTGGGGCAGGGGAGGATGCTGAGGGCAGGACAAGGGGGTGACAGTGCCCAGCCTTGCTTGGGCTGTGCCAGGAGGCCCCAGTGGCTCAGGACAAGGTGTCTCCTCCCAGCCCTTGGTGGCACAGACGCTGCTGTGCCCCAGGGCACCAAGACTTGGCTTCTCCTGGGCACTGCCAGCCCTGCCAGGGCCCTTGGCCATGTCCAGCACAGCTTGTCCTGCACTGTCCCACAGCTGCTGCTGTGCCCCTGCAGGCTGCACACTCCCATCTCGCTGCCCCCCTGGCTCTGCCCTGCCACTGCCCACCCTGCCCTGACTTCTGCCCAGGCTGTCTCTGCAACCCCCAACCAATGGGCTGGGGATGGGCAAGTGTTCCTTAGGGCACAGGGAGGGGACAGCTTGGCTGGGGTGACCCAAGGGCTCTCCCATTCCATGCGATGTCAAGGGCAGCAATAAACTGAGGGCAAGGAAGGGCGTCAGATGGTCTCTGAATTTTCTCTATTAATACGTTTGTCTTCCAAAGCAACCACTACATCTACTGAATTCTTGCCTCCCTGTGGTTTCCTTTGCTTCTGCATTTGGCCTTTGCTTTTTACTTCCTTGCCCTGCCCTGCCCATTAATCTCTCTTTCTGTTGACCCACAGGTTTTCAGCTTATTTTCTCCTGTTGTCTGACTGAGGAGGGCCAGTGACAGACACTTGGCTGTCACTTGATCGACAGAGAGGTTTAACCATGGTCACCTTTCCTAAGCCTTCTCTTCTGGGCACAGCCAGCAATGTCAGGGCTCTGTCAGGTGCCCAGCCCTGAGCTGGGCTCATGCCCTGCTCAAAGCCCCAGGGGCATCCAGGGACACGAGTCCTTCCCTGGCACACACACAGACAGTTCATTGCAGCACGGGCAGCGGCTCCCTGGGCTCTGCTGCCGCTGCCAGAGCCTGGCAGGGAGCTCAGCCCTGCGGGTGTCACCCTGCCCTGCCCCTGCCCCAGGTGCCCCACAGCCGGAGGGATGGACACGGGGAGCTCTGGGCACAGGAGCTCATCCCAGCCCTGCATTCAGGAGTTCCCAGGGGACCTTACTCTCTGGAAACTCCAGGAAGAGCTGAAGGTGTTTGTGCTCCCTGGGTTTATGTCGTCGTCGTCCCCACCCCCACCCCACACAGAGGATGCTCAGGGCTGTGTCTTGTCCTTGCACTGCAAACACAGACTCCTGACCCGGTCACTTGATGTCCCTCCATGGAGGGAAGAGCAACCTCTGTGACCTGGGCTGAGAGGCCACTGCTGGAAGCAGCGCTGCCTTTGCAAGGGCACACCTGGGGGCCTCCACCCTGAACACTGCCACGTTTTCCTCTTCACTGCTGGTTTCCTCTCCAGGGCACTGTGTTGGGCACATCCTTGAGAACAAATTGGGAAGAAGATTGAAGCTTTTTGGCCCTGCTCCGGGGACATGCCCTTGCACCATGGAAATGCTGTTGTAGAGCCCAGCTCTGTCCCAGCAGTGCCCACAACCTGTCCTTGCCTGCAGTCTCTGGACAGTCACCCAGCAGGGCAGGGACCAAGCTGAGAGAGCCCTGAGGCCTTAAACCAGCACAGGGGCTCTGAAGGGGAGTGTGGAAGTGAAGGAAGAGGAGGTTACACAGGAGAAGCCCTGGGGCTCCCTGGCAATGCTGTTCTGCTGGGACTCTTCTCCCCCTGCTCTGCCCACAGGCACCGACCCTGCAGCTCCAGAGATGTCAGGGAGGAAAGATGTCAGGCAAACAAGACAACACCGAGTTCTTTCTGTTGTTTCAGCACACACTTACTGTACTAGAGCTCCCCATTTCTACAGTCTCTGGGTCACACTAGAAAGGCAAATATTGAAATATTTGCCTGAACAGTCCAAGATTTTGGTGCGAGCAAGTTCTCAGAAGTGTAACACCTGTGTCAGCAGCAAAAATACGGGACACAAAGTGGGCATTAATGAGTAACTTAGTAACAGCTAGGCAGAAGAATGACAGTTCATTGCTTCTGAAAACCACTCAGTGATCATTGTCCTCAGGGTGTCCTTCAGGTCCTGGTTCCTCAGGCTGTAGCTGAGGGCGTTCAGGGCTGGAGGCAGCACTGAGTACAGAAGTGACAGTGCCAGATGCAGGGATGGGCAGAAGATGGAGGGGGGCTTCAGGTAGGCAAACATGAGAGTGCTGAGGAACAGGGAGAGCACGGCCAGGTGAGGGAGGCAGGTGGAAAAGGCTTTATCCCATCCCTGCTCAGAGGGGATCCTCAGCACGGCCCTGAAGATCTGCACATAGGAGAAAACAATGAATACAGAAGAAGCAAATGCTAAACAGGTACCACCCATGAGTAGGCCAAGTTCCCTGGGGTAGAATTTGGAGCAGGAGAGCTTGAGGATCTGGGGCATTTCACAGAAGAATTGGCCCAGGGAATTGCCCCGGCACAGGGGCAGTGAAAATGGACTGGGAGTGTGCATGAGAGCATGGAGAAAGCCACTGGCCCAGGCAGCTGCTGCCATGTGGGCACAAGCTCTGCTGCCCTGGGGGATCCCCTAGTGCAGGGGTGTGCAGATGGACACGTAGTGCTTGTAGCACACGAGGGTCAGGAGATACTACTCTGCTGTGGTAAAGAACAGCAAGCAAAAGAGCTGTACAGCACATCCTGCACAGGAGATGGGCCTGGTGCCCCAGAGGGAATTGTGCATGGCTTTGGGGACAGTGGTGCAGGTGGAGCCCAGGTCGCTGAGGGCCAGGTTGAGCAGGAAGAAGAACATGGGGGTGTGCAGGTGGTGGCCGCAGGCTACGGCGCTGATGATGAGGCCGTTGGCCAGGAGGGCAGCCAGGGAGATGCCCAGGAAGAGGCAGAAGTGCAGGAGCTGCAGCTGCCACGTGTCTGCCAATGCCAGCAGGAGGAAGTGGCTGCGGGAGCTGCTGTTGGACATTTCTTCACTCCGGGCATTGGAGACTGTAGAAAGAAGGCAATGACAAGCTGGGACAGATTTCCCTTGGTCATTTCTGGTCTAATTTCTTGGGAATCTCACCAATATGACTTCTCTTCCTAGGGGGGATCTTGGCGCAGCTTCTTTGTTTTTGAGCTCTGGTTTGTCTTGCTGCCTCATCTTCAGCATTGCTCTCAGCCTGCACACTGGGGAGCTCAGAGGGAAAACTGGGCTCCCTGTGCCCAGGGCAGTCAGACCTGCTGGTCCCCACACAAGTGCACTTTGCTCATGGCAACTCCATTTTAGACAAATGAAATTGAAAATGTTCTTAAACAATAAAGTGGACTTTTTAAAGTCTCCAATTTCAAAATCATTGAACCCTGGAGGCACTGATGGCAGGTGGGGACAAGAAATAGAAAGGTGTCCCTGGTGCTGAGCTCACCTGGATGTGTTTCAGGAATGCAAAGGCCAAAGCCTGAGCCCCAGTCCCTGGCAAGGCAGATCCTGTCCCTCCCTCATTGCTCAGGGCTCTTCCCGGGGCCAGCAGCCATGGCCAAAGTGCTGCAGGAGTTGGCTCTGGCAGGGCCTTTCAGCTGCTGCCCATCCCTGTGCCCTCTGCAGCCCAGGCTGTCCTACGGTGCCCATGCCCTGCCCCTCTGTCCCTGCAGGCTGTCCTCAGCCCCCGGCTGCCCCACCTGGCTGGCCCCTTCCTTTGCTGCCAGCTCTGCCTCCTGCCTGCCTCTGCCTGGCCACACAAAGCCTTGGGCTGCTCCACACTCTTTCTGGGGGATTTCTTGCACCACAGCCCTGCCCTGGCAGAGAAATTCCTTTCTCCTTGGGTCCAGTCTGGCCCTCCCCAGCGGCCCTTGGCATTAATCTTTTCTATCTCTGGCTGTTTTCTGCCATGTCAAAAGGATCCACCATCTCTGAAACCACCCTTCAGGCACTCCCAGGGCTCTCCTCCACCATCCTCAGCCTCCACTCCACTGAGCACAGAGCTCCTTTGTCCCTGTATCGTGGTCATGTGCTTGAGGCCTCCAAACCCCATCCCAGGAGATCTCTGGACTTTCTCCAAGATGTTGGCAAATAAACCAATTCTGCTCATAGTCTGAGAAATTCACCGCAGGACCAGGCCAGCCTGACCTGTCTATCCTGGCTACTTTTGTCTGGGAGCAATCCTTGGATATATGGAATTTGGGAGGCCAAATTCCAATTTAGGTCATGGTCAGGAAGGACAAGAAGGCCGGTTCTTTTCCCTAGGAAGGAAGGCACAGAGCCCCAGTGCTCCAGAGACTGATGAGAGGCAGCCCTGGACATTCCATGGGCAGCCAGACCTGTCAGGTAGCCCCTGGGAGGCCAAGCCAGCCAGACCTGTTCCATCTGTGATAATTGATAAAAGATTCGTGTCAATCATAAAAGTAGCTGGGTTTGTATAAACCAGAATACTCAGGTCTGAAATGAAGCATGGACATTAGACAGAGAAAATACATATGATTAAATAATTTTGTTTAAATCCCCCTATTATGAATATTATGATTTTTTATTAAATTGTATCTGATACCAGTTTGTAAAACGGGGGTTTCCCACGGCCTGAAAGATATTGCAAAATCAGATTTCCTGCATTTGTATAATCAATTGCAGCCTAAAAGATTTTGCACTACCAGATTTCCTGCCTTGGTGTAATCAATTGCAACTCAGCTGTTAAGACAAGACCCCCATGTCTACTGTTCCTTATCTACCAAGACCACATGGCTGCTTGGCAAACTGTCCCGAGACTACAAGGAGAACCATCCTATAAAAAGGAGCTGCCAACCAACGTTCGACGGAGCGTGGAGTGGGCGCTGACCCCTCACGTTCCCCAGCGCTGCTTGCTCCGTCTATACCAAATAAAGCAATCTAAATTTTGCTAAATATCGAGACTTTGTTTCTCATTTATAATAATTTGGTGCTGAAACCTGGGACATCCTTGGAGCCTTGAGAGGCACTGCAATTTCAGGGAGGCGCCCCGCTCCCACGGCCCCGGTTCCTCAGTGGTTCTCAGGACCCATGGACGTACCTCACGATATAGACTGAGCAAGGAAAAAAACTCCCCGGAAGACCACGGCAAAATCACCTGTCATTCTTGTGCACGCAGACCCAGACAGGAGCGTCGAAGCCGTAAGTGACTATCTGGTTTGGTGGAGGTGACTGTGTGCTTGCTGAACGAGACGTGGATTTTTCCACGAACCGAGTGTGGAGTCCTTCTGTCCGCGGTTCTGGTTTCCCGCCAGGGGCCCGGCCGGTGAAGGGACGAAGCGAGTGCTGCTTTTTCCCATCCTAACCCAGGTAGAGGCCAGGTTCTTTTCCCATCCCAACCCAGGCAGAGGTGGGACTTGGGGGGAGGGACTTGGGGGGGGGAAAGATTGGAGAGCAACACAGGAGTCACGGGGGAAGAGGGAAAAAGCTGCTTTTTCCCATCCCAAGCCCAGGTAGAGGCAGAATTCCTTCCCATCCTGACCCAAGGAGAGGCAGGATCCGGGTGGAATACAAGAGGAAGCACAAATACCTCAAGATAGTCCTTTGAGGTAAAAATAGGACAAAGAAAGAGGAAGGTTTTAAGTCCAAACAACCCACGAAGGGTTCAAAGTTCTTAAAAACAAAATAAAAAAAATAAAAAAAAAAAGAAAAAAGAAGGCCAGTAGGTTGCCAGAAATACCACCGGGCAGCACTTTGGGAATGACGTTGGGACACAAGGGAATTATACAAAAGAAAAAGTAAAGAAAAAAATGGAGTTGTGGGGCATTAAACACTTAGGATGCTTGTAAAGAACCATTTAACAGAGAGGAATGTGACTGTGCTGCTCTGTGGACAGAACAGCATAAACCATTCTCGGGATGTACGGTCAAGGAAAAAGAGGATGAGGATAACAAAAAAGGTTACCTGGGAATCCCTTGATAATCTCCCACCTCCATATAATACAAAAAAATACAGGCGATCCCCCCCTCCCCCCCCCAATGTCTCTGCTCCCTCCCCTTCTGGTACTCCAATAGCTCAAAGGACTCCCTGGAGTCAAAGAAATACCAGGAGCGATAGGATCAGCAGAGAGGAGGGAGATAATGACACAAAGGCTCCCCTTTACCCCCTGAGGGAAGTCCCATTAGCGGGACAACAGACTGAATTAACTGGATTTGTAAATGTTCCCTTGAACACAGGGGAGGTAAGAAACTTAGAAAAAGAGATGGGAAAACTATTGGAAGATCCTATAGGGGTATCTGAGACACTAAATCAATTCCTCGGACCAAGTATGTGTACTTGGATGGAATTACAATCTACATTAAGTATCCTACTCACCAGGGAAGAAAGGGGGAGGGAAAACACGAAAACCCCCACGGAAACAAGGAAATGAGGCAGGAAATAATTCACTAAGTCGAACCTGCTTTTACTGTAACAAGAAAGGTCATAGTAAAAAAAAAAAAAAAATTGTAAAGAGAGGATACGGGATGAAAAAATGTTCCAAAAGAACGAATAAGGGTGTCAAGGGCTGTATGTATTGGGGACTATACCATCGAAAGAGCCCTTGAAAAAATAATTTTTAAAAAATCGGTCCCCATGGAGAGGAGGTGGAACTTTTAGTAGATACAAGAGCCAAAAAAAAATATCCACAATTAAACACCTACCAAAAACGTGCAAACCTAGTAGAGAAACAGCACTTGTGATGGGAGCAAAAAGTGAACCATTTTGAGTCCTTATTATTAAATATATGCAAATTGAGACCCAGAGCAGAATTGAATTACAAATCTACTGTTACTGCCAGAGGCAGAAAATAATTTATTAAGAAAATGGACAAAGGTGAATGACAAAAGTTTTTAAAAAGTCAAACATGATTCAATTCAAGCCCCTGTACTAAGTCTCCCGGATTTGGAGAGACCATTTCAGTTATTTGTAAACACCTCTGATCAAACAGCATATGGGGTACTCACTCAGGAATGGGCAAGCAGTCAAAGGCCAGTGGGATATTATTCTAAACTGCTAGACCCTGTCAGTTGGGGCTGGCCCTCATGTCTACAAGCCCTAGTGGCCACAGCACTTTTAACTGAGGAAGCCCAAAAAGTCACCTCTGGGGCACCCCGAATGGTACACTCCCCTCATCATGTCAGGGGAATTCTGAATCAAAAAGCTGAGAAATGGCTAACCGATGCCTAAATATTAAAATATGAAGCTATTCTAATTACTTCCCCAAATTTAGAGCTAAAAGCAACAACTGCTCAAAGTCCTGCACAATTCCTATATGGGGAACCAGGAGAAAACTTAAAATATAATTGTGTGGACATTATAGAATTACAAAGAAAAACTAGACCTGACTTGGAAGACGTTAAACTTAAGGATGGAGAAAAATTGTTTATAGACAGATCTTCGAGAGTAGTGCAAGGACAAGGTTGTTTAACTTGTCAGAAAATTCATAAAAAAAGGTATGCAACAAGGTCCGTCAGGAGGATGGAAAACTGCTTACAGACCCTTTGAAAGAATACAAATAGATTTTACAGAATCACCAAAAATAGGAAGATAGACATATTTACTAGTAATAGTAAACCAATTAAGCCACTGGCTAGAGGCATACCCTGCAGCTGGAGACACATCACAAGTGGTAGCCAGAATATTGACAGAACACATAATACCAAGGTATGGGCTGGTCCGAGCAATAGACTCAGACCAGGGACACACTTTACATCGGAAGTGCTGAAGTTACTGACCTCGGCACTAGGCATCAGCTGGGAGTATCATACACCCTGGCACCCTCAGAGTTCTGGGAGAGTTGAAATGATGAATCAACCTTTAGAACAGCAGCTGTCAAAATTAATGATTGAGACTAAAATGCCATGGACAAAGTGCCTCCCACTGGCCCTGTCTAATACACGGCAACGCCAAATTCGAAAACAGGGATTTCACCATATGAAATGCTGGATGGTATGCCTTACCCTAAAGGAGTACGCCTTGATCCGGCTTAGTTCAGGACCCTTCTCTTCAAAACTACATAATAACAATCAACAAAGACTTGCGAGAATTAAGGAAGAAGAGAATTTTAGCTCAAACCATACCTCTAGGATTTGCCATACATACGATTAAGCCAAGACAGGTTGGACCGTGACATCCGAGCCCAGAGACCTCAAAGTGCGAATTCGGAGGACTTGCTGTGGATACCAGATCAATTCTTCTCAAAGGCCTCCCAGTCAGGACTGAAAGTCACCTGTCCTGAACCTGGGTGTGATTGTAGCCCGTTCATCAAGAAAAGGTGTCCATATTGTACCGAGTTGTGGTGGAGTCATTCCTATGGTGGGTACCTCCCATTCGCATCACGTATCCAATGTAGAAGAAATGAATAGAAGGAAACTATTAAGGTACTTAATACCCTATCAGCACAAGGAGAAATCGAAATTAATGATCACAATTGGTGGGCGTTATTTGAGAATGGGACAAAGCAAACAAAAAAAAAAAAGCCAAAACAAAAAACAAAAGCCAAAGCAAAGGTTTTGGCAAAAGAGTGCCAGAAAGGGTTGTGTATACCGTGCTCTTACTGCTGTACCTGGTCCTGGGGATAAAGCTAAAAGCTGGAACAAAAGTAAGAAACAACACCAGAAGAAAAGGACAAAGTGGGACACCCCAGGACATAGTCCCTGCTGCCGAGAAGGAGAAGATGAAACAAACCTCGGCTACTGGCAGCAACCCCGTAGGCCTTGAGGGAGGCAGAGGGATGAACATAGTCCTGAGAGTCATCCTATTGCTCATCATGATAAAAGGAAACAGAGCTGACGCTTGTTCCAAGCCTTACCAGACAATCCGGTACAGTGGACACACGGTATCCACCCTTGCCTTCCACACACATATCTATTCGGCCTGCTATAATAAGCACAACTTAGAAACTTGCACTACTATGGGAAAAGTTACTGGGTAGCCACCAATTTAGAAAAAAGGGTGGGCTCCATCAGCATACCAAAGTTTCCCAGTAGGAGAAGCGCACCTCTGCTTCACAAAAGAAGCAATGTGGGATGTTCAGATCAGGGAGGAGTGTAAGATCACTACAAATTCAGAGACCATCTGACGCCCTTCCTTGCCCTCAGTGTATTGCTGCCCTTGACATCGCATGGAATGGGAGAGCCCTTGGGTCACCCCAGCCAAGCTGTCCCCTCCCTGTGCCCTAAGGAACACTTGCCCATCCCCAGCCCATTGGTTGGGGGTTGCAGAGACAGCCTGGGCAGAAGTCAGGGCAGGGTGGGCAGTGGCAGGGCAGAGCCAGGGGGGCAGCGAGATGGGAGTGTGCAGCCTGCAGGGGCACAGCAGCAGCTGTGGGACAGTGCAGGACAAGCTGTGCTGGACATGGCCAAGGGCCCTGGCAGGGCTGGCAGTGCCCAGGAGAAGCCAAGTCTTGGTGCCCTGGGGCACAGCAGCGTCTGTGCCACCAAGGGCTGGGAGGAGACACCTTGTCCTGAGCCACTGGGGCCTCCTGGCACAGCCCCAGCAAGGCTGGGCACTGTCACCCCCTTGTCCTGCCCTCAGCATCCTCCCCTGCCCCACACCCCGGTGGCCTCAGGGATCTGCTGGCATGAGTCCCTGGGGAGCCTTGGTCAGGAATGGCCCTGGGGGGCTCCTGAATGCTTCCAGGGACTGCAGGTTTTCCAAAGGACCTTGGCCTTTGCTCTTGCCTTGGAGTCTCTCAGAGCTTCCTACAATCCTGGTCTTCAATTATCTGCTCTAATGAGTCCCTTGAGATTCTTAGTCATTACCAACACTCAGTGGGGCTCATTAATGCTTCAGGATACTTCAGATTTTTCAAGTACTAGGTGTTTCCCTTTTGATACCGACTCCAGGAGAGGTTTGTGCAATCTTGACCTCCAATTATCTACTTTAAGGAGTCCTTTGATTGCTCTGTATTGACACTGGGGGGGGTGGGGGCGGGGGCTCATTAATGCTTTGAGATAACCAAGGTATTTTAAGGTACTTTGCATTTTCCTTCCCACACTGAGTCTCTGTGAGGATTTTGTGCAATCCTGGCCTCCAATTCCCTCCTGCAAGGAGCCCATGAGCAGCCTGTGCTGCAGCTGGACCTCAGTGGGACCCATTAATGCCTCCAGACCCTTTGCATTCTTTTTCTGACTTGGACTCCTGGAGACGTTTGTGCAGTCTCCTCTCAGGCCCTGAGATTGTAGCATTGTGTGATGGATATTGCTCCAGGGTCTCTCCTAAGGAGGTCTGGCCTGCTCAGAGAAGCTGTGCCTTGAGGTTTGACCCGGTGGGTGTGGACAACCTTGCTGCACATTCCCCAACCGCATCCTGTCTGTCCTGACTCAGCTGACACCCCTGCTTTGCTTGGAGAACTGGCTGCACACACCCTAAGAAGGGTTTTCCTCTTTTTTTTTTTTTTTTTTTACACCAACCTACAACGGTTTTGATTGCTCCAAACAACGAAAAGTTCCCCACTGAAAACAGACACCCTCCTCAAGTGTGTGCCAAGCCCCAGGCAGCACCAAGACCATTCCAGAGCTGCCCTGCCCAGCTGTGAGGGTGGATTAGCATCCCAAGGTGCCCTGGGCCATTGCAAGGGACTGTTGCCAGGGACACTGCACTGACCCCCACTAGTGGGTTTGGGTGCCAGGGCAACCCTCATCAGTTCAAGTTGCCTTGGAAACCACCCCAAGGAGCCATTTGTGCAGTCAGGTTCCATGGGCACTTGCATGCAGACCTGTTGGGTCCTCAGCTGCCATGGCAAGCCTGAGGACAAAGCGGTGCCGGGGCTGGTCCAGCTTGAACTGCACTGACACTCATTGATGCAGTCAGGTGCCATGGCAACAGCCACAGAGACCCCTTCCTCAGTTTGGTGCCACGGCAGCCAACGCCTGGAGCCATTGTGATGGCTGCTTGTCATGGAAACCTGCCCTGGGCCCCTTGCTCAGGGCTGCTGTCACTGCCCAGAGCCAGAGGGGATCCCTCGCTGGGGGCTTGTGCCATGGCCACCTGCCCTGTGCCGCGCTGGCTGGGCAGGCGCAGCGGGACCAGCAGCAAACCCCAGGGCCAAGGCCAAAGGCCAGCTCAGCCAGACAGAAAGGTCAGCTGGGCACTGTTTCCATGGCAAGCCTCACTGGGACAGGACACCTGGGTCACCTGGCATGGCACTTGCCATGGAAACCCCTTGTAGGGCCTGATGCCATGGACGCTGGCACCGAGACACTGCTGGGGTCGGGTGCTGAGCACTGGCTCCTTACATTTACATTTTAAAAGTGACATTTTGTTGTGATCCAGCCAGACTACGCCACTTTGCTTTTACCAGTGGGCAAGGTCAGCACCAAAGACACAGACACCAGCTGAAGGAATTGCCTAATTTTCTAAAGTTCAAAGCAGCAAAGAATCACAGAAGGAGAAGCTCAGCAATGCACCCAGTCCTCACTCCCAAGAAGTGCCCGCAGTGATTAAGAAAGATCCATCAGCAGTTCCCCCCAGACTTTACCATCACCCAGATGCACACATCAGCTGGGGGAAGCTGTCACAGCCAAGGACTGCAGAGCCACTCCCGGACACTGGGAATTCCTGCAGGTGCCTCCAGCCACAGCTGAGGCTTACAGCCCCGCTGAGAGAGGGCCCAGCTCTGACAGTGCTGAAGAAACAAAACTGACAGCACTTCTAGTGCAGCAACATGTGGTTTCATTCTCCTCTTGGCTCACACCCAGAGCCTGGCCAGGGCTCAAGGAGGAACCCAAGGAGTTGGCTTTGACCAAACACACCCCAAACAAGGCCAGATGTTGGATTTCACGGCCTTGTTCGGCTTCTAAATACACAAAGGTCAATCCACCTTTCACTCATGAGTGCATACATCTATCACAGCGCTCATGTCCGTGCATAGTTTGGTCATGTGTGGATACAAAGATAACATTTGGTTGGAAGGTTCATCCAGAGATCCCCTTTGGCTCAGGGCCTGGTGTTCAGCCCTCAGTCAGGGCCTCTTGTCCAGCCTTTGGTACTTCAGGCATGCGATTTACTGCTGGGCTTGACAGTGCTGGGTGTACAGCAGGACTGCATGAGCTCTGAGGTCTTTCCCAACTGGAAGGATTCTGTAATTCCAGGATTCCATCTGCTGCATTCAGCTAGGTCCATGTTAGCAGCATTCCTTGAGTCCAAAAGGCCCCTCTTGGTCAGCCCTTGTGGCCTAAGGCTCCAGCTCCTTTAGCTCCTGCTGCTAAGCTGCTCAGGCTGAACGAGAGGACTCAGGGAGAAGAAGAATACAGCTCGTGCAATTCCTTCTGGGACGCTGAGAGGGGAGGGTGTGGCACCAGGAGCACTGTTTGCTGTGGCCTCATCTCTACCCTTCAGGCCCTTCAGTGCTTTGAAGCAGCCAAGAGCTTTCTTCAAGGGTGCAAGGAAGCAGCTGTTCCTGCTCCCAGCTCTGGCTCTTCCCACTCTCTGACCTTGACTGGTTTTGTCCCTCTGGCTGTGCCCTCTGCTCCCCCTGTGCTTGGTGGCTGCTGCCCAGGACTGTGGCACTGGCACACATCAAGGGCTCCAGCCCCTCCTTTCTCTGCCCTTGCAGCTGCCTGCTCACAGCAGCCTTTTCCACCTGGAAGCTCCCCATGGAGAGGGAGTCCCCACCTCTGTTCCCTGCACAACCTCCAGGATGCCAGCGCTGCCATCTCCAGTCCCTGCTGGCACTGAGGGCTCCCAGGTGCCCCAGGCTGCTGTGACACCACTGCACACCGCAGGGAACAGTGCCAGGAGGACTTGAGCTGTGCTGCTCCATCAGTCTGTGCCCACCAAAGGGGAAAAGCCTCAGCCCTGCAGGGCCAGGAGCTGCTCACAACTCTTGTGGCCAGAATGTCTGCTGAGGGCCAGCCAGGCTGCTGCAGTGGCACCGACCTCCCAGCCACCACCATTGCAGTCATGTCCCCTGGGCCTGGCTCTTCCCTTTCCTCTGTCCCTCTCCTGTCCCTGCAGGGATGAAGAGTTTTGACATTAATATCTTGTCCCCAAGGTGCTGGGGCCAATTGCTTCCCAGTCGGGTTCCTGGAGCACGAGTGGCTTTGCAGAGCCCAGCCAGAAATGACCCCTGAAGCTGCAGCTCTGCAGTGGTGGCCACCAGGCCGGGTTGCCAAGGGAGGCTTGTGGCCATGCCCTGGAAGCAGCTGCTGCTGCCAAGGTGCCTTTGGTGTCTCAGGCTCTCCCTGGCACAGGTGCCACCACAGCACTCTGCACTTGTGCCCGAGGCCTTCCCTGTCTTGGGGCTGGCCTGGGCCTTTTCCTGCAGCGGGGTCTGCCCTGGCCATGGCACAGGAAAGGCAGTTCCTGCTGCAGCATGAGGCTCTGCCTGGAACGGGCTCAAACAACTCCAACAAGGCTCTGTTTGCAAAGCTCCCGGTGGGAAATGAAGAGGGGGATCACGCTGCTTTTGGGGTCAACAATGCTGAAACCAGCCTGACTCCTCCATCCCCAAGATCAACATCCTGAGAGGGAGCTGAAGCTGTGGCAGAGCTGGTAAAATGCCCAGAGAAAGGAACAGCCAAGTGCCACCGCTGAGAACTTCTGCAGAGCTGCTGAGTTGGCACAGCCTGGGCACATCTGCCTGACAGGGCAGCACTTCAGACTGGAAGAGCCCCGTGCCAGATTTTAACGGCAGCGTGTCCCAACATTTCCCTCCTTGGAGGGGCGGGGGCCTTCCTCCCTGCAGTGGGGACACCCCTCAAGGTCACTGCTCCAGGCTGAGCCAAAGGGACTTGCCCACGGTTGCTGGTTTGGGGCAAGGACATCAATCTCTACTTAATAACTGGTTTTGCTTTAACACAATTGCTTCAAAATTGCATCCTGTCTCACCCTGAGTGTCCCTGCAGAGGAACAGACACGCAGTTCCACAAGCTCAGGGTTCTCCTTTGATGAGGAATCTGGCATGCAAATGGCCTTGTAAGAAGCATAAAAGCTGAGGGAATGGACTAGAAATTATCAGAAAAAAATGACCCTTCTTTCAGACAAAGTTCACCCAGTTCACCTGCATTTCCCCGTTTTAGATTCTTTTTGTCATCTACTCTGGGAGGGCTGCAGTCAGGGCTGCATTCCCTTACAATTCCTGGTCGATGACTTGTGAGTCTTAGACACTGTAAAGTACCATGAGCTGCAGAGAGTTTGCCTTCCCGTGGCTTTGTTGGAAAGCAATGCTGGAGACATAAGGGCAGTGCTTGGGTGGGGCAGGAATCCTCCAGCCAGGGAACGTGCCCCGGCGGCAGTGTGTGAGCCTCAGCGGGGCCAATGCACAGCAGCGAGCGAGGGGATTGCTGTGTCACTGTGCGGGAGTCAGGACTCTGGGCCTTGGCTGAACAGGGCAAAGTTCCCGTGTTTGGACAGACTCAGGGGCTGCCCCGGGGCGCGCGGGGCTCGGGCATGGGGCGTGTGGGGCGAGCGGCGAACGGACACGCGGACACGCGGACAAACGGCCCCGGCGCTTCGGCAGCAGCGGCAGCAGCGGCAGCAGCGGCAGCAGCAGCGGCAGCAGCAGCGAGTCTACAAGCCCTCTTACTCTCTTTCTTGTTCATTCTATCCCTTCTCCCCGGGCTCCGTTCCCCAGACCCCCCCGTCGTCTCCCCCTCTCCCCCTGCCGGACCGGGCCATGCCCCCGGCCCGCCCCCGGCCTCGGGCGGGGCTGCCCCGTCACCTGCCCCGTCCGTCCCACCCCGGGCTCGCCTCTGCCCGGCTCTGGCTTTCGTGGCTGTGGCGGTGCTGGGCGGGCATCAGTGCCTGGGGCTGGGGCAGCATCGCTGCCCTTTGGCTTTGCCTGGCCGGAGCCCGAACCCGAGCCCGGCCCCGACCCCGAGCCCCGCCCTTACCCCGGCTCCGGCCCCGCCTCCGGCCCCTGGCCCGGCTGCGGCCCCTGCCCCGGCCCCGGCCCCGGCTCCTCCAGGGGCCCGCTGAGGACACACGCGGCGCGGCCGCTCCCGCCGCCTCCGCTGCGGCTTCCCCGGCCCGAGCTCCGCCGCTCGGCAGCGCGGCCGCCGGCCCCGAGCCGCCAGGGCCCGGGGCGGGTGGGGATGCCCGGCCCGGGACGGTCGTGGGGCGGTCGGGGGCCGTGTGTGGCCCCGGGCCGAGCGCTGACGGCCGCGTGTCGCCCGCAGGGAAGGCGCAGGGGGCCTTGCAGGAGCGGTACCGGCTGGGTTCGCTGCTGGGCAGCGGCGGCTTCGGCAGCGTCTTCTCGGGGACCCGGCTCGCGGACGGCGCCCCGGTGAGTGGCGGGGCCGGCGGCGGGCGGAGGAGGAGGAGGAGGAGGAGGAGGAAGAGGAAGAGATGGAGGGCGGAGGAGGAGGCCGGGGCGCGGCGGGCCGGGCGGCGATCTGAGCCCGCTGCTGCCCCTTGGTTCTCAGGTGGCCATCAAATGCGTGCGGCGGGATCGCATCCGCCATTGGGGCGAGCTGGTGAGTGAGCGGGGCCAGCGGCAGAAGCCGGGGCGTTGCGGGCGGCGGGGAGCCGGGGCCCGGCAGGCTGGGAGCCGCCGGGAGCCCTGCAAGAAGAGCGGGCGTGGGCTGAGCGGGGGATGCAGAGCATCCCGGGCTGGCTGAGGCGTTCCAGAGCCCTGGCACGGCCTCAGCCCCACTGACGGCATCGTGGTCCTCGCGCAGCCCAACGGCGCCCGTGCGCCCCTGGAGGTCGTGCTGCTGGACAAGGTGTCCACTGGGTTCCGTGGAGTAATTCAGCTCCTGGAGTGGTTTGAGCTGCCCAGCTGCGTCTTGTTGGTGCTGGAGCGTCCCGAGCCATGTCAGGACCTCTTGGATTTCATCGTGGCTCGGGGCTCCCTGCCGGAGGAGGAGGCGCGGGGGCTGTTCCGCCAGGTGCTGGAGGCCGTGCGGCACTGCAGCAGCTGTGGGGTCCTGCACCGCGACATCAAACCTAGCAACATCCTCATCGACCTGGCCACCGGACAGGCCAAACTGATTGACTTTGGCTGTGGCACCTTCCTCCAGGACACACTCTACACCCAGTTTGCAGGTGAGCCCAGCCTGGGGGATGCCCCTGGGCATCTCATGGCCCAGCCTGACTGTGGCACCCCGCTTGGATTCCCCGCTTTGCTGCAGGTCATGGGATTGCTTCTCCTGCACCAAAAGTTGCTTTTGAGTGGGGATCAGAGGGGAGCCAGCTCCCAGCCCTGCCAACGGCATTCACCACCCACTCAGCCGTGGCTGGAGCTGGGGCAGCCAGCCCGACACAAACCCCCTGGGGGGAGCAAGAGAGGGGGCTCAGACCCGTGCACGGCTCCATTTGGTGTGCAGGCGAGGAAGGGCTTGGACTGCTTTGCTGCCCCTGTTTGCCTTGGCTTGTTAATGTTTATTGGGGGCAATGCAAGCAGAGAGGAGAGTGGGTTTTTCCCACCCCTGGGTGGGTTTTTCTTCTGGGTGTCATGGTTGGGCCTTCTCAGGGCTTCTGCTGCCCTCTCCCAACACCAGTGGTTTCTTTTCCGTCCCTCCTTTTTGTACGCCGGAGTCAGGTGTTGGTGACGAGGCAGCGGGTCACTCCTGTGCCACTGGTGCGGTCCCCCCAGTCCCAGGGATGCTGGGGCGAGGCGCTGGGAGCAGCAGCATCCCCGTGATGAGCTCCATCTGTATTCCATAGGGACACGGTCCTACAGCCCCCCAGAGTGGACCCACCTGAAATGCTACCACGGCGAGGCAGCAACGGTCTGGTCCCTGGGTATCCTGCTGTACCAGATGGTCTGCGGGAAGCACCCGTTCAAGAAGGGCCGGGACATCGTCTGGGGCCAGCTCATGTTCCCACGAGGGCTCTCTCAAGGTGAATCCTCATCTCTGGGATGTGGCACATGTCCTGCTCTCCTGCTCTCCTCCAAAACAGGGAATTGACTGCAAAGCTCAGGCCCAGCTCTGAGCAGATCCAGCAGAGCCTGGGCACGGGAACAGTGGGGCAAAGTGAACAGGATCCTCCTCCAGCTGACCGGTGATTTGTGGTTTCTCTCCCCAGAGTGCCAAGATGTTATCAGATGGTGTTTATGCATGCACTCCATGGACAGGCCATCTTTGGAAGATCTCTTCTATGACCCCTGGCTGCAGGGTGTTCACCTGCCCTAGAAGATGGGAGAGATTCACAGGCACCGTTTGATCCGGGAGCCTGGATCAAACAGCTCCACACGTGTCTTGGTGATAAGAAGCAAAGAAACACAGACTTTTTTCTCCTGCCTGTACCATGGAGCAGGGGTCATCAGATGGGAACGTCCGTTCTGGAGCTGGGCTGGTCTTGCAAGCACTGGCGGCCACCATGCATCCTGGTTTTACTTGTCCTGCTTCAGTGATGGCTGAGTCCCTGGGCAGAACACTGACAGCCTGGTCTGGCCCCCAGGGAAGGAGCAGCAGCCCCTGGAGAAGCTGTACCACGTGGAGCTGCTGCAAGGACAACCTCAAGGCTGACAGCCTCTTCCTCGACCTGGCCACTGGCAGCAGGAGATGATGGACTTTGATTCTGGCACCTTCTTCAAAGACACGCTCCACGCCCAGTGTGCAGGTGAGTCCACAGCTAGGGGGATGCTCCCAGATCTGGGCATGGCCTGGCCCCTGGCTGGCAACCAAAGGTTCCCCTTTGCTGGAGTAGATGCAAGGAGTTCTTCAGTGGGCTGCCTAGGTGCTTTTTGGCTCTGGGCAGCTGCTGAGGGGCTGGATGTGCCATGGCTGGCTGCAGGCTGGGCACGTGTCCTGCCCTCGTGCTCTGCTCCCAGAGGCAGCAGTGACTGGGAGGTTTGTGCCCAGCTCTGGGCACAGGCAGCATGGCCTGGGCACTGCTCGTGGTTGGGACAAGGGGGACAGGAGCCTTCAGCTGAGGGGTGGTTTCTGGGTTCTCTCCTTGCAGCCGGGCTCTGCGGATGCTGAGGCAGCTCTGGGCCGTGCCAGGGCTCTGCTGGGCTCAGCCCTGGGCACGGCTGGGCCCGCTCTGCCCTCACAGGGCTCTGAGAGCTTTGCATCACACGAGCCCGTTCCCAGCACACCGCCTGAGCTTTCTGCTTTTGCAGGTGAGGGAGACTCTCCTGCAGGCCAAGAGATTGCAGTTAGGGACACACACCCAATTGGCAAGAACCCAAACTCTCCACGGTCCCAGCTGAATGCCTGGATCTCCACAGGATGTTTTGTCTGTCTCCATTCCTTTTTGTCTGGAATTGTGCCGTAGCAATTGTGCAATTTCTTCCTCCTCTAGAAGTGCCATGAGTGGGCAAAACCTGGCGAGTGGGCCGTGTTCCTAAGGCAGTGCAGTCTGGAGCTGATGGATGGAGAGTTGCCCTTCTGCACTTCCAAACCAGAGCAAAAAGCTGTAAGTGGGTCTTTCCATCTTGAAGAAATCACTGACAATTTCAAAGGGAACAGCGCACCTCATTTGAAGGGTGAGAAGGAAGGGCATCTTCAAAAAGGATTTGGGGTTTGACAGAGTTTAGTTTCCCAGTCCTGCTTGGAGCTGGCAGGGCACAAAGCAATTTCCTCTTGCTTCAACCACAATTGAAAATAACAATATTGGAAATAAACCCCAACATCGTTTTAAATAGGCTGCTGAGGTCAGTAAGATGGATCCATACCATCAGCACGTTTCTAAAGTAAATAACTTAGTCCTTGTTTTAAAAAGATCGGTTGCCCCTTTATCCAAAGGTCTGGACTACTTTTCACTAACACGTTGTTTTGTTTGTATCTTTCACATGTTTTCTGTGTTTTTTTTTTCCTTTTCTATGTTTTTTGTTTTTCCTAGAACAGAAATCCTCTCCTAAAACAGGAGTGTCCTTCGCTCCTGGTTCCCGTGTGGAGCAGCTCCTTCCCGCTGGCTGAGCTGCCCAGGCAGAGCCCAGCAGCTCCTGGCCCTGCAGGCCTGAGGCTTTTCCCATTGCTGGGCACGGACTGATGGAGCAGCACAGCTGAACACAGGGACACACAGAGGGACCAGGAGCAGCTGCCTTTGTCCACCTGGAGCTCCAAGGGCCAAACTCTCAGCAGACAGGGCTGGAAGAGACTTGCAGGCTCCCTGTTTGCTGTGCTGCCCCCCTTGTGCCTGGCCCAGCTCTGTGGGGGCAGAGGGAGAAGAAGGGGCAGAGGGAGAAGAAGGGGCAGCTGCCTCCCAGCTCCCAACCCCCAGCCCAGGGACCCCTGTGTGTGCTTGGGGCACTGTCAGCACCCGCTGCTCCAGCCACCGCTTCTGCTGGCACTGACAGCAACAGCCAAATTGTGGCTGATCCCGAGGGAGCAGCAGCAGTGCCTGGATCTGATCCCTGACTCTGGGCAGGGCTGGAAAAAAACGACACCCACAGCAGCAGCAGCAGCAGCAGCAGCACATGGACCTGACTTTGAGCACAGCCCCTGGCACTGTTCCTGCCGTGTGCAGTGGTGTCACAGCAGCCTGGGGCACCTGGGAGCCCTCAGTGCCAGCAGGGACTAGAGATGGCAGTGCTGGCATCCTGGAGGTTGTGCAGGGAACAGAGGTGGGGACTCCCTCTCCATGGGGAGCTTCCAGGTGGAAAAGGCTGCTGTGAGCAGGCAGCTGCAAGGGCAGAGAAAGGAGGGGCTGGAGCCCTTGATGTGTGCCAGTGCCACAGTCCTGGGCAGCAGCCACCAAGCACAGGGGGAGCAGAGGGCACAGCCAGAGGGACAAAACCAGTCAAGGTCAGAGAGTGGGAAGAGCCAGAGCTGGGAGCAGGAACAGCTGCTTCCTTGCACCCTTGAAGAAAGCTCTTGGCTGCTTCAAAGCACTGAAGGGCCTGAAGGGTAGAGAGGAGGCCACAGCAAACAGTGCTCCTGGTGCCACACCCTCCCCTCTCAGCGTCCCAGAAGGAATTGCATGAGCTGTATTCTTCTTCTCCCTGAGCCCTCTCGTTCAGCCTGAGCAGCTTAGCAGCAGGAGCTAAAGGAGCTGGAGCCTTAGGCCACAAGGGCTGACCAAGAGGGGCCTTTTGGACTCAAGGAATGCTGCTAACATGGACCTAGCTGAATGCAGCAGATGGAATCCTGGAATTACAGAATCCTTCCAGTTGGGAAAGACCTCAGAGCTCATGCAGTCCTGCTGTTCACCCAGCACTGTCAAGCCCAGCAGTAAATCGCATGCCTGAAGTACCAAAGGCTGGACAAGAGGCCCTGACTGAGGGCTGAACACCAGGCCCTGAGCCAAAGGGGATCTCTGGATGAACCTTCCAACCAAATGTTATCTTTGTATCCACACATGACCAAACTATGCACGGACATGAGCGCTGTGATAGATGTATGCACTCATGAGTGAAAGGTGGATTGACCTTTGTTTATTTAGAAGCCGAACAAGGCCATGAAATCCAACATCTGGCCTTGTTTGGGGTGTGTTTGGTCAAAGCCAACTCCTTGGGTTCCTCCTTGAGCCCTGGCCAGGCTCTGGGTGTGAGCCAAGAGGAGAATGAAACCAGATGTTGCTGCACTAGAAGTGCTGTCAGTTTGTTTCTTCAGTGCTGTCAGAGCTGGGCCCTCTCTCAGCGGGGCTGGAAGCCTCAGCTGTGGCTGGAGGCACCTGCAGGAATTCCCAGTGTCCGGGAGTGGCTCTGCAGTCCTTGGCTGTGACAGCTTCCCCCAGCTGATGTGTGCATCTGGGTGATGGTAAAGTCTGGGGGGAACTGCTGATGGATCTTTCTTAATCACTGCGGGCACTTCTTGGGAGTGAGGACTGGGTGCATTGCTGAGCTTCTCCTTCTGTGATTCTTTGCTGCTTTGAACTTTAGAAAATTACGCAATTCCTTCAGCTGGTGTCTGTGTCTTTGGTGCTGACCTTGCCCACTGGTAAAAGCAAAGTGGCGTAGTCTGGCTGGATCACAACAAAATGTCACTTTTAAAATGTAAATGTAAGGAGTCCGTCCCGTTGGAAATTGCTGGATGCGAAGCCCTTCCCTAGAGTTGTCTGTCTCAGGAGTGGGCTGAGGTCAGAGCACCGTGGGAGCAGTGGAGCCGTGAGTTAAAAGAGGCTGAACCAGTGGGTGTCTTCAAATGCATCCCAAAATTGCATATGGAAAAAGGAAAAGAACTTGTGGGTTTGGGAGGATGAGGAGGGATTTTGTTAAGAGCATATTGGAAACAGCAGCAACAGAAGGAACAATTTGTGTTGGAACACTCCCACATGGAGACACAGAAAAAGTTTTAATCTTGAGCTTGAATTTCATTGTGCTTGTGATATAATAATGTTACTGTGTTATATCTACATATGTGTACGCATATCTTACATGTCATGAAATAATATTTTTATTTTTATATAAATAATAATAATAATAATAATGTGAAATAATGCTGACAGTACTCATGTGTTAGCTTTGGTTGCTCAGGGATGTAACACTGAATACCCTACAGAAAAGCTTTTAACAAGGACATCAACGTCACGGCAAACCTTGTGAGACTGTTTATAATGAATACAGGAGGAAGGGATGAAATTGGCTGCTTTCATGGGGTTTGCTGACCCTGTGATGTGGAATGTGTTTTTTGTTAGTGTGGAAAACACAGTGATTAAGACTGCTGGGTTTTTCATACAGCAGGCTATCCACAAGCTGCGGCATTGGTTGGACAGATGAATGTTTGTTAAAAGAGCAGTTGAAAAAATGAGGAGCTGAGAAGCTGTCCCGATGGAGAAGCCAACTCCCAGATGTGCTCCCTACCCTTAGCAATGGGCCCACTGGGAAATGGAAAGGCCCTGGATGTGCATGGCTGCTCCCGGTTTGCAAATACAACCATGGCCAGTGAGACTTGGACTTCCTGGGAAATTGTTCTGGGTGCCACGGCCCCTGACAGGGCCCCCCAGAGGCTGCAGGGCTGGACTGTGATGCACTGGAATTAATTAGGATAAATCAGAAGCAAATGAGAGTTATCAATACGGAAATAGGAGTTCAGATTCCTCCAGGACACTTTGTTTGGGGAACTGCTCACTGGAGCTTGGCCTTGCAAAGGGTTCACGTCACGGGAAGAGGAATTGATGCAGATTGTCAAGGAGAAATCAAAGTAATCCTTTTCAGCAATAGTGAACAAGATTGGATGATTTAGCCCTGTGGCACAGTAGCACCATTATTGATCTTCCAGCTTTTGAAACATCAGTGAAGGAAGGAGATCCAGCTGAAATCAGCACTGTTTGTGGAGATCAAGGCTTTGGATGCAGCAGTCCTAATAATGGAGCCAAAGTGTGGGTGGAGAGGCCAAGTGGCCCTCCCGAGCCAGCTGCAGGAGCAGCTCTGGGGAAAGACAAGACTGTTGGAATGCTGGAACCTGGCAATATGTCCCTGCAGCCAAGTGCTCTATGTGAGAACAAGTGGATGTTTTGGGATATTGTTTTAGAGATCGTGCCAGACCACATCTGCGTGTTTGCCCCAAGGGTCCCGTTTGGGAAATGCTCTGATCCACGGGGCTCCATGTGAAGGCTGATGTGACACTGAGGCACTTCCAGACGAATTCCAGCCAGGAGCCTGGGGGTCCCTCAGGGCCTGGGACCCGGCACCTCTCCAGCCAAAGGGGAAAGGACCCCAGCAAGCCTTGTTACCCACAGACAGCGCGGGAAAGCTGAACAGCAAAGGTCCCTCGGGACATTATTCTGGAATTAAATGGGCACCAGCTGCATGGACAGTGGAATTACTGTTCCTAACCCGGATGAGACTGAGGAAAAAGAATGAGTCACCTTGTCACTAAAGTAGTGCTTATGTCTGTAAGTTGTGTCTTGAGAGTCAGCCAGAATCTTTGTTTGCCAGAAACACCTGTAGAGTTTCATCAGGGATTAGTCCTGAAATTGTTCTGAAAATGTAAAGATCTTAGTAGCCAAAATACTCCATGTAAGTAATTGCTGGGTATGTCCTCAACTAATGTTGGGAGGAATGGGGGTCCCTTGGAGGGCCCACCCTGTGGGGTCGCTAGAGCTCTGTCCATGGGCTCTGACTCCTAACAGAGTCAGTGCAGGGACAGTTAAAGAAAACTGTGCTGTGTAAAAAAGGAATACAATGATCAGCTTTACAGGGTTCACTAAGATTTCCCTTCAGTAGAAACTGAACCCTGTTGGAGTTAGAGGCCCCAGTGTGAAAGGATTTCTGTGCTTTGCCATCACTCCCAATGTCCATAGAACTTGGGGTGCTGGAGCTGGTCAGGGTCAGTGTTAGAGCACTGCCAGCTGCAGGGCCACTGTGAAACTGCTGTGGCCCAAAGGCACGGGGGACACAAGAGGAGCACAGGGAGGAGCCCTGGATGCATCAGCAGCCCACAGTGGGAAATGGGAAATCAGACCTTTGGTACTGGGAATGGGACCTGCTGGATGTGCAGAGACAATGCCTGTAAAGGCTTCCCTCAATGTGTTTGGGTCCTGTTTTTCAGGCAGTGTTGATGCCTCCCTTGGGGGTACTTCAGCAACAAGCAGAAGGAAGAGTTTGGGCCGAGAGAACATTTCCCCCCACAGAGTGCCTTTGGTCTCAGAAAGCCAAAGACTCTGGTTCACCCTGTGCCCCATGAGCACTGCCTCGTCCTATGGAGTTCACATTAATGAGCTACATGGATTATTTGAAGAAGTAGAAAAGGATACTGTGCAAATATCCAGTAGCACATGCTGTGAGCTCCAACAAACACAAATGGGGCTCTACAGAACCTCATGGCCTTGGATCATCTGCTTGCTGGGCAAGGAGGAGCCTGGGCTATGACGGGACAGGAATGTTGCACTTCTATCAGTGATGAGTCTGAAGTGCAGCAATCAGGAATCACCTCAATAGGAAGAGCAGTAGAAGAGTGGCAGAAAGAAGAAAATTCTTCTTGCTGAGATTGCCTTCATGCCTGCCAAATTGGAGGCTGCTGTGAAATGCATTTGTGGCAGTCACTGCAAACATTGCAGTGTGAGCCCTTGGTGTGTAATGATTCCATGTTAGAGTTGTTGTGACACTTTGTGCTGGGAAATGGAGCACTGAGACTTGTCTCAAGAGAGACACAGTCTCAAGAGAAAGTGGGGATTTGAGAAACAACAGAGAAGAGCAACTAATTAGGCATGTTTTAAAAGAGTTGCAAATTACAGCTCTGAGTAATGAACTGTTCTTCAATTAATGCTTAATTGAAGAACAAGAGGTGATGCCTTTGTGCCTCATGCCTAAATCCAAGAATCCATTATTGAAGGAATTGTTATGGAGGCTGTAGTTCATGCCTTGGTCAAAGCACTGGTTGAAGTACCAAGGCCTGAACACCAGGCCCTGAGCCAAAGCTGAATTCTAGATGCACCTTCCAAGCCAATGTTATATTTTTATCTGCTCATCAATGAGGCATTTTTAGCAATACGATCTCTGTATCTGTGTATTGGTGAAAGAAGGATTTACCTTTCAGCATTTAGAAATCCAACAAGGTCCCATCTGGCCTTGTTTGGGGGTGTTTGGTCCAAGTGAACTCCCTTGGTTCCTCCTTGAGCCCTGGCCAGGCGTTGGGAGGAACCAAACAGGAGACTTAAACCCATGTTCCTGCACTAGGAGTGCTGTCAGATTCTCTGTTCAACACCATCAGAGCTGGGCCCTCTCTCAGCAGGGCTGGAAGCCTCAGCTGTGGCTGGAGGCACCTGCAGGAATTCCCAGTGTCCGGGAGTGGCTCTGCAGTCCTTGGCTGTGACAGCTTCCCCCAGCTGATGTGTGCATCTGGGTGATGGTAAAGTCTGGGGGGAACTGCTGATGGATCTTTCTTAATCACTGCGGGCACTTCTTGGGAGTGATGTCTGGGTGCATTGCTGAGCTTCTCCTGTTGTGATTCTTTGCAGTTTTGCGTTATATAAATTACGCAATTCCTTCAGCTGGTGTCTGTGTCTTTGGTGCTGACCCTGGCCACTGGTGAAACTGAGTCCCATCGTGCCTAGGAGTTACCTGGGAAGACAAACGCCACCACTGCAAATGTCCCCTGGTTTCTGCCTTCTTCCCCCCACTTTATACGCTGAGCATGATGTCCCATGGTCCGGGATCTCCCCCGGGTCAGTTGGGGTCACCTGTCCTGCCTGTGTCCCCTCCCAAGCTCCCCTGCACCCC
Source organism: Cinclus cinclus (assembly GCF_963662255.1). NCBI lineage: Eukaryota > Metazoa > Chordata > Aves > Passeriformes > Cinclidae > Cinclus > Cinclus cinclus. The sequence continues at coordinate 211,645 of NW_026912237.1, read as the reverse complement.
CAGCCCCTCCCCAGCATGGCTGGACGAGGGGCAGGAAAGGCCTTGGCTCTGTGCAAGCTCAGCAAGAGCAAAACCGTCTGTGTGTGATGGAGCCTGTGCTCAGCACCCGACCCCAGCAGTGTCTCGGTGCCAGCGTCCGTGGCATCAGGCCCTACAAGGGGTTTCCATGGCAAGTGCCATGCCAGGTGACCCAGGTGTCCTGTCCCAGTGAGCTTGCCATGGAAACAGTGCCCAGCTGACCTTTCTGTCTGGCTGAGCTGGCCTTTGGCCCTGGCCCTGGGGTTTGCTGCTGGTCCCGCTGCGCCTGCCCAGCCAGCGCGGCACAGGGCAGGTGGCCATGGCACAAGCCCCCAGCGAGGGATCCCCTCTGGCTCTGGGCAGTGACAACAGCCCTGAGCAAGGGGCCCAGGGCAGGTTTCCATGACAAGCAGCCATCACAATGGCTCCAGGCGTTGGCTGCCGTGGCACCAAACTGAGGAAGGGGTCTCTGTGGCTGTTGCCATGGCACCTGACTGCATCAATGAGTGTCAGTGCAGTTCAAGCTGGACCAGCCCCGGCACCGCTTTGTCCTCAGGCTTGCCATGGCAGCTGAGGACCCAACAGGTCTGCATGCAAGTGCCCATGGAACCTGACTGCACAAATGGCTCCTTGGGGTGGTTTCCAAGGCAACTTGAACTGATGAGGGTTGCCCTGGCACCCAAACCCACTAGTGGGGGTCAGTGCAGTGTCCCTGGCAACAGTCCCTTGCAATGGCCCAGGGCACCTTGGGATGCTAATCCACCCTCACAGCTGGGCAGGGCAGCTCTGGAATGGTCTTGGTGCTGCCTGGGGCTTGGCACACACTTGAGGAGGGTGTCTGTTTTCAGTGGGGAACTTTTCGTTGTTTGGAGCAATCAAAACTGTTGTAGGTTGGTGTAGAAAAAAAAAAAAAAAGAGGAAAACCCTTCTTAGGGTGTGTGCAGCCAGTTCTCCAAGCAAAGCAGGGGTGTCAGCTGAGTCAGGACAGACAGGATTCGGTTGGGGAATGTGGAGCAAGGTTGTCCACACCCACCGGGTCAAACCTCAAGGCACAGCTTCTCTGAGCAGGCCAGACCTCCTTAGGAGAGACCCTGGAGCAATATCCATCACACAATGCTACAATCACAGGGCCTGAGAGGAGACTGCAGAAACCTCTCCAGGAGTCCAAGTCAGAAAGAGAATGCAAAGGGTCTGGAGGCATTAATGGGTCCCACTGAGGTCCAGCTGCAGCACAGGCTGCTCATGGGCTCCTTGCAGGAGGGAATTGGAGGCCAGGATTGCACAAAATCCACACAGAGACTCAGTGTGGGAAGGAAAATGCAAAGTACCCTAAAATACCTTGGTTATCTCAAAGCATTAATGAGCGCCCCCCCAGTGTCAATACAGAGCAATCAAGGGACTCCTTAAAGTAGATAATTGGAGGTCAAGATTGCACAAACCTCTCCTGGAGTCGGTATCAAAAGGGAAACACCTAGTACTTGAAAAATCTGAAGTATCCTGAAGCATTAATGAGCCCCACTGAGTGTTGGTAATGACTAAGAATCTCAAGGGACTCATTAGAGCAGATAATTGAAGACCAGGATTGTAGGAAGCTCTGAGAGACTCCAAGGCAAGAGCAAAGGCCAAGGTCCTTTGGAAAACCTGCAGTCCCTGGAAGCATTCAGGAGCCCCCCAGGGCCATTCCTGACCAAGGCTCCCCAGGGACTCATGCCAGCAGATCCCTGAGGCCACCGGGGTGTGGGGCAGGGGAGGATGCTGAGGGCAGGACAAGGGGGTGACAGTGCCCAGCCTTGCTTGGGCTGTGCCAGGAGGCCCCAGTGGCTCAGGACAAGGTGTCTCCTCCCAGCCCTTGGTGGCACAGACGCTGCTGTGCCCCAGGGCACCAAGACTTGGCTTCTCCTGGGCACTGCCAGCCCTGCCAGGGCCCTTGGCCATGTCCAGCACAGCTTGTCCTGCACTGTCCCACAGCTGCTGCTGTGCCCCTGCAGGCTGCACACTCCCATCTCGCTGCCCCCCTGGCTCTGCCCTGCCACTGCCCACCCTGCCCTGACTTCTGCCCAGGCTGTCTCTGCAACCCCCAACCAATGGGCTGGGGATGGGCAAGTGTTCCTTAGGGCACAGGGAGGGGACAGCTTGGCTGGGGTGACCCAAGGGCTCTCCCATTCCATGCGATGTCAAGGGCAGCAATACACTGAGGGCAAGGAAGGGCGTGAGATGGTCTCTGAATTTGTAGTGATCTTACACTCCTCCCTGATCTGAACATCCCACATTGCTTCTTTTGTGAAGCAGAGGTGCGCTTCTCCTACTGGGAAACTTTGGTATGCTGATGGAGCCCACCCTTTTGTCTAAATTGGTGGCTACCCAGTAACTTTTCCCATAGTAGTGCAAGTTTCTAAGTTGTGCTTATTTTAGCAGGCCGAATAGATATGTGTGTGGAAGGCAAGGGTGGATACCGTGTGTCCACTGTACCGGATTGTCTGGTAAGGCTTGGAACAAGCGTCAGCTCTGTTTCCTTTTATCATGATGAGCAATAGGATGACTCTCAGGACTATGTTCATCCCTCTGCCTCCCTCAAGGCCTACGGGGTTGCTGCCAGTAGCCGAGGTTTGTTTCATCTTCTCCTTCTCGGCAGCAGGGACTATGTCCTGGGGTGTCCCACTTTGTCCTTTTCTTCTGGTGTTGTTTCTTACTTTTGTTCCAGCTTTTAGCTTTATCCCCAGGACCAGGTACAGCAGTAAGAGCACGGTATACACAACCCTTTCTGGCACTCTTTTGCCAAAACCTTTGCTTTGGCTTTTGTTTTTTGTTTTGGCTTTTTTTTTTTTGTTTGCTTTGTCCCATTCTCAAATAACGCCCACCAATTGTGATCATTAATTTTGATTTCTCCTTGTGCTGATAGGGTATTAAGTACCTTAATAGTTTCCTTCTATTCATTTCTTCTACATTGGATACGTGATGCGAATGGGAGGTACCCACCATAGGAATGACTCCACCACAACTCGGTACAATATGGACACCTTTTCTTGATGAACGGGCTACAATCACACCCAGGTTCAGGACAGGTGACTTTCAGTCCTGACTGGGAGGCCTTTGAGAAGAATTGATCTGGTATCCACAGCAAGTCCTCCGAATTCGCACTTTGAGGTCTCTGGGCTCGGATGTCACGGTCCAACCTGTCTTGGCTTAATCGTATGTATGGCAAATCCTAGAGGTATGGTTTGAGCTAAAATTCTCTTCTTCCTTAATTCTCGCAAGTCTTTGTTGATTGTTATTATGTAGTTTTGAAGAGAAGGGTCCTGAACTAAGCCGGATCAAGGCGTACTCCTTTAGGGTAAGGCATACCATCCAGCATTTCATATGGTGAAATCCCTGTTTTCGAATTTGGCGTTGCCGTGTATTAGACAGGGCCAGTGGGAGGCACTTTGTCCATGGCATTTTAGTCTCAATCATTAATTTTGACAGCTGCTGTTCTAAAGGTTGATTCATCATTTCAACTCTCCCAGAACTCTGAGGGTGCCAGGGTGTATGATACTCCCAGCTGATGCCTAGTGCCGAGGTCAGTAACTTCAGCACTTCCGATGTAAAGTGTGTCCCTGGTCTGAGTCTATTGCTCGGACCAGCCCATACCTTGGTATTATGTGTTCTGTCAATATTCTGGCTACCACTTGTGATGTGTCTCCAGCTGCAGGGTATGCCTCTAGCCAGTGGCTTAATTGGTTTACTATTACTAGTAAATATGTCTATCTTCCTATTTTTGGTGATTCTGTAAAATCTATTTGTATTCTTTCAAAGGGTCTGTAAGCAGTTTTCCATCCTCCTGACGGACCTTGTTGCATACCTTTTTTTATGAATTTTCTGACAAGTTAAACAACCTTGTCCTTGCACTACTCTCGAAGATCTGTCTATAAACAATTTTTCTCCATCCTTAAGTTTAACGTCTTCCAAGTCAGGTCTAGTTTTTCTTTGTAATTCTATAATGTCCACACAATTATATTTTAAGTTTTCTCCTGGTTCCCCATATAGGAATTGTGCAGGACTTTGAGCAGTTGTTGCTTTTAGCTCTAAATTTGGGGAAGTAATTAGAATAGCTTCATATTTTAATATTTAGGCATCGGTTAGCCATTTCTCAGCTTTTTGATTCAGAATTCCCCTGACATGATGAGGGGAGTGTACCATTCGGGGTGCCCCAGAGGTGACTTTTTGGGCTTCCTCAGTTAAAAGTGCTGTGGCCACTAGGGCTTGTAGACATGAGGGCCAGCCCCAACTGACAGGGTCTAGCAGTTTAGAATAATATCCCACTGGCCTTTGACTGCTTGCCCATTCCTGAGTGAGTACCCCATATGCTGTTTGATCAGAGGTGTTTACAAATAACTGAAATGGTCTCTCCAAATCCGGGAGACTTAGTACAGGGGCTTGAATTGAATCATGTTTGACTTTTTAAAAACTTTTGTCATTCACCTTTGTCCATTTTCTTAATAAATTATTTTCTGCCTCTGGCAGTAACAGTAGATTTGTAATTCAATTCTGCTCTGGGTCTCAATTTGCATATATTTAATAATAAGGACTCAAAATGGTTCACTTTTTGCTCCCATCACAAGTGCTGTTTCTCTACTAGGTTTGCACGTTTTTGGTAGGTGTTTAATTGTGGATATTTTTTTTTGGCTCTTGTATCTACTAAAAGTTCCACCTCCTCTCCATGGGGACCGATTTTTTAAAAATTATTTTTTCAAGGGCTCTTTCGATGGTATAGTCCCCAATACATACAGCCCTTGACACCCTTATTCGTTCTTTTGGAACATTTTTTCATCCCGTATCCTCTCTTTACAATTTTTTTTTTTTTTTTACTATGACCTTTCTTGTTACAGTAAAAGCAGGTTCGACTTTGTGAATTATTTCCTGCCTCATTTCCTTGTTTCCGTGGGGGTTTTCGTGTTTTCCCTCCCCCTTTCTTCCCTGGTGAGTAGGATACTTAATGTAGATTGTAATTCCATCCAAGTACACATACTTGGTCCGAGGAATTGATTTAGTGTCTCAGATACCCCTATAGGATCTTCCAATAGTTTTCCCATCTCTTTTTCTAAGTTTCTTACCTCCCCTGTGTTCAAGGGAACATTTACAAATCCAGTTAATTCAGTCTGTTGTCCCGCTAATGGGACTTCCCTCAGGGGGTAAAGGGGAGCCTTTGTGTCATTATCTCCCTCCTCTCTGCTGATCCTATCGCTCCTGGTATTTCTTTGACTCCAGGGAGTCCTTTGAGCTATTGGAGTACCAGAAGGGGAGGGAGCAGAGACATTGGGGGGGGGAGGGGGGGATCGCCTGTATTTTTTTGTATTATATGGAGGTGGGAGATTATCAAGGGATTCCCAGGTAACCTTTTTTGTTATCCTCATCCTCTTTTTCCTTGACCGTACATCCCGAGAATGGTTTATGCTGTTCTGTCCACAGAGCAGCACAGTCACATTCCTCTCTGTTAAATGGTTCTTTACAAGCATCCTAAGTGTTTAATGCCCCACAACTCCATTTTTTTCTTTACTTTTTCTTTTGTATAATTCCCTTGTGTCCCAACGTCATTCCCAAAGTGCTGCCCGGTGGTATTTCTGGCAACCTACTGGCCTTCTTTTTTCTTTTTTTTTTTATTTTTTTTATTTTGTTTTTAAGAACTTTGAACCCTTCGTGGGTTGTTTGGACTTAAAACCTTCCTCTTTCTTTGTCCTATTTTTACCTCAAAGGACTATCTTGAGGTATTTGTGCTTCCTCTTGTATTCCACCCGGATCCTGCCTCTCCTTGGGTCAGGATGGGAAGGAATTCTGCCTCTACCTGGGCTTGGGATGGGAAAAAGCAGCTTTTTCCCTCTTCCCCCGTGACTCCTGTGTTGCTCTCCAATCTTTCCCCCCCCCAAGTCCCTCCCCCCAAGTCCCACCTCTGCCTGGGTTGGGATGGGAAAAGAACCTGGCCTCTACCTGGGTTAGGATGGGAAAAAGCAGCACTCGCTTCGTCCCTTCACCGGCCGGGCCCCTGGCGGGAAACCAGAACCGCGGACAGAAGGACTCCACACTCGGTTCGTGGAAAAATCCACGTCTCGTTCAGCAAGCACGCAGTCACCTCCACCAAACCAGATAGTCACTTACGGCTTCGACGCTCCTGTCTGGGTCTGCGTGCACAAGAATGACAGGTGATTTTGCCGTGGTCTTCCGGGGAGTTTTTTTCCTTGCTCAGTCTATATCGTGAGGTACGTCCATGGGTCCTGAGAACCACTGAGGAACCGGGGCCGTGGGAGCGGGGCGCCTCCCTGAAATTGCAGTGCCTCTCAAGGCTCCAAGGATGTCCCAGGTTTCAGCACCAAATTATTATAAATGAGAAACAAAGTCTCGATATTTAGCAAAATTTAGATTGCTTTATTTGGTATAGACGGAGCAAGCAGCGCTGGGGAACGTGAGGGGTCAGCGCCCACTCCACGCTCCGTCGAACGTTGGTTGGCAGCTCCTTTTTATAGGATGGTTCTCCTTGTAGTCTCGGGACAGTTTGCCAAGCAGCCATGTGGTCTTGGTAGATAAGGAACAGTAGACATGGGGGTCTTGTCTTAACAGCTGAGTTGCAATTGATTACACCAAGGCAGGAAATCTGGTAGTGCAAAATCTTTTAGGCTGCAATTGATTATACAAATGCAGGAAATCTGATTTTGCAATATCTTTCAGGCCGTGGGAAACCCCCGTTTTACAAACTGGTATCAGATACAATTTAATAAAAAATCATAATATTCATAATAGGGGGATTTAAACAAAATTATTTAATCATATGTATTTTCTCTGTCTAATGTCCATGCTTCATTTCAGACCTGAGTATTCTGGTTTATACAAACCCAGCTACTTTTATGATTGACACGAATCTTTTATCAATTATCACAGATGGAACAGGTCTGGCTGGCTTGGCCTCCCAGGGGCTACCTGACAGGTCTGGCTGCCCATGGAATGTCCAGGGCTGCCTCTCATCAGTCTCTGGAGCACTGGGGCTCTGTGCCTTCCTTCCTAGGGAAAAGAACCGGCCTTCTTGTCCTTCCTGACCATGACCTAAATTGGAATTTGGCCTCCCAAATTCCATATATCCAAGGATTGCTCCCAGACAAAAGTAGCCAGGATAGACAGGTCAGGCTGGCCTGGTCCTGCGGTGAATTTCTCAGACTATGAGCAGAATTGGTTTATTTGCCAACATCTTGGAGAAAGTCCAGAGATCTCCTGGGATGGGGTTTGGAGGCCTCAAGCACATGACCACGATACAGGGACAAAGGAGCTCTGTGCTCAGTGGAGTGGAGGCTGAGGATGGTGGAGGAGAGCCCTGGGAGTGCCTGAAGGGTGGTTTCAGAGATGGTGGATCCTTTTGACATGGCAGAAAACAGCCAGAGATAGAAAAGATTAATGCCAAGGGCCGCTGGGGAGGGCCAGACTGGACCCAAGGAGAAAGGAATTTCTCTGCCAGGGCAGGGCTGTGGTGCAAGAAATCCCCCAGAAAGAGTGTGGAGCAGCCCAAGGCTTTGTGTGGCCAGGCAGAGGCAGGCAGGAGGCAGAGCTGGCAGCAAAGGAAGGGGCCAGCCAGGTGGGGCAGCCGGGGGCTGAGGACAGCCTGCAGGGACAGAGGGGCAGGGCATGGGCACCGTAGGACAGCCTGGGCTGCAGAGGGCACAGGGATGGGCAGCAGCTGAAAGGCCCTGCCAGAGCCAACTCCTGCAGCACTTTGGCCATGGCTGCTGGCCCCGGGAAGAGCCCTGAGCAATGAGGGAGGGACAGGATCTGCCTTGCCAGGGACTGGGGCTCAGGCTTTGGCCTTTGCATTCCTGAAACACATCCAGGTGAGCTCAGCACCAGGGACACCTTTCTATTTCTTGTCCCCACCTGCCATCAGTGCCTCCAGGGTTCAATGATTTTGAAATTGGAGACTTTAAAAAGTCCACTTTATTGTTTAAGAACATTTTCAATTTCATTTGTCTAAAATGGAGTTGCCATGAGCAAAGTGCACTTGTGTGGGGACCAGCAGGTCTGACTGCCCTGGGCACAGGGAGCCCAGTTTTCCCTCTGAGCTCCCCAGTGTGCAGGCTGAGAGCAATGCTGAAGATGAGGCAGCAAGACAAACCAGAGCTCAAAAACAAAGAAGCTGCGCCAAGATCCCCCCTAGGAAGAGAAGTCATATTGGTGAGATTCCCAAGAAATTAGACCAGAAATGACCAAGGGAAATCTGTCCCAGCTTGTCATTGCCTTCTTTCTACAGTCTCCAATGCCCGGAGTGAAGAAATGTCCAACAGCAGCTCCCGCAGCCACTTCCTCCTGCTGGCATTGGCAGACACGTGGCAGCTGCAGCTCCTGCACTTCTGCCTCTTCCTGGGCATCTCCCTGGCTGCCCTCCTGGCCAACGGCCTCATCATCAGCGCCGTAGCCTGCGGCCACCACCTGCACACCCCCATGTTCTTCTTCCTGCTCAACCTGGCCCTCAGCGACCTGGGCTCCACCTGCACCACTGTCCCCAAAGCCATGCACAATTCCCTCTGGGGCACCAGGCCCATCTCCTGTGCAGGATGTGCTGTACAGCTCTTTTGCTTGCTGTTCTTTACCACAGCAGAGTAGTATCTCCTGACCCTCGTGTGCTACAAGCACTACGTGTCCATCTGCACACCCCTGCACTAGGGGATCCCCCAGGGCAGCAGAGCTTGTGCCCACATGGCAGCAGCTGCCTGGGCCAGTGGCTTTCTCCATGCTCTCATGCACACTCCCAGTCCATTTTCACTGCCCCTGTGCCGGGGCAATTCCCTGGGCCAATTCTTCTGTGAAATGCCCCAGATCCTCAAGCTCTCCTGCTCCAAATTCTACCCCAGGGAACTTGGCCTACTCATGGGTGGTACCTGTTTAGCATTTGCTTCTTCTGTATTCATTGTTTTCTCCTACGTGCAGATCTTCAGGGCCGTGCTGAGGATCCCCTCTGAGCAGGGATGGGATAAAGCCTTTTCCACCTGCCTCCCTCACCTGGCCGTGCTCTCCCTGTTCCTCAGCACTGTCATGTTTGCCTACCTGAAGCCCCCCTCCATCTTCTGCCCATCCCTGCATCTGGCACTGTCACTTCTGTACTCAGTGCTGCCTCCAGCCCTGAACGCCCTCAGCTACAGCCTGAGGAACCAGGACCTGAAGGACACCCTGAGGACAATGATCACTGAGTGGTTTTCAGAAGCAATGAACTGTCATTCTTCTGCATAGCTGTTACTAAGTTACTCATTAATGCCCACTTTGTGTCCCGTATTTTTGCTGCTGACACAGGTGTTACACTTCTGAGAACTTGCTCGCACCAAAATCTTGGACTGTTCAGGCAAATATTTCAATATTTGCCTTTCTAGTGTGACCCAGAGACTGTAGAAATGGGGAGCTCTAGTACAGTAAGTGTGTGCTGAAACAACAGAAAGAACTCGGTGTTGTCTTGTTTGCCTGACATCTTTCCTCCCTGACATCTCTGGAGCTGCAGGGTCGGTGCCTGTGGGCAGAGCAGGGGGAGAAGAGTCCCAGCAGAACAGCATTGCCAGGGAGCCCCAGGGCTTCTCCTGTGTAACCTCCTCTTCCTTCACTTCCACACTCCCCTTCAGAGCCCCTGTGCTGGTTTAAGGCCTCAGGGCTCTCTCAGCTTGGTCCCTGCCCTGCTGGGTGACTGTCCAGAGACTGCAGGCAAGGACAGGTTGTGGGCACTGCTGGGACAGAGCTGGGCTCTACAACAGCATTTCCATGGTGCAAGGGCATGTCCCCGGAGCAGGGCCCGAAAGCTTCAATCTTCTTCCCAATTTGTTCTCAAGGATGTGCCCAACACAGTGCCCTGGAGAGGAAATCAGCAGTGAAGAGAAAAATGTGGCAGTGTTCAGGGTGGTGGCCCCCAGGTGTGCCCTTGCAAAGGCAGCGCTGCTTCCAGCAGTGGCCTCTCAGCCCAGGTCACAGAGGTTGCTCTTCCCTCCATGGAGGGACATCAAGTGACCGGGTCAGGAGTCTGTGTTTGCAGTGCAAGGACAAGACACAGCCCTGAGCATCCTCTGTGTGGGGTGGGGGTGGGGACGACGACGACATAAACCCAGGGAGCACAAACACCTTCAGCTCTTCCTGGAGTTTCCAGAGAGTAAGGTCCCCTGGGAACTCCTGAATGCAGGGCTGGGATGAGCTCCTGTGCCCAGAGCTCCCCGTGTCCATCCCTCCGGCTGTGGGGCACCTGGGGCAGGGGCAGGGCAGGGTGACACCCGCAGGGCTGAGCTCCCTGCCAGGCTCTGGCAGCGGCAGCAGAGCCCAGGGAGCCGCTGCCCGTGCTGCAATGAACTGTCTGTGTGTGTGCCAGGGAAGGACTCGTGTCCCTGGATGCCCCTGGGGCTGTGAGCGGGGCATGAGCCCAGCTCAGGGCTGGGCACCTGACAGAGCCCTGACATTGCTGGCTGTGCCCAGAAGAGAAGGCTTAGGAAAGGTGACCATGGTTAAACCTCTCTGTCCATCAAGTGACAGCCAAGTGTCTGTCACTGGCCCTCCTCAGTCAGACAACAGGAGAAAATAAGCTGAAAACCTGTGGGTCAACAGAATGAGAGATTAATGGGGAGGGCAGGGCAAGGAAGTAAAAAGCAAAGGCCAAATGCAGAAGCAAAGAAAACCACAGGGAGGCAAGAATTCAGTAGATGTAGTGGTTGCTTTGGAAGACAAACGTATTAATAGAGAAAATTCAGAGACCATCTGACGCCCTTCCTTGCCCTCAGTTTATTGCTGCCCTTGACATCGCATGCAATGGGAGAGCCCTTGGGTCACCCCAGCCAAGCTGTCCCCTCCCTGTGCCCTAAGGAACACTTGCCCATCCCCAGCCCATTGGTTGGGGGTTGCAGAGACAGCCTGGGCAGAAGTCAGGGCAGGGTGGGCAATGGCAGGGCAGAGCCAGGGGGGCAGCGAGATGGGAGTGTGCAGCCTGCAGGGGCACAGCAGCAGCTGTGGGACAGTGCAGGACAAGCTGTGCTGGACATGGCCAAGGGCCCTGGCAGGGCTGGCAGTGCCCAGGAGAAGCCAAGTCTTGGTGCCCTGGGGCACAGCAGCGTCTGTGCCACCAAGGGCTGGGAGGAGACACCTTGTCCTGAGCCACTGGGGCCTCCTGGCACAGCCCCAGCAAGGCTGGGCACTGTCACCCCCTTGTCCTGCCCTCAGCATCCTCCCCTGCCCCACACCCCGGTGGCCTCAGGGATCTGCTGGCATGAGTCCCTGGGGAGCCTTGGTCAGGAATGGCCCTGGGGGGCTCCTGAATGCTTCCAGGGACTGCAGGTTTTCCAAAGGACCTTGGCCTTTGCTCTTGCCTTGGAGTCTCTCAGAGCTTCCTACAATCCTGGTCTTCAATTATCTGCTCTAATGAGTCCCTTGAGATTCTTAGTCATTACCAACACTCAGTGGGGCTCATTAATGCTTCAGGATACTTCAGATTTTTCAAGTACTAGGTGTTTCCCTTTTGATACCGACTCCAGGAGAGGTTTGTGCAATCTTGACCTCCAATTATCTACTTTAAGGAGTCCCTTGATTGCTCTGTATGGACACTGGGGGGGGGCGCTCATTAATGCTTTGAGATAACCAAGGTATTTTAAGGTACTTTGCATTTTCCTTCCCACACTGAGTCTCTGTGAGGATTTTGTGCAATCCTGGCCTCCAATTCCCTCCTGCAAGGAGCCCATGAGCAGCCTGTGCTGCAGCTGGACCTCAGTGGGACCCATTAATGCCTCCAGACCCTTTGCATTCTCTTTCTGACTTGGACTCCTGGAGACGTTTCTGCAGTCTCCTCTCAGGCCCTGTGATTGTAGCATTGTGTGATGGATATTGCTCCAGGGTGTCTCCTAAGGAGGTCTGGCCTGCTCAGAGAAGCTGTGCCTTGAGGTTTGACCCGGTGGGTGTGGACAACCTTGCTCCACATTCCCCAACCGAATCCTGTCTGTCCTGACTCAGCTGACACCCCTGCTTTGCTTGGAGAACTGGCTGCACACACCCTAAGAAGGGTTTTGCTCTTTTTTTTTTTTTTTTCTACACCAACCTACAACAGTTTTGATTGCTCCAAACAACGAAAAGTTCCCCACTGAAAACAGACACCCTCCTCAAGTGTGTGCCAAGCCCCAGGCAGCACCAAGACCATTCCAGAGCTGCCCTGCCCAGCTGTGAGGGTGGATTAGCATCCCAAGGTGCCCTGGGCCATTGCAAGGGACTGTTGCCAGGGATACTGCACTGACCCCCACTAGTGGGTTTGGGTGCCAGGGCAACCCTCATCAGTTCAAGTTGCCTTGGAAACCACCCCAAGGAGCCATTTGTGCAGTCAGGTTCCATGGGCACTTGCATGCAGACCTGTTGGGTCCTCAGCTGCCATGGCAAGCCTGAGGACAAAGCGGTGCCGGGGCTGGTCCAGCTTCAGCTGCACTGACACTCATTGATGCAGTCAGGTGCCATGGCAACAGCCACAGAGACCCCTTCCTCAGTTTGGTGCCACGGCAGCCAATGCCTGGAGCCATTGTGATGGCTGCTTGTCATGGAAACCTGCCCTGGGCCCCTTGCTCAGGGCTGTTGTCACTGCCCAGAGCCAGAGGGGATCCCTCGCTGGGGGCTTGTGCCATGGCCACCTGCCCTGTGCCGCGCTGGCTGGGCAGGCGCAGCGGGACCAGCAGCAAACCCCAGGGCCAGGGCCAAAGGCCAGCTCAGCCAGACAGAAAGGTCAGCTGGGCACTGTTTCCATGGCAAGCTCACTGGGACAGGACACCTGGGTCACCTGGCATGGCACTTGCCATGGAAACCCCTTGTAGGGCCTGATGCCACGGACGCTGGCACCGAGACACTGCTGGGGTCGGGTGCTGAGCACAGGCTCCATCACACACAGACGGTTTTGCTCTTGCTGAGCTTGCACAGAGCCAAGGCCTTTCCTGCCCCTCGTCCAGCCATGCTGGGGAGGGGCTGGGGGTGCAGGGGAGCTTGGGAGGGGACACAGGCAGGACAGGTGACCCCAACTGACCCGGGGGAGATCCCGGACCATGGGACATCATGCTCAGCGTATAAAGTGGGGGGAAGAAGGCAGAAACCAGGGGACATTTGCAGTGGTGGCGTTTGTCTTCCCAGGTAACTCCTAGGCACGATGGGACTCAGTTTCACCAGTGGCCAGGGTCAGCACCAAAGACACAGACACCAGCTGAAGGAATTGCTTAATTTTCTAAAGTTCAAAGCAGCAAAGAATCACAGAAGGAGAAGCTCAGCAATGCACCCAGACATCACTCCCAAGAAGTGCCCGCAGTGATTAAGAAAGATCCATCAGCAGTTCCCCCCAGACTTTACCATCACCCAGATGCACACATCAGCTGGGGGAAGCTGTCACAGCCAAGGACTGCAGAGCCACTCCCGGACACTGGGAATTCCTGCAGGTGCCTCCAGCCACAGCTGAGGCTTCCAGCCCTGCTGAGAGAGGGCCCAGCTCTGATGGTGTTGAACAGAGAATCTGACAGCACTCCTAGTGCAGGAACATGGGTTTAAGTCTCCTGTTTGGTTCCTCCCAATGCCTGGCCAGGGCTCAAGGAGGAACCAAGGGAGTTCACTTGGACCAAACACCCCCAAACAAGGCCAGATGGGACCTTGTTGGATTTCTAAATGCTGAAAGGTAAATCCTTCTTTCACCAATTCACAGATACAGAGATCGTATTGCTAAAAAAGCCTCAATGATGAGCAGATAAAAATATAACATTTGCTTGGAAGGTGCATCTAGAGTTCAGCTTTGGCTCAGGGCCTGATGTTCAGGCCTTGGTACTTCAACCAGTGCTTTGACCAAGGCATGAACTACAGCCTCCATAACAATTCCTTCAATAATGGAGTCTTGGATTTAGGTATGAGGCACAAAGGCATCACCTCTTGTTCTTCAATTAAGCATTAATTGAAGAACAGTTCATTACTCAGAGCTGTAATTTGCAACTCTTTTAAAACATGCCTAATTAGTTGCTCTTCTCTGTTGTTTCTCAAATCCCCACTTTCTCTTGAGACTGTGTCTCTCTTGAGACAAGTCTCAGTGCTCCATTTCCCAGCACAAAGTGTCACAACAACTCTAACATGGAATCATTACACACCAAGGGCTCACACTGCAATGTTTGCAGTGACTGCCACAAATGCATTTCACAGCAGCCTCCAATTTGGCAGGCATGAAGGCAATCTCAGCAAGAAGAATTTTCTTCTTTCTGCCACTCTTCTACTGCTCTTCCTATTGAGGTGATTCCTGATGGCTGCACTTCAGACTCATCACTGATAGAAGTGCAACATTCCTGTCCCGTCATAGCCCAGGCTCCTCCTTGCCCAGCAAGCAGATGATCCAAGGCCATGAGGTTCTGTAGAGCCCCATTTGTGTTTGTTGGAGCTCACAGCATGTGCTACTGGATATTTGCACAGTATCCTTTTCTACTTCTTCAAATAATCCATGTAGCTCATTAATGTGAACTCCATAGGACGAGGCAGTGCTCATGGGGCACAGGGTGAACCAGAGTCTTTGGCTTTCTGAGACCAAAGGCACTCTGTGGGGGGAAATGTTCTCTCGGCCCAAACTCTTCCTTCTGCTTGTTGCTGAAGTACCCCCAAGGGAGGCATCAACACTGCCTGAAAAACAGGACCCAAACACATTGAGGGAAGCCTTTACAGGCATTGTCTCTGCACATCCAGCAGGTCCCATTCCCAGTACCAAAGGTCTGATTTCCCATTTCCCACTGTGGGCTGCTGATGCATCCAGGGCTCCTCCCTGTGCTCCTCTTGTGTCCCCCGTGCCTTTGGGCCACAGCAGTTTCACAGTGGCCCTGCAGCTGGCAGTGCTCTAACACTGACCCTGACCAGCTCCAGCACCCCAAGTTCTATGGACATTGGGAGTGATGGCAAAGCACAGAAATCCTTTCACACTGGGGCCTCTAACTCCAACAGGGTTCAGTTTCTACTGAAGGGAAATCTTAGTGAACCCTGTAAAGCTGATCATTGTATTCCTTTTTTGCACAGCACAGTTTTCTTTAACTGTCCCTGCACTGACTCTGTTAGGAGTCAGAGCCCATGGACAGAGCTCTAGCCACCCCACAGGGTGGGCCCTCCAAGGGACCCCCATTCCTCCCAACATTAGTTGAGGACATACCCAGCAATTACTTACATGGAGTATTTTGGCTACTAAGATCTTTACATTTTCAGAACAATTTCAGGACTAATCCCTGATGAAACTCTACAGGTGTTTCTGGCAAACAAAGATTCTGGCTGACTCTCAAGACACAACTTATAGACATAAGCACTACTTTAGTGACAAGGTGACTCATTCTTTTTCCTCAGTCTCATCCGGGTTAGGAACAGTAATTCCACTGTCCATGCAGCTGGTGCCCATTTAATTCCAGAATAATGTCCCGAGGGACCTTTGCTGTTCAGCTTTCCCGCGCTGTCTGCGGGTAACAAGGCTTGCTGGGGTCCTTTCCCCTTTGGCTGGAGAGGTGCCGGGTCCCAGGCCCTGAGGGACCCCCAGGCTCCTGGCTGGAATTCGTCTGGAAGTGCCTCAGTGTCACATCAGCCTTCACATGGAGCCCCGTGGATCAGAGCATTTCCCAAACGGGACCCTTGGGGCAAACACGCAGATGTGGTCTGGCACGATCTCTAAAACAATATCCCAAAACATCCACTTGTTCTCACATAGAGCACTTGGCTGCAGGGACATATTGCCAGGTTCCAGCATTCCAACAGTCTTGTCTTTCCCCAGAGCTGTTCCTGCAGCTGGCTCGGGAGGGCCACTTGGCCTCTCCACCCACACTTTGGCTCCATTATTAGGACTGCTGCATCCAAAGCCTTGATCTCCACAAACAGTGCTGATTTGAGCTGGATCTCCTTCCTTCACTGATGTTTCGAAAGCTGGAAGATCAATAATGGTGCTACTGTGCCACAGGGCTAAATCATCCAATCTTGTTCACTATTGCTGAAAAGGATTACTTTGATTTCTCCTTGACAATCTGCATCAATTCCTCTTCCCATGACGTGAACCCTTTGCAAGGCCAAGCTCCAGTGAGCAGTTCCCCAAACAAAGTGTCCTGGAGGAATCTGAACTCCTCTTTCCGTATTGATAACTCTCATTTGCTTCTGATTTATCCTAATTAATTCCAGTGCATCACAGTCCAGCCCTGCAGCCTCTGGGGGGCCCTGTCAGGGGCCATGGCACCCGGAACAATTTCCCAGGAAGTCCAAGTCTCACTGGCCATGGTTGTATTTGCAAACTGGGAGCAGCCATGCACATCCAGGGCCTTTCCATTTCCCAGTGGGCCCATTGCTAAGGGTAGGGAGCACATCTGGGAGTTGGCTTCTCCATCGGGACAGCTTCTCAGCTCCTCATTTTTTCAACTGCTCTTTTAACAAACATTCATCTGTCCAACCAATGCCGCAGCTTGTGGATAGCCTGCTGTATGAAAAACCCAGCAGTCTTAATCACTGTGTTTTCCACACTAACAAAAAACACATTCCACATCACAGTGTCAGCAAACCCCATGAAAGCAGCCAATTTCATCCCTTCCTCCTGTATTCATTATAAACAGTCTCACAAAGTTTGCCGTGACGTTGATGTCCTTGTTAAAGCTTTTCTGTAGGGTATTCAGTGTTACATCCCTGAGCAACCAAAGCTAACACACGAGTACTGTCAGCATTATTTCACATTATTATTATTATTATTTATATAAAAATAAAAATATTATTTCATGACATGTAAGATATGCGTACACATATGTATATATAACACAGTAACATTATTATATCACAAGCACAATGAAATTCAAGCTCAAGATTAAAACTTTTTCTGTGTCTCCATGTGGGAGTGTTCCAACACAAATTGTTCCTTCTGTTGCTGCTGTTTCCAATATGCTCTTAACAAAATCCATCCTCATCCTCCCAAAACACACAAGTTCTTTTCCTTTTTCCATATGCAATTTTGGGATGCATTTGAAGACACCCACTGGTTCAGCCTCTTTTAACTCACGGCTCCACTGCTCCCACGGTGCTCTGACCTCAGCCCACTCCTGAGACACACAACTCTAGGGAAGGGCTTCGCATCCAGCAATTTCCAACGGGACGGACTCCTTACATTTACATTTTAAAAGTGACATTTTGTTGTGATCCAGCCAGACTACGCCACTTTGCTTTTACCAGTGGGCAAGGTCAGCACCAAAGACACAGACACCAGCTGAAGGAATTGCCTAATTTTCTAAAGTTCAAAGCAGCAAAGAATCACAGAAGGAGAAGCTCAGCAATGCACCCAGTCCTCACTCCCAAGAAGTGCCCGCAGTGATTAAGAAAGATCCATCAGCAGTTCCCCCCAGACTTTACCATCACCCAGATGCACACATCAGCTGGGGGAAGCTGTCACAGCCAAGGACTGCAGAGCCACTCCCGGACACTGGGAATTCCTGCAGGTGCCTCCAGCCACAGCTGAGGCTTCCAGCCCCGCTGAGAGAGGGCCCAGCTCTGACAGTGCTGAAGAAACAAACTGACAGCACTTCTAGTGCAGCAACATGTGGTTTCATTCTCCTCTTGGCTCACACCCAGAGCCTGGCCAGGGCTCAAGGAGGAACCCAAGGAGTTGGCTTTGACCAAACACACCCCAAACAAGGCCAGATGTTGGATTTCATTGCCTTGTTCGGCTTCTAAATACACAAAGGTCAATCCACCTTTCACTCATGAGTGCATACATCTATCACAGCGCTCATGTCCGTGCATAGTTTGGTCATGTGTGGATACAAAGATAACATTTGGTTGGAAGGTTCATCCAGAGATCCCCTTTGGCTCAGGGCCTGGTGTTCAGCCCTCAGTCAGGGCCTCTTGTCCAGCCTTTGGTACTTCAGGGATGCGATTTACTGCTGGGCTTGACAGTGCTGGGTGAACAGCAGGACTGCATGAGCTCTGAGGTCTTTCCCAACTGGAAGGATTCTGTAATTCCAGGATTCCATCTGCTGCATTCAGCTAGGTCCATGTTAGCAGCATTCCTTGAGTCCAAAAGGCCCCTCTTGGTCAGCCCTTGTGGCCTAAGGCTCCAGCTCCTTTAGCTCCTGCTGCTAAGCTGCTCAGGCTGAACGAGAGGGCTCAGGGAGAAGAAGAATACAGCTCATGCAATTCCTTCTGGGACGCTGAGAGGGGAGGGTGTGGCACCAGGAGCATTGTTTGCTGTGGCCTCCTCTCTACCCTTCAGGCCCTTCAGTGCTTTGAAGCAGCCAAGAGCTTTCTTCAAGGGTGCAAGGAAGCAGCTGTTCCTGCTCCCAGCTCTGGCTCTTCCCACTCTCTGACCTTGACTGGTTTTGTCCCTCTGGCTGTGCCCTCTGCTCCCCCTGTGCTTGGTGGCTGCTGCCCAGGACTGTGGCACTGGCACACATCAAGGGCTCCAGCCCCTCCTTTCTCTGCCCTTGCAGCTGCCTGCTCACAGCAGCCTTTTCCACCTGGAAGCTCCCCATGGAGAGAGAGTCCCCACCTCTGTTCCCTGCACAACCTCCAGGATGCCAGCGCTGCCATCTCCAGTCCCTGCTGGCACTGAGGACTCCCAGGTGCCCCAGGCTGCTGTGACACCACTGCACACCGCAGGGAACAGTGCCAGGAGGAGTTCAGCTGTGCTGCTCCATCAGTCTGTGCCCACCAAAGGGGAAAAGCCTCAGCCCTGCAGGGCCAAGAGCTGCTCACAACTCTTGTGGCCAGAATGTCTGCTGAGGGCCAGCCAGGCTGCTGCAGTGGCACCGACCTCCCAGCCACCACCATTGCAGTCATGTCCCCTGGGCCTGGCTCTTCCCTTTCCTCTGTCCCTCTCCTGTCCCTGCAGGGATGAAGAGTTTTGACATTAATATCTTGTCCCCAAGGTGCTGGGGCCAATTGCTTCCCAGTCGGGTTCCTGGAGCACGAGTGGCTTTGCAGAGCCCAGCCAGAAATGACCCCTGAAGCTGCAGCTCTGCAGTGGTGGCCACCAGGCCGGGTTGCCAAGGGAGGCTTGTGGCCATGCCCTGGAAGCAGCTGCTGCTGCCAAGGTGCCTTTGGTGTCTCAGGCTCTCCCTGGCACAGGTGCCACCACGGCACTCTGCACTTGTGCCCGAGGCCCTCCCTGTTTTGGGGCTGGCCTGGGCCTTTTCCTGCAGCGGGATCTGCCCTGGCCATGGCACAGGAAAGGCAGTTCCTGCTGCAGCAGGAGGCTCTGCCTGGAATGGGCTCAAAGAACTCCAACAAGACTCTGTTTGCAAAGCTCCCGGTGGGAAATGAAGAGGGGGATCACGCTGCTTTTGGGGTCAACAGTGCTGAAACCAGCCTGACTCCTCCATCCCCAAGATCAACATCCTGAGAGGGAGCTGAAGCTGTGGCAGAGCTGGTAAAATGCCCAGAGAAAGGAACAGCCAAGTGCCACCGCTGAGAACTTCTGCAGAGCTGCTGAGTTGGCACAGCCTGGGCACATCTGCCTGACAGGGCAGCACTTCAGACTGGAAGAGCCCCGTGCCAGATTTTAACGGCAGCGTGTCCCAACATTTCCCTCCTTGGAGGGGCGGGGGCCTTCCTCCCTGCAGTGGGGACACCCCTCAAGGTCACTGCTCCAGGCTGAGCCAAAGGGACTTGCCCACGGTTGCTGGTTTGGGGCAAGGACATCAATCTCTACTTAATAACTGGTTTTGCTTTAACACAATTGCTTCAAAATTGCATCCTGTCTCACCCTGAGTGTCCCTGCAGAGGAACAGACACGCAGTTCCACAAGCTCAGGGTTCTCCTTTGATGAGGAATCTGGCATGCAAATGGCCTTGTAAGAAGCATAAAAGCTGAGGGAATGGACTAGAAATTATTAGAAAAAAATGACCCTTCTTTCAGACAAAGTTCACCCAGTTCACCTGCATTTCCCCGTTTTAGATTCTTTTTGTCATCTACTCTGGGAGGGCTGCAGTCAGGGCTGCATTCCCTTACAATTCCTGGTCGATGACTTGTGAGTCTTAGACACTGTAAAGTACCATGAGCTGCAGAGAGTTTGCCTTCCCGTGGCTTTGTTGGAAAGCAATGCTGGAGACATAAGGGCAGTGCTTGGGTGGGGCAGGAATCCTCCAGCCAGGGAACGTGCCCCGGCGGCAGTGTGTGAGCCTCAGCGGGGCCAATGCACAGCAGCGAGCGAGGGGATTGCTGTGTCACTGTGCGGGAGTCAGGACTCTGGGCCTTGGCTGAACAGGGCAAAGTTCCCGTGTTTGGACAGACTCAGGGGCTGCCCCGGGGCGCGCGGGGCTCGGGCATGGGGCGTGTGGGGCGAGCGGCGAACGGACACGCGGACACGCGGACACGCGGACAAACGGCCCCGGCGCTTCGGCAGCAGCGGCAGCAGCGGCAGCAGCGGCAGCAGCGGCAGCAGCAGCGGCAGCAGCAGCGAGTCTACAAGCCCTCTTACTCTCTTTCTTGTTCATTCTATCCCTTCTCCCCGGGCTCCGTTCCCCAGACCCCCCCGTCGTCTCCCCCTCTCCCCCTGCCGGACCGGGCCATGCCCCCGGCCCGCCCCCGGCCTCGGGCGGGGCTGCCCCGTCACCTGCCCCGTCCGTCCCACCCCGGGCTCGCCTCTGCCCGGCTCTGGCTTTCGTGGCTGTGGCGGTGCTGGGCGGGCATCAGTGCCTGGGGCTGGGGCAGCATCGCTGCCCTTTGGCTTTGCCTGGCCGGAGCCCGAACCCGAGCCCGGCCCCGACCCCGAGCCCGGCCCCGACCCCCGCCCCTACCCCGGCTCCGGCCCCGCCTCCGGCCCCTGGCCCGGCTGCGGCCCCTGCCCCGGCCCCGGCCCCGGCTCCTCCAGGGGCCCGCTGAGGACACACGCGGCGCGGCCGCTCCCGCCGCCTCCGCTGCGGCTTCCCCGGCCCGAGCTCCGCCGCTCGGCAGCGCGGCCGCCGGCCCCGAGCCGCCAGGGCCCGGGGCGGGTGGGGATGCCCGGCCCGGGACGGTCGGGGGGCGGTCGGGGGCCGTGTGTGGCCCCGGGCCGAGCGCTGACGGCCGCGTGTCGCCCGCAGGGAAGGCGCAGGGGGCCTTGCAGGAGCGGTACCGGCTGGGTTCGCTGCTGGGCAGCGGCGGCTTCGGCAGCGTCTTCTCGGGGACCCGGCTCGCGGACGGCGCCCCGGTGAGTGGCGGGGCCGGCGGCGGGCGGAGGAGGAGGAGGAGGAGGAGGAGGAGGAGGAAGAGATGGAGGGCGGAGGAGGAGGCCGGGGCGCGGCGGGCCGGGCGGCGATCTGAGCCCGCTGCTGCCCCTTGGTTCGCAGGTGGCCATCAAATGCGTGCGGCGGGATCGCATCCGCCATTGGGGCGAGCTGGTGAGTGAGCGGGGCCAGCGGCAGAAGCCGGGGCGTTGCGGGCGGCGGGGAGCCGGGGCCCGGCAGGCTGGGAGCCGCCGGGAGCCCTGCAAGGAGAGCGGGCGTGGGCTGAGCGGGGGATGCAGAGCATCCCGGGCTGGCTGAGGCGTTCCAGAGCCCTGGCACGGCCTCAGCCCCACTGACGGCATCGTGGTCCTCGCGCAGCCCAACGGCGCCCGTGCGCCCCTGGAGGTCGTGCTGCTGGACAAGGTGTCCACTGGGTTCCGTGGAGTAATTCAGCTCCTGGAGTGGTTTGAGCTGCCCAGCTGCGTCTTGTTGGTGCTGGAGCGTCCCGAGCCATGTCAGGACCTCTTGGATTTCATCGTGGCTCGGGGCTCCCTGCCGGAGGAGGAGGCGCGGGGGCTGTTCCGCCAGGTGCTGGAGGCCGTGCGGCACTGCAGCAGCTGCGGGGTCCTGCACCGCGACATCAAACCTAGCAACATCCTCATCGACCTGGCCACCGGACAGGCCAAACTGATTGACTTTGGCTGTGGCACCTTCCTCCAGGACACACTCTACACCCAGTTTGCTGGTGAGCCCAGCCTGGGGGATGCCCCTGGGCATCTCATGGCCCAGCCTGACTGTGGCACCCCGCTTGGATTCCCCGCTTTGCTGCAGGTCATGGGATTGCTTCTCCTGCACCAAAAGTTGCTTTTGAGTGGGGATCAGAGGGGAGCCAGCTCCCAGCCCTGCCAACGGCATTCACCACCCACTCAGCCGTGGCTGGAGCTGGGGCAGCCAGCCCGACACAAACCCCCTGGGGGGAGCAAGAGAGGGGGCTCAGACCCGTGCACGGCTCCGTTTGGTGTGCAGGCGAGGAAGGGCTTGGACTGCTTTGCTGCCCCTGTTTGCCTTAGCTTGTTAATGTTTATTGGGGGCAATGCAAGCAGAGAGGAGAGTGGGTTTTTCCCACCCCTGGGTGGGTTTTTCTTCTGGGTGTCATGGTTGGGCCTTCTCAGGGCTTCTGCTGCCCTCTCCCAACACCAGTGGTTTCTTTTCCGTCCCTCCTTTTTGTACGCCGGAGTCAGGTGTTGGTGACGAGGCAGCGGGTCACTCCTGTGCCACTGGTGCGGTCCCCCCAGTCCCAGGGATGCTGGGGCGAGGCGCTGGGAGCAGCAGCATCCCCGTGATGAGCTCCATCTGTATTCCATAGGGACACGGTCCTACAGCCCCCCAGAGTGGACCCACCTGAAATGCTACCACGGCGAGGCAGCAACGGTCTGGTCCCTGGGTATCCTGCTGTACCAGATGGTCTGCGGGAAGCACCCGTTCAAGAAGGGCCGGGACATCGTCTGGGGCCAGCTCATGTTCCCACGAGGGCTCTCTCAAGGTGAATCCTCATCTCTGGGATGTGGCACATGTCCTGCTCTCCTGCTCTCCTCCAAAACAGGGAATTGACTGCAAAGCTCAGGCCCAGCTCTGAGCAGATCCAGCAGAGCCTGGGCACGGGAACAGTGGGGCAAAGTGAACAGGATCCTCCTCCAGCTGACCGGTGATTTGTGGTTTCTCTCCCCAGAGTGCCAAGATGTTATCAGATGGTGTTTATGCATGCACTCCATGGACAGGCCATCTTTGGAAGATCTCTTCTATGACCCCTGGCTGCAGGGTGTTCACCTGCCCTAGAAGATGGGAGAGATTCACAGGCACCGTTTGATCCGGGAGCCTGGATCAAGCAGCTCCACACGTGTCTTGGTGATAAGAAGCAAAGAAACACAGACTTTTTTCTCCTGCCTGTACCATGGAGCAGGGGTCATCAGATGGGAACGTCCGTTCTGGAGCTGGGCTGGTCTTGCAAGCACTGGCGGCCACCATGCATCCTGGTTTTACTTGTCCTGCTTCAGTGATGGCTGAGTCCCTGGGCAGAACACTGACAGCCTGGTCTGGCCCCCAGGGAAGGAGCAGCAGCCCCTGGAGAAGCTGTACCACGTGGAGCTGCTGCAAGGACAACCTCAAGGCTGACAGCCTCTTCCTCGACCTGGCCACTGGCAGCAGGAGATGATGGACTTTGATTCTGGCACCTTCTTCAAAGACACACTCCACGCCCAGTGTGCAGGTGAGTCCACAGCTAGGGGGATGCTCCCAGATCTGGGCATGGCCTGGCCCCTGGCTGGCAACCAAAGGTTCCCCCTTTGCTGGAGTAGATGCAAGGAGTTCTTCAGTGGGCTGCCAAGGTGCTTTTTGGCTCTGGGCAGCTGCTGAGGGGCTGGATGTGCCATGGCTGGCTGCAGGCTGGGCACGTGTCCTGCCCTCGTGCTCTGCTCCCAGAGGCAGCAGTGACTGGGAGGTTTGTGCCCAGCTCTGGGCACAGGCAGCATGGCCTGGGCACTGCTCGTGGTTGGGACAAGGGGGACAGGAGCCTTCAGCTGAGGGGTGGTTTCTGGGTTCTCTCCTTGCAGCCGGGCTCTGCGGATGCTGAGGCAGCTCTGGGCCGTGCCAGGGCTCTGCTGGGCTCAGCCCTGGGCACGGCTGGGCCCGCTCTGCCCTCACAGGGCTCTGAGAGCTTTGCATCACACGAGCCCGTTCCCAGCACACCGCCTGAGCTTTCTGCTTTTGCAGGTGAGGGAGACTCTCCTGCAGGCCAAGAGATTGCAGTTAGGGACACACACCCAATTGGCAAGAACCCAAACTCTCCACGGTCCCAGCTGAATGCCTGGATCTCCACAGGATGTTTTGTCTGTCTCCATTCCTTTTTGTCTGGAATTGTGCCGTAGCAATTGTGCAATTTCTTCCTCCTCTAGAAGTGCCACGAGTGGGCAAAACCTGGCGAGTGGGCCGTGTTCCTAAGGCAGTGCAGTCTGGAGCTGATGGATGGAGAGTTGCCCTTCTGCACTTCCAAACCAGAGCAAAAAGCTGTAAGTGGGTCTTTCCATCTTGAAGAAATCACTGACAATTTCAAAGGGAACAGCGCACCTCATTTGAAGGGTGAGAAGGAAGGGCATCTTCAAAAAGGATTTGGGGTTTGACAGAGTTTAGTTTCCCAGTCCTGCTTGGAGCTGGCAGGGCACAAAGCAATTTCCTCTTGCTTCAACCACAATTGAAAATAACAATATTGGAAATAAACCCCAACATCGTTTTAAATAGGCTGCTGAGGTCAGTAAGATGGATCCATACCATCAGCACGTTTCTAAAGTAAATAACTTAGTCCTTGTTTTAAAAAGATCGGTTGCCCCTTTATCCAAAGGTCTGGACTACTTTTCACTAACACGTTGTTTTGTTTGTATCTTTCACATGTTTTCTGTGTTTTTTTTTTCCTTTTCTATGTTTTTTGTTTTTCCTAGAACAGAAATCCTCTCCTAAAACAGGAGTGTCCTTCGCTCCTGGTTCCCGTGTGGAGCAGCTCCTTCCCGCTGGCTGAGCTGCCCAGGCAGAGCCCAGCAGCTCCTGGCCCTGCAGGCCTGAGGCTTTTCCCATTGCTGGGCACGGACTGATGGAGCAGCACAGCTGAACACAGGGACACACAGAGGGACCAGGAGCAGCTGCCTTTGTCCACCTGGAGCTCCAAGGGCCAAACTCTCAGCAGACAGGGCTGGAAGAGACTTGCAGGCTCCCTGTTTGCTGTGCTGCCCCCCCTTGTGCCTGGCCCAGCTCTGTGGGGGCAGAGGGAGAAGAAGGGGCAGAGGGAGAAGAAGGGGCAGCTGCCTCCCAGCTCCCAACCCCCAGCCCAGGGACCCCTGTGTGTGCTTGGGGCACTGTCAGCACCCGCTGCTCCAGCCACCGCTTCTGCTGGCACTGACAGCAACAGCCAAATTGTGGCTGATCCCGAGGGAGCAGCAGCAGTGCCTGGATCTGATCCCTGACTCTGGGCAGGGCTGGAAAAAAACGACACCCACAGCAGCAGCAGCAGCAGCAGCAGCAGCACATGGACCTGACTTTGAGCACAGCCCCTGGCACTGTTCCCTCCCGTGTGCAGTGGTGTCACAGCAGCCTGGGGCACCTGGGAGCCCTCAGTGCCAGCAGGGACTGGAGATGGCAGCGCTGGCATCCTGGAGGTTGTGCAGGGAACAGAGGTGGGGACTCCCTCTCCATGGGGAGCTTCCAGGTGGAAAAGGCTGCTGTGAGCAGGCAGCTGCAAGGGCAGAGAAAGGAGGGGCTGGAGCCCTTGATGTGTGCCAGTGCCACAGTCCTGGGCAGCAGCCACCAAGCACAGGGGGAGCAGAGGGCACAGCCAGAGGGACAAAACCAGTCAAGGTCAGAGAGTGGGAAGAGCCAGAGCTGGGAGCAGGAACAGCTGCTTCCTTGCACCCTTGAAGAAAGCTCTTGGCTGCTTCAAAGCACTGAAGGGCCTGAAGGGTAGAGAGGAGGCCACAGCAAACAATGCTCCTGGTGCCACACCCTCCCCTCTCAGCGTCCCAGAAGGAATTGCATGAGCTGTATTCTTCTTCTCCCTGAGCCCTCTCGTTCAGCCTGAGCAGCTTAGCAGCAGGAGCTAAAGGAGCTGGAGCCTTAGGCCACAAGGGCTGACCAAGAGGGGCCTTTTGGACTCAAGGAATGCTGCTAACATGGACCTAGCTGAATGCAGCAGATGGAATCCTGGAATTACAGAATCCTTCCAGTTGGGAAAGACCTCAGAGCTCATGCAGTCCTGCTGTTCACCCAGCACTGTCAAGCCCAGCAGTAAATCACATGCCTGAAGTACCAAAGGCTGGACAAGAGGCCCTGACTGAGGGCTGAACACCAGGCCCTGAGCCAAAGGGGATCTCTGGATGAACCTTCCAACCAAATGTTATCTTTGTATCCACACATGACCAAACTATGCACGGACATGAGCGCTGTGATAGATGTATGCACTCATGAGTGAAAGGTGGATTGACCTTTGTGTATTTAGAAGCCGAACAAGGCCGTGAAATCCAACATCTGGCCTTGTTTGGGGTGTGTTTGGTCAAAGCCAACTCCTTGGGTTCCTCCTTGAGCCCTGGCCAGGCTCTGGGTGTGAGCCAAGAGGAGAATGAAACCACATGTTGCTGCACTAGAAGTGCTGTCAGTTTGTTTCTTCAGCACTGTCAGAGCTGGGCCCTCTCTCAGCGGGGCTGTAAGCCTCAGCTGTGGCTGGAGGCACCTGCAGGAATTTCCAGTGTCCGGGAGTGGCTCTGCAGTCCTTGGCTGTGACAGCTTCCCCCAGCTGATGTGTGCATCTGGGTGATGGTAAAGTCTGGGGGGAACTGCTGATGGATCTTTCTTAATCACTGCGGGCACTTCTTGGGAGTGAGGACTGGGTGCATTGCTGAGCTTCTCCTTCTGTGATTCTTTGCTGCTTTGAACTTTAGAAAATTAGGCAATTCCTTCAGCTGGTGTCTGTGTCTTTGGTGCTGACCTTGCCCACTGGTAAAAGCAAAGTGGCGTAGTCTGGCTGGGTCACAACAAAATGTCACTTTTAAAATGTAAATGTAAGGAGTCCGTCCCGTTGGAAATTGCTGGATGCGAAGCCCTTCCCTAGAGTTGTCTGTCTCAGGAGTGGGCTGAGGTCAGAGCACCGTGGGAGCAGTGGAGCCGTGAGTTAAAAGAGGCTGAACCAGTGGGTGTCTTCAAATGCATCCCAAAATTGCATATGGAAAAAGGAAAAGAACTTGTGGGTTTGGGAGGATGAGGAGGGATTTTGTTAAGAGCATATTGGAAACAGCAGCAACAGAAGGAACAATTTGTGTTGGAACACTCCCACATGGAGACACAGAAAAAGTTTTAATCTTGAGCTTGAATTTCATTGTGCTTGTGATATAATAATGTTACTGTGTTATACATATATATGTGTACGCATATCTTACATGTCATGAAATCATATTTTTATTTTTATATAAATAATAATAATAATAATGTGAAATAATGCTGACAGTACTCATGTGTTAGCTTTGGTTGCTCAGGGATGTAACACTGAATACCCTACAGAAAAGCTTTAACAAGGACATCAACGTCACGGCAAACTTTGTGAGACTGTTTATAATGAATACAGGAGGAAGGGATGAAATTGGCTGCTTTCATGGGGTTTGCTGACCCTGTGATGTGGAATGTGTTTTTTGTTAGTGTGGAAAACACAGTGATTAAGACTGCTGGGTTTTTCATACAGCAGGCTATCCACAAGCTGCGGCATTGGTTGGACAGATGAATGTTTGTTAAAAGAGCAGTTGAAAAAATGAGGAGCTGAGAAGCTGTCCCGATGGAGAAGCCAACTCCCAGATGTGCTCCCTACCCTTAGCAATGGGCCCACTGGGAAATGGAAAGGCCCTGGATGTGCATGGCTGCTCCCGGTTTGCAAATACAACCATGGCCAGTGAGACTTGGACTTCCTGGGAAATTGTTCTGGGTGCCATGGTCCCTGACAGGGCCCCCCAGAGGCTGCAGGGCTGGACTGTGATGCACTGGAATTAATTAGGATAAATCAGAAGCAAATGAGAGTTATCAATACGGAAAGAGGAGTTCAGATTCCTCCAGGACACTTTGTTTGGGGAACTGCTCACTGGAGCTTGGCCTTGCAAAGGGTTCACGTCATGGGAAGAGGAATTGATGCAGATTGTCAAGGAGAAATCAAAGTAATCCTTTTCAGCAATAGTGAACAAGATTGGATGATTTAGCCCTGTGGCACAGTAGCACCATTATTGATCTTCCAGCTTTTGAAACATCAGTGAAGGAAGGAGATCCAGCTCAAATCAGCACTGTTTGTGGAGATCAAGGCTTTGGATGCAGCAGTCCTAATAATGGAGCCAAAGTGTGGGTGGAGAGGCCAAGTGGCCCTCCCGAGCCAGCTGCAGGAACAGCTCTGGGGAAAGACAAGACTGTTGGAATGCTGGAACCTGGCAATATGTCCCTGCAGCCAAGTGCTCTATGTGAGAACAAGTGGATGTTTTGGGATATTGTTTTAGAGATCGTGCCAGACCACATCTGCGTGTTTGCCCCAAGGGTCCCGTTTGGGAAATGCTCTGATCCACGGGGCTCCATGTGAAGGCTGATGTGACACTGAGGCACTTCCAGACGAATTCCAGCCAGGAGCCTGGGGGTCCCTCAGGGCCTGGGACCCGGCACCTCTCCAGCCAAAGGGGAAAGGACCCCAGCAAGCCTTGTTACCCGCAGACAGCGCAGGAAAGCTGAACAGCAAAGATCCCTAGGGACATTATTCTGGAATTAAATGGGCACCAGCTGCATGGACAGTGGAATTACTGTTCCTAACCCGGATGAGACTGAGGAAAAAGAATGAGTCACCTTGTCACTAAAGTAGTGCTTATGTCTGTAAGTTGTGTCTTGAGAGTCAGCCAGAATCTTTGTTTGCCAGAAACACCTGTAGAGTTTCATCAGGGATTAGTCCTGAAATTGTTCTGAAAATGTAAAGATCTTAGTAGCCAAAATACTCCATGTAAGTAATTGCTGGGTATGTCCTCAACTAATGTTGGGAGGAATGGGGGTCCCTTGGAGGGCCCACCCTGTGGGGTGGCCAGAGCTCTGTCCATGGGCTCTGACTCCTAACAGAGTCAGTGCAGGGACAGTTAAAGAAAACTGTGCTGTGCAAAAAAGGAATACAATGATCAGCTTTACAGGGTTCACTAAGATTTCCCTTCAGTAGAAACTGAACCCTGTTGGAGTTAGAGGCCCCAGTGTGAAAGGATTTCTGTGCTTTGCCATCACTCCCAATGTCCATAGAACTTGGGGTGCTGGAGCTGGTCAGGGTCAGTGTTAGAGCACTGCCAGCTGCAGGGCCACTGTGAAACTGCTGTGGCCCAAAGGCACGGGGGACACAAGAGGAGCACAGGGAGGAGCCC
This sequence comes from Cinclus cinclus, assembly GCF_963662255.1. NCBI lineage: Eukaryota > Metazoa > Chordata > Aves > Passeriformes > Cinclidae > Cinclus > Cinclus cinclus. The sequence goes on along the minus strand of NW_026912237.1, from coordinate 182,514 downwards.
TGGATGCATCAGCAGCCCACAGTGGGAAATGGGAAATCAGACCTTTGGTACTGGGAATGGGACCTGCTGGATGTGCAGAGACAATGCCTGTAAAGGCTTCCCTCAATGTGTTTGGGTCCTGTTTTTCAGGCAGTGTTGATGCCTCCCTTGGGGGTACTTCAGCAACAAGCAGAAGGAAGAGTTTGGGCCGAGAGAACATTTCCCCCCACAGAGTGCCTTTGGTCTCAGAAAGCCAAAGACTCTGGTTCACCCTGTGCCCCATGAGCACTGCCTCGTCCTATGGAGTTCACATTAATGAGCTACATGGATTATTTGAAGAAGTAGAAAAGGATACTGTGCAAATATCCAGTAGCACATGCTGTGAGCTCCAACAAACACAAATGGGGCTCTACAGAACCTCATGGCCTTGGATCATCTGCTTGCTGGGCAAGGAGGAGCCTGGGCTATGACGGGACAGGAATGTTGCACTTCTATCAGTGATGAGTCTGAAGTGCAGCAATCAGGAATCACCTCAATAGGAAGAGCAGTAGAAGAGTGGCAGAAAGAAGAAAATTCTTCTTGCTGAGATTGCCTTCATGCCTGCCAAATTGGAGGCTGCTGTGAAATGCATTTGTGGCAGTCACTGCAAACATTGCAGTGTGAGCCCTTGGTGTGTAATGATTCCATGTTAGAGTTGTTGTGACACTTTGTGCTGGGAAATGGAGCACTGAGACTTGTCTCAAGAGAGACACAGTCTCAAGAGAAAGTGGGGATTTGAGAAACAACAGAGAAGAGCAACTAATTAGGCATGTTTTAAAAGAGTTGCAAATTACAGCTCTGAGTAATGAACTGTTCTTCAATTAATGCTTAATTGAAGAACAAGAGGTGATGCCTTTGTGCCTCATACCTAAATCCAAGACTCCATTATTGAAGGAATTGTTATGGAGGCTGTAGTTCATGCCTTGGTCAAAGCACTGGTTGAAGTACCAAGGCCCGAACATCAGGCCCTGAGCCAAAGCTGAATTCTAGATGCACCTTCCAAGCAAATGTTATATTTTTATCTGCTCATCATTGAGGCTTTTTTAGCAATACGATCTCTGTATCTGTGAATTGGTGAAAGAAGGATTTACCTTTCAGCATTTAGAAATCCAACAAGGTCCCATCTGGCCTTGTTTGGGGGTGTTTGGTCCAAGTGAACTCCCTTGGTTCCTCCTTGAGCCCTGGCCAGGCATTGGGAGGAACCAAACAGGAGACTTAAACCCATGTTCCTGCACTAGGAGTGCTGTCAGATTCTCTGTTCAACACCATCAGAGCTGGGCCCTCTCTCAGCGGGGCTGGAAGCCTCAGCTGTGGCTGGAGGCACCTGCAGGAATTCCCAGTGTCCGGGAGTGGCTCTGCAGTCCTTGGCTGTGACAGCTTCCCCCAGCTGATGTGTGCATCTGGGTGATGGTAAAGTCTGGGGGGAACTGCTGATGGATCTTTCTTAATCACTGCGGGCGCTTCTTGGGAGTGATGTCTGGGTGCATTGCTGAGCTTCTCCTGTTGTGATTCTTTGCAGTTTTGCGTTATATAAATTACGCAATTCCTTCAGCTGGTGTCTGTGTCTTTGGTGCTGACCCTGGCCACTGGTGAAACTGAGTCCCATCGTGCCTAGGAGTTACCTGGGAAGACAAACGCCACCACTGCAAATGTCCCCTGGTTTCTGCCTTCTTCCCCCCACTTTATACGCTGAGCATGATGTCCCATGGTCCGGGATCTCCCCCGGGTCAGTTGGGGTCACCTGTCCTGGCTGTGTCCCCTCCCAAGCTCCCCTGCACCCCCAGCCCCTCCCCAGCGTGGCTGGACGAGGGGCAGGAAAGGCCTTGGCTCTGTGCAAGCTCAGCAAGAGCAAAACCATCTGTGTGTGATGGAGCCTGTGCTCAGCACCCGACCCCAGCAGTGTCTCGGTGCCAGCGTCCGTGGCATCAGGCCCTACAAGGGGTTTCCATGGCAAGTGCCATGCCAGGTGACCCAGGTGTCCTGTCCCAGTGAGGCTTGCCATGGAAACAGTGCCCAGCTGACCTTTCTGTCTGGCTGAGCTGGCCTTTGGCCCTGGCCCTGGGGTTTGCTGCTGGTCCCGCTGCGCCTGCCCAGCCAGCGCGGCACAGGGCAGGTGGCCATGGCACAAGCCCCCAGCGAGGGATCCCCTCTGGCTCTGGGCAGTGACAGCAGCCCTGAGCAAGGGGCCCAGGGCAGGTTTCCATGACAAGCAGCCATCACAATGGCTCCAGGCATTGGCTGCCAAACTGAGGAAGGGGTCTCTGTGGCTGTTGCCATGGCACCTGACTGCATCAATGAATGTCAGTGCAGCTGAAGCTGGACCAGCCCCGGAACCCTTTGTCCTCAGGGTTGCCATGGCAGCTGAGGACCCAACAGGTCTGCATGCAAGTGCCCATGGAACCTGACTGCACAAATGGCTCCTTGGGGTGGTTTCCAAGGCAACTTGAACTGATGAGGGTTGCCCTGGCACCCAAACCCACTAGTGGGGGTCAGTGCAGTGTCCATGGCAACAGTCCCTTGCAATGGCCCAGGGCACCTTGGGATGCTAATCCACCCTCACAGCTGGGCAGGGCAGCTCTGGAATGGTCTTGGTGCTGCCTGGGGCTTGGCACACACTTGAGGAGGGTGTCTGTTTTCAGTGGGGAACTTTTCGTTGTTTGGAGCAATCAAAACTGTTGTAGGTTGGTGTAGAAAAAAAAAATAAGAAAACCCTTCTTAGGGTGTGTGCAGCCAGTTCTCCAAGCAAAGCAGGGGTGTCAGCTGAGTCAGGACAGACAGGATGCGGTTGGGGAATGTGCAGCGAGGTTGTCCACACCGGGTCAAACCTCAAGGCACAGCTTCTCTGAGCAGGCCAGACCTCCTTAGGAGAGACCCTGGAGCAATATCCATCACACAATGCTGCAATCACCTCTTGTCTAAAGAGAAATTTAATAAAGTACACCCTTAGAAATGAGAATGCATCACTATTAGAAGCTCTTTGATGTACTGATGAATTAGTATAGTAGGGAAACTTTCCAATGAACTGTAGCAGAGCAGAGGGAAATCAAGGCAGAGCCATGGCTTGTTAGGACTTGCTTTATCCTGATTAGCCCCGTGGTGCATTTGGAGCTGAGCCCTTGAGCCTCAGGGCCTGAGAGGAGACTGCAGAAACCTCTCCAGGAGTCCAAGTCAGAAAAAGAATGCAAAGGGTCTGGAGGCATTAATGGGTCCCACTGAGGTCCAGCTGCAGCACAGGCTGCTCATGGGCTCCTTGCAGGAGGGAATTGGAGGCCAGGATTGCACAAAATCCTCACAGAGACTCAGTGTGGGAAGGAAAATGCAAAGTACCCTAAAATACCTTGGTTATCTCAAAGCATTAATGAGCGCCCCCCCAGTGTCAATACAGAGCAATCAAGGGACTCCTTAAAGTAGATAATTGGAGGTCAAGATTGCACAAACCTCTCCTGGAGTCGGTATCAAAAGGGAAACACCTAGTACTTGAAAAATCTGAAGTATCCTGAAGCATTAATGAGCCCCACTGAGTGTTGGTAATGACTAAGAATCTCATGGGACTCATTAGAGCAGATAATTGAAGACCAGGATTGTAGGAAGCTCTGAGAGACTCCAAGGCAAGAGCAAAGGCCAAGGTCCTTTAAAAAACCTGCAGTCCCTGGAAGCATTCAGGAGCCCCCCAGGGCCATTCCTGACCAAGGCTCCCCAGGGACTCATGCCAGCAGATCCCTGAGGCCACCGGGGTGTGGGGCAGGGGAGGATGCTGAGGGCAGGACAAGGGGGTGACAGTGCCCAGCCTTGCTGGGGCTGTGCCAGGAGGCCCCAGTGGCTCAGGACAAGGTGTCTCCTCCCAGCCTTTGGTGGCACAGATGCTGCTGTGCCCCAGGGCACCAAGACTTGGCTTCTCCTGGGCACTGCCAGCCCTGCCAGGGCCCTTGGCCATGTCCAGCACAGCTTGTCCTGCACTGTCCCACAGCTGCTGCTGTGCCCCTGCAGGCTGCACACTCCCATCTCGCTGCCCCCCTGGCTCTGCCCTGCCACTGCCCACCCTGCCCTGACTTCTGCCCAGGCTGTCTCTGCAACCCCCAACCAATGGGCTGGGGATGGGCAAGTGTTCCTTAGGGCACAGGGAGGGGACAGCTTGGCTGGGGTGACCCAAGGGCTCTCCCATTCCATGCGATGTCAAGGGCAGCAATAAACTGAGGGCAAGGGAGGGCGTGAGTGGTCTCTGAATTTTCTCTATTAATACGTTTGTCTTCCAAAGCAACCACTACATCTACTGAATTCTTGCCTCCCTGTGGTTTTCTTTGCTTCTGCATTTGGCCTTTGCTTTTTATTTCCTTGCCCTGCCCTGCCCATTAATCTCTCTTCCTGTTGACCCACAGGTTTTCAGCTTATTTTCTCCTGTTGTCTGACTGAGGAGGGCCAGTGACAGACACTTGGCTGTCACTTGATGGACAGAGAGGTTTAACCATGGTCACCTTTCCTAAGCCTTCTCTTCTGGGCACAGCCAGCAATGTCAGGGCTCTGTCAGGTGCCCAGCCCTGAGCTGGGCTCATGCCCTGCTCACAGCCCCAGGGGCATCCAGGGACACGAGTCCTTCCCTGGCACACACACAGACAGTTCATTGCAGCACGGGCAGCGGCTCCCTGGGCTCTGCTGCCGCTGCCAGAGCCTGGCAGGGAGCTCAGCCCTGCGGGTGTCACCCTGCCCTGCCCCTGCCCCAGGTGCCCCACAGCCGGAGGGATGGACACGGGGAGCTCTGGGCACAGGAGTTCATCCCAGCCCTGCATTCAGGAGTTCCCAGGGGACCTTACTCTCTGGAAACTCCAGGAAGAGCTGAAGGTGTTTGTGCTCCCTGGGTTTATGTCATCGTCATCCCCACCCCCACCCCACGCAGAGGATGCTCAGGGCTGTGTCTTGTCCTTGCACTGCAAACACAGACTCCTGACCCGGTCACTTGATGTCCCTCCATGGAGGGAAGAGCAACCTCTGTGACCTGGGCTGAGAGGCCACTGCTGGAAGCAGCGCTGCCTTTGCAAGGGCACACCTGGGGGCCTCCACCCTGAACACTGCCACATTTTTCTCTTCACTGCTGATTTCCTCTCCAGGGCACTGTGTTGGGCACATCCTTGAGAACAAATTGGGAAGAAGATTGAAGCTTTTTGGCCCTGCTCCGGGGACATGCCCTTGCATCATGGAAATGCTGTTGTAGAGCCCAACTCTGTCCCAGCAGTGCCCACAACCTGTCCTTGCCTGCAGTCTCTGGACAGTCACCCAGCAGGGCAGGGACCAAGCTGAGAGAGCCCTGAGGCCTTAAACCAGCACAGGGGCTCTGAAGAGGAGTGTGGAAGTGAAGGAAGAGGAGGTTACACAGGAGAAGCCCTGGGGCTCCCTGGCAATGCTGTTCTGCTGGGACTCTTCTCCCCCTGCTCTGCCCACAGGCACCGACCCTGCAGCTCCAGAGATGTCAGGGAGGAAAGATGTCAGGCAAACAAGACAACACCGAGTTCTTTCTGTTGTTTCAGCACACACTTACTGTACTAGAGCTCCCCATTTCTACAGTCTCTGGGTCACACTAGAAAGGCAAATACTGAAGTATTTGCCTGAACAGTCCAAGATTTTGGTGCGAGCAAGTTCTCAGAAGTGTAACACCTGTGTCAGCAGCAAAAATACGGGACACAAAGTGGGCATTAATGAGTAACTTAGTAACAGCTATGCAGAAGAATGACAGTTCATTGCTTCTGAAAACCACTCAGTGATCATTGTCCTCAGGGTGTCCTTCAGGTCCTGGTTCCTCAGGCTGTAGCTGAGGGCGTTCAGGGCTGGAGGCAGCACTGAGTACAGAAGTGACAGTGCCAGATGCAGGGATGGGCAGAAGATGGAGGGGGGCTTCAGGTAGGCAAACATGACAGTGCTGAGGAACAGGGAGAGCACGGCCAGGTGAGGGAGGCAGGTGGAAAAGGCTTTATCCCATCCCTGCTCAGAGGGGATCCTCAGCACGGCCCTGAAGATCTGCACGTAGGAGAAAACAATGAATACAGAAGAAGCAAATGCTAAACAGGTACCACCCATGAGTAGGTCAAGTTCCCTGGGGTAGAATTTGGAGCAGGAGAGCTTGAGGATCTGGGGCATTTCACAGAAGAATTGGCCCAGGGAATTGCCCCGGCACAGGGGCAGTGAAAATGGACTGGGAGTGTGCATGAGAGCATGGAGAAAGCCACTGGCCCAGGCAGCTGCTGCCATGTGGGCACAAGCTCTGCTGCCCTGGGGGATCCCCTAGTGCAGGGGTGTGCAGATGGACACGTAGTGCTTGTAGCACACGAGGGTCAGGAGATACTACTCTGCTGTGGTAAAGAACAGCAAGCAAAAGAGCTGTACAGCACATCCTGCACAGGAGATGGGCCTGGTGCCCCAGAGGGAATTGTGCATGGCTTTGGGGACAGTGGTGCAGGTGGAGCCCAGGTCGCTGAGGGCCAGGTTGAGCAGGAAGAAGAACATGGGGGTGTGCAGGTGGTGGCCGCAGGCTACGGCGCTGATGATGAGGCCGTTGGCCAGGAGGGCAGCCAGGGAGATGCCCAGGAAGAGGCAGAAGTGCAGGAGCTGCAGCTGCCACGTGTCTGCCAATGCCAGCAGGAGGAAGTGGCTGCGGGAGCTGCTGTTGGACATTTCTTCACTCCGGGCATTGGAGACTGTAGAAAGAAGGCAATGACAAGCTGGGACAGATTTCCCTTGGTCATTTCTGGTCTAATTTCTTGGGAATCTCACCAATATGACTTCTCTTCCTAGGGGGGATCTTGGCGCAGCTTCTTTGTTTTTGAGCTCTGGTTTGTCTTGCTGCCTCATCTTCAGCATTGCTCTCAGCCTGCACACTGGGGAGCTCAGAGGGAAAACTGGGCTCCCTGTGCCCAGGGCAGTCAGACCTGCTGGTCCCCACACAAGTGCACTTTGCTCATGGCAACTCCATTTTAGACAAATGAAATTGAAAATGTTCTTAAACAATAAAGTGGACTTTTTAAAGTCTCCAATTTCAAAATCATTGAACCCTGGAGGCACTGATGGCAGGTGGGGACAAGAAATAGAAAGGTGTCCCTGGTGCTGAGCTCACCTGGATGTGTTTCAGGAATGCAAAGGCCAAAGCCTGAGCCCCAGTCCCTGGCAAGGCAGATCCTGTCCCTCCCTCATTGCTCAGGGCTCTTCCCGGGGCCAGCAGCCATGGCCAAAGTGCTGCAGGAGTTGGCTCTGGCAGGGCCTTTCAGCTGCTGCCCATCCCTGTGCCCTCTGCAGCCCAGGCTGTCCTACGGTGCCCATGCCCTGCCCCTCTGTCCCTGCAGGCTGTCCTCAGCCCCCGGCTGCCTCACCTCGCTGGCCCCTTCCTTTGCTGCCAGCTCTGCCTCCTGCCTGCCTCTGCCTGGCCACACAAAGCCTTGGGCTGCTCCACACTCTTTCTGGGGGATTTCTTGCACCACAGCCCTGCCCTGGCAGAGAAATTCCTTTCTCCTTGGGTCCAGTCTGGCCCTCCCCAGCGGCCCTTGGCATTAATCTTTTCTATCTCTGGCTGTTTTCTGCCATGTCAAAAGGATCCACCATCTCTGAAACCACCCTTCAGGCACTCCCAGGGCTCTCCTCCACCATCCTCAGCCTCCACTCCACTGAGCACAGAGCTCCTTTGTCCCTGTATCGTGGTCATGTGCTTGAGGCCTCCAAACCCCATCCCAGGAGATCTCTGGACTTTCTCCAAGATGTTGGCAAATAAACCAATTCTGCTCATAGTCTGAGAAATTCACCGCAGGACCAGGCCAGCCTGACCTGTCTATCCTGGCTACTTTTGTCTGGGAGCAATCCTTGGATATATGGAATTTGGGAGGCCAAATTCCAATTTAGGTCATGGTCAGGAAGGACAAGAAGGCCGGTTCTTTTCCCTAGGAAGGAAGGCACAGAGCCCCAGTGCTCCAGAGACTGATGAGAGGCAGCCCTGGACATTCCATGGGCAGCCAGACCTGTCAGGTAGCCCCTGGGAGGCCAAGCCAGCCAGACCTGTTCCATCTGTGATAATTGATAAAAGATTCGTGTCAATCATAAAAGTAGCTGGGTTTGTATAAACCAGAATACTCAGGTCTGAAATGAAGCATGGACATTAGACAGAGAAAATACATATGATTAAATAATTTTGTTTAAATCCCCCTATTATGAATATTATGATTTTTTATTAAATTGTATCTGATACCAGTTTGTAAAACGGGGGTTTCCCATGGCCTGAAAGATATTGCAAAATCAGATTTCCTGCATTTGTATAATCAATTGCAGCCTAAAAGATTTTGCACTACCAGATTTCCTGCCTTGGAAATTGCAATCAATTGCAACTTAGCTGTTAAGACAAGACCCCCATGTCTACTGTTCCTTATCTACCAAGACCACATGGCTGCTTGGCAAACTGTCCCGAGACTACAAGGAGAACCATCCTATAAAAAGGAGCTGCCAACCAACGTTCGACGGAGCGTGGAGTGGGCGCTGACCCCTCACGTTCCCCAGCGCTGCTTGCTCCGTCTATACCAAATAAAGCAATCTAAATTTTGCTAAATATCGAGACTTTGTTTCTCATTTATAATAATTTGGTGCTGAAACCTGGGACATCCTTGGAGCCTTGAGAGGCACTGCAATTTCAGGGAGGCGCCCCGCTCCCACGGCCCCGGTTCCTCAGTGGTTCTCAGGACCCATGGACGTACCTCACGATATAGACTGAGCAAGGAAAAAAACTCCCCGGAAGACCACGGCAAAATCACCTGTCATTCTTGTGCACGCAGACCCAGACAGGAGCGTCGAAGCCGTAAGTGACTGTCTGGTTTGGTGGAGGTGACTGTGTGCTTGCTGAACGAGACGTGGATTTTTCCACGAACCGAGTGTGGAGTCCTTCTGTCCGCGGTTCTGGTTTCCCGCCAGGGGCCCGGCCGGTGAAGGGACGAAGCGAGTGCTGCTTTTTCCCATCCTAACCCAGGTAGAGGCCAGGTTCTTTTCCCATCCCAACCCAGGCAGAGGTGGGACTTGGGGGGAGGGACTTGGGGGGGGGGAAAGATTGGAGAGCAACACAGGAGTCACGGGGGAAGAGGGAAAAAGCTGCTTTTTCCCATCCCAAGCCCAGGTAGAGGCAGAATTCCTTCCCATCCTGACCCAAGGAGAGGCAGGATCCGGGTGGAATACAAGAGGAAGCACAAATACCTCAAGATAGTCCTTTGAGGTAAAAATAGGACAAAGAAAGAGGAAGGTTTTAAGTCCAAACAACCCACGAAGGGTTCAAAGTTCTTAAAAACAAAATAAAAAAAATAAAAAAAAAAGAAAAAAGAAGGCCAGTAGGTTGCCAGAAATACCACCGGGCAGCACTTTGGGAATGACGTTGGGACACAAGGGAATTATACAAAAGAAAAAGTAAAGAAAAAAATGGAGTTGTGGGGCATTAAACACTTAGGATGCTTGTAAAGAACCATTTAACAGAGAGGAATGTGACTGTGCTGCTGGATGGAATTACAATCTACATTAAGTATCCTACTCACCAGGGAAGAAAGGGGGAGGGAAAACACGAAAACCCCCACGGAAACAAGGAAATGAGGCAGGAAATAATTCACTAAGTCGAACCTGCTTTTACTGTAACAAGAAAGGTCATAGTAAAAAAAAAAAAAAAATTGTAAAGAGAGGATACGGGATGAAAAAATGTTCCAAAAGAACGAATAAGGGTGTCAAGGGCTGTATGTATTGGGGACTATACCATCGAAAGAGCCCTTGAAAAAATAATTTTTAAAAAATCGGTCCCCATGGAGAGGAGGTGGAACTTTTAGTAGATACAAGAGCCAAAAAAAAATATCCACAATTAAACACCTACCAAAAACGTGCAAACCTAGTAGAGAAACAGCACTTGTGATGGGAGCAAAAAGTGAACCATTTTGAGTCCTTATTATTAAATATATGCAAATTGAGACCCAGAGCAGAATTGAATTACAAATCTACTGTTACTGCCAGAGGCAGAAAATAATTTATTAAGAAAATGGACAAAGGTGAATGACAAAAGTTTTTAAAAAGTCAAACATGATTCAATTCAAGCCCCTGTACTAAGTCTCCCGGATTTGGAGAGACCATTTCAGTTATTTGTAAACACCTCTGATCAAACAGCATATGGGGTACTCACTCAGGAATGGGCAAGCAGTCAAAGGCCAGTGGGATATTATTCTAAACTGCTAGACCCTGTCAGTTGGGGCTGGCCCTCATGTCTACAAGCCCTAGTGGCCACAGCACTTTTAACTGAGGAAGCCCAAAAAGTCACCTCTGGGGCACCCCGAATGGTACACTCCCCTCATCATGTCAGGGGAATTCTGAATCAAAAAGCTGAGAAATGGCTAACCGATGCCTAAATATTAAAATATGAAGCTATTCTAATTACTTCCCCAAATTTAGAGCTAAAAGCAACAACTGCTCAAAGTCCTGCACAATTCCTATATGGGGAACCAGGAGAAAACTTAAAATATAATTGTGTGGACATTATAGAATTACAAAGAAAAACTAGACCTGACTTGGAAGACGTTAAACTTAAGGATGGAGAAAAATTGTTTATAGACAGATCTTCGAGAGTAGTGCAAGGACAAGGTTGTTTAACTTGTCAGAAAATTCATAAAAAAAGGTATGCAACAAGGTCCGTCAGGAGGATGGAAAACTGCTTACAGACCCTTTGAAAGAATACAAATAGATTTTACAGAATCACCAAAAATAGGAAGATAGACATATTTACTAGTAATAGTAAACCAATTAAGCCACTGGCTAGAGGCATACCCTGCAGCTGGAGACACATCACAAGTGGTAGCCAGAATATTGACAGAACACATAATACCAAGGTATGGGCTGGTCCGAGCAATAGACTCAGACCAGGGACACACTTTACATCGGAAGTGCTGAAGTTACTGACCTCGGCACTAGGCATCAGCTGGGAGTATCATACACCCTGGCACCCTCAGAGTTCTGGGAGAGTTGAAATGATGAATCAACCTTTAGAACAGCAGCTGTCAAAATTAATGATTGAGACTAAAATGCCATGGACAAAGTGCCTCCCACTGGCCCTGTCTAATACACGGCAACGCCAAATTCGAAAACAGGGATTTCACCATATGAAATGCTGGATGGTATGCCTTACCCTAAAGGAGTACGCCTTGATCCGGCTTAGTTCAGGACCCTTCTCTTCAAAACTACATAATAACAATCAACAAAGACTTGCGAGAATTAAGGAAGAAGAGAATTTTAGCTCAAACCATACCTCTAGGATTTGCCATACATACGATTAAGCCAAGACAGGTTGGACCGTGACATCCGAGCCCAGAGACCTCAAAGTGCGAATTCGGAGGACTTGCTGTGGATACCAGATCAATTCTTCTCAAAGGCCTCCCAGTCAGGACTGAAAGTCACCTGTCCTGAACCTGGGTGTGATTGTAGCCCGTTCATCAAGAAAAGGTGTCCATATTGTACCGAGTTGTGGTGGAGTCATTCCTATGGTGGGTACCTCCCATTCGCATCACGTATCCAATGTAGAAGAAATGAATAGAAGGAAACTATTAAGGTACTTAATACCCTATCAGCACAAGGAGAAATCAAAATTAATGATCACAATTGGTGGGCGTTATTTGAGAATGGGACAAAGCAAACAAAAAAAAAAAAGCCAAAACAAAAAACAAAAGCCAAAGCAAAGGTTTTGGCAAAAGAGTGCCAGAAAGGGTTGTGTATACCGTGCTCTTACTGCTGTACCTGGTCCTGGGGATAAAGCTAAAAGCTGGAACAAAAGTAAGAAACAACACCAGAAGAAAAGGACAAAGTGGGACACCCCAGGACATAGTCCCTGCTGCCGAGAAGGAGAAGATGAAACAAACCTCGGCTACTGGCAGCAACCCCGTAGGCCTTGAGGGAGGCAGAGGGATGAACATAGTCCTGAGAGTCATCCTATTGCTCATCATGATAAAAGGAAACAGAGCTGACGCTTGTTCCAAGCCTTACCAGACAATCCGGTACAGTGGACACACGGTATCCACCCTTGCCTTCCACACACATATCTATTCGGCCTGCTATAATAAGCACAACTTAGAAACTTGCACTACTATGGGAAAAGTTACTGGGTAGCCACCAATTTAGAAAAAAGGGTGGGCTCCATCAGCATACCAAAGTTTCCCAGTAGGAGAAGCGCACCTCTGCTTCACAAAAGAAGCAATGTGGGATGTTCAGATCATGGAGGAGTGTAAGATCACTACAAATTCAGAGACCATCTCACGCCCTTCCTTGCCCTCAGTTTATTGCTGCCCTTGACATCGCATGCAATGGGAGAGCCCTTGGGTCACCCCAGCCAAGCTGTCCCCTCCCTGTGCCCTAAGGAACACTTGCCCATCCCCAGCCCATTGGTTGGGGGTTGCAGAGACAGCCTGGGCAGAAGTCAGGGCAGGGTGGGCAGTGGCAGGGCAGAGCCAGGGGGGCAGCGAGATGGGAGTGTGCAGCCTGCAGGGGCACAGCAGCAGCTGTGGGACAGTGCAGGACAAGCTGTGCTGGACATGGCCAAGGGCCCTGGCAGGGCTGGCAGTGCCCAGGAGAAGCCAAGTCTTGGTGCCCTGGGGCACAGCAGCATCTGTGCCACCAAGGGCTGGGAGGAGACACCTTGTCCTGAGCCACTGGGGCCTCCTGGCACAGCCCCAGCAAGGCTGGGCACTGTCACCCCCTTGTCCTGCCCTCAGCATCCTCCCCTGCCCCACACCCCGGTGGCCTCAGGGATCTGCTGGCATGAGTCCCTGGGGAGCCTTGGTCAGGAATGGCCCTGGGGGGCTCCTGAATGCTTCCAGGGACTGCAGGTTTTTTAAAGGACCTTGGCCTTTGCTCTTGCCTTGGAGTCTCTCAGAGCTTCCTACAATCCTGGTCTTCAATTATCTGCTCTAATGAGTCCCTTGAGATTCTTAGTCATTACCAACACTCAGTGGGGCTCATTAATGCTTCAGGATACTTCAGATTTTTCAAGTACTAGGTGTTTCCCTTTTGATACCGACTCCAGGAGAGGTTTGTGCAATCTTGACCTCCAATTATCTACTTTAAGGAGTCCCTTGATTGCTCTGTTTTAGACACTGGGGGGGGAGGGGGGGGGGGCGCTCATTAATGCTTTGAGATAACCAAGGTATTTTAAGGTACTTTGCATTTTCCTTCCCACACTGAGTCTCTGTGAGGATTTTGTGCAATCCTGGCCTCCAATTCCCTCCTGCAAGGAGCCCATGAGCAGCCTGTGCTGCAGCTGGACCTCAGTGGGACCCATTAATGCCTCCAGACCCTTTGCATTCTTTTTTCTGACTTGGACTCCTGGAGACGTTTGTGCAGTCTCCTCTCAGGCCCTGAGATTGTAGCATTGTGTGATGGATATTGTTCCAGGGTCTCTCCTAAGGAGGTCTGGCCTGCTCAGAGAAGCTGTGCCTTGAGGTTTGACCCGGTGGGTGTGGACAACCTTGCTCCACATTCCCCAACCGCATCCTGTCTGTCCTGACTCAGCTGACACCCCTGCTTTGCTTGGAGAACTGGCTGCACACACCCTAAGAAGGGTTTTCCTCTTTTTTTTTTTTTTTCTACACCAACCTACAACAGTTTTGATTGCTCCAAACAACGAAAAGTTCCCCACTGAAAACAGACACCCTCCTCAAGTGTGTGCCAAGCCCCAGGCAGCACCAAGACCATTCCAGAGCTGCCCTGCCCAGCTGTGAGGGTGGATTAGCATCCCAAGGTGCCCTGGGCCATTGCAAGGGACTGTTGCCAGGGACACTGCACTGACCCCCACTAGTGGGTTTGGGTGCCAGGGCAACCCTCATCAGTTCAAGTTGCCTTGGAAACCACCCCAAGGAGCCATTTGTGCAGTCAGGTTCCATGGGCACTTGCATGCAGACCTGTTGTGTCCTCAGCTGCCATGGCAAGCCTGAGGACAAAGCGGTGCCGGGGCTGATCCAGCTTGAACTGCACTGACACTCATTGATGCAGTCAGGTGCCATGGCAACAGCCACAGAGACCCCTTCCTCAGTTTGGTGCCACGGCAGCCAACGCCTGGAGCCATTGTGATGGCTGCTTGTCATGGAAACCTGCCCTGGGCCCCTTGCTCAGGGCTGCTGTCACTGCCCAGAGCCAGAGGGGATCCCTCGCTGGGGGCTTGTGCCATGGCCACCTGCCCTGTGCCGCGCTGGCTGGGCAGGCGCAGCGGGACCAGCAGCAAACCCCAGGGCCAGGGCCAAAGGCCAGCTCAGCCAGACAGACAGGTCAGCTGGGCACTGTTTCCATGGCAAGCCTCACTGGGACAGGACACCTGGGTCACCTGGCATGGCACTTGCCATGGAAACCCCTTGTAGGGCCTGATGCCACGGACGCTGGCACCGAGACACTGCTGGGGTCGGGTGCTGAGCACAGGCTCCATCACACACAGACGGTTTTGCTCTTGCTGAGCTTGCATAGAGCCAAGGCCTTTCCTGCCCCTCGTCCAGCCATGCTGGGGAGGGGCTGGGGGTGCAGGGGAGCTTGGGAGGGGACACAGCCAGGACAGGTGACCCCAACTGACTCGGGGGAGATCCCGGACCATGGGACATCATGCTCAGCGTATAAAGTGGGGGGAAGAAGGCAGAAACCAGGGGACATTTGCAGTGGTGGCGTTTGTCTTCCCAGGTAACTCCTAGGCACGATGGGACTCAGTTTCACCAGTGGCCAGGGTCAGCACCAAAGACACAGACACCAGCTGAAGGAATTGCGTAATTTATATAACGCAAAACTGCAAAGAATCACAACAGGAGAAGCTCAGCAATGCACCCAGACATCACTCCCAAGAAGTGCCCGCAGTGATTAAGAAAGATCCATCAGCAGTTCCCCCCAGACTTTACCATCACCCAGATGCACACATCAGCTGGGGGAAGCTGTCACAGCCAAGGACTGCAGAGCCACTCCCGGACACTGGGAATTCCTGCAGGTGCCTCCAGCCACAGCTGAGGCTTCCAGCCCTGCTGAGAGAGGGCCCAGCTCTGATGGTGTTGAACAGAGAATCTGACAGCACTCCTAGTGCAGGAACATGGGTTTAAGTCTCCTGTTTGGTTCCTCCCAACGCCTGGCCAGGGCTCAAGGAGGAACCAAGGGAGTTCACTTGGACCAAACACCCCCAAACAAGGCCAGATGGGACCTTGTTGGATTTCTAAATGCTGAAAGGTAAATCCTTGTTTCACCAATGCACAGATACAGAGATCGTATTGCTAAAAATGCCTCATTGATGAGCAGATAAAAATATAACATTGGCTTGGAAGGTGCATCTAGAATTCAGCTTTGGCTCAGGGCCTGATGTTCGGGCCTTGGTACTTCAACCAGTGCTTTGACCAAGGCATGAACTACAACCTCCATAACAATTCCTTCAATAATGGATTCTTGGATTTAGGCATGAGGCACAAAGGCATCACCTCTTGTTCTTCAATTAAGCATTAATTGAAGAACAGTTCATTACTCAGAGCTGTAATTTGCAACTCTTTTAAAACATGCCTAATTAGTTGCTCTTCTCTGTTGTTTCTCAAATCCCCACTTTCTCTTGAGACTGTGTCTCTCTTGAGACAAGTCTCAGTGCTCCATTTCCCAGCACAAAGTGTCACAACAACTCTAACATGGAATCATTACACACCAAGGGCTCACACTGCAATGTTTGCAGTGACTGCCACAAATGCATTTCACAGCAGCCTCCAATTTGGCAGGCATGAAGGCAATCTCAGCAAGAAGAATTTTCTTCTTTCTGCCACTCTTCTACTGCTCTTCCTATTGAGGTGATTCCTGATGGCTGCACTTCAGACTCATCACTGATAGAAGTGCAACATTCCTGTCCCGTCATAGCCCAGGCTCCTCCTTGCCCAGCAAGCAGATGATCCAAGGCCATGAGGTTCTGTAGAGCCCCATTTGTGTTTGTTGGAGCTCACAGCATGTGCTACTGGATATTTGCACAGTATCCTTTTCTACTTCTTCAAATAATCCATGTAGCTCATTAATGTGAACTCCATAGGACGAGGCAGTGCTCATGGGGCACAGGGTGAACCAGAGTCTTTGGCTTTCTGAGACCAAAGGCACTCTGTGGGGGGAAATGTTCTCTCGGCCCAAACTCTTCCTTCTGCTTGTTGCTGAAGTACCCCCAAGGGAGGCATCAACACTGCCTGAAAAACAGGACCCAAACACATTGAGGGAAGCCTTTACAGGCATTGTCTCTGCACATCCAGCAGGTCCCATTCCCAGTACCAAAGGTCTGATTTCCCATTTCCCACTGTGGGCTGCTGATGCATCCAGGGCTCCTCCCTGTGCTCCTCTTGTGTCCCCCGTGCCTTTGGGCCACAGCAGTTTCACAGTGGCCCTGCAGCTGGCAGTGCTCTAACACTGACCCTGACCAGCTCCAGCACCCCAAGTTCTATGGACATTGGGAGTGATGGCAAAGCACAGAAATCCTTTCACACTGGGGCCTCTAACTCCAACAGGGTTCAGTTTCTACTGAAGGGAAATCTTAGTGAACCCTGTGAAGCTGATCATTGTATTCCTTTTTTGCACAGCACAGTTTTCTTTAACTGTCCCTGCACTGACTCTGTTAGGAGTCAGAGCCCATGGACAGAGCTCTAGCCACCCCATAGGGTGGGCCCTCCAAGGGACCCCCATTCCTCCCAACATTAGTTGAGGACATACCCAGCAATTACTTACATGGAGTATTTTGGCTACTAAGATCTTTACATTTTCAGAACAATTTCAGGACTAATCCCTGATGAAACTCTACAGGTGTTTCTGGCAAACAAAGATTCTGGCTGACTCTCAAGACACAACTTACAGACATAAGCACTACTTTAGTGACAAGGTGACTCATTCTTTTTCCTCAGTCTCATCCGGGTTAGGAACAGTAATTCCACTGTCCATGCAGCTGGTGCCCATTTAATTCCAGAATAATGTCCCGAGGGACCTTTGCTGTTCAGCTTTCCCACGCTGTCTGTGGGTAACAAGGCTTGCTGGGGTCCTTTCCCCTTTGGCTGGAGAGGTGCCGGGTCCCAGGCCCTGAGGGACCCCCAGGCTCCTGGCTGGAATTCGTCTGGAAGTGCCTCAGTGTCACACCAGCCTTCACATGGAGCCCCGTGGATCAGAGCATTTTCCAAACGGGACCCTTGGGGCAAACACGCAGATGTGGTCTGGCACGATCTCTAAAACAATATCCCAAAACATCCACTTGTTCTCACATAGAGCACTTGGCTGCAGGGACATATTGCCAGGTTCCAGCATTCCAACAGTCTTGTCTTTCCCCAGAGCTGTTCCTGCAGCTGGCTCGGGAGGGCCACTTGGCCTCTCCACCCACACTTTGGCTCCATTATTAGGACTGCTGCATCCAAAGCCTTGATCTCCACAAACAGTGCTGATTTGAGCTGGATCTCCTTCCTTCACTGATGTTTGGAAAGCTGGAAGATCAATAATGGTGCTACTGTGCCACAGGGCTAAATCATCCAATCGTGTTCACTATTGCTGAAAAGGATTACTTTGATTTCTCCTTGACAATCTGCATCAATTCCTCTTCCCGTGACGTGAACCCTTTGCAAGGCCAAGCTCCAGTGAGCAGTTCCCCAAACAAAGTGTCCTGGAGGAATCTGAACTCCTCTTTCCGTATTGATAACTCTCATTTGCTTCTGATTTATCCTAATTAATTCCAGTGCATCACAGTCCAGCCCTGCAGCCTCTGGGGGGCCCTGTCAGGGGCCGTGGCACCCAGAACAATTTCCCAGGAAGTCCAAGTCTCACTGGCCATGGTTGTATTTGCAAACCGGGAGCAGCCATGCACATCCAGGGCCTTTCCATTTCCCAGTGGGCCCATTGCTAAGGGTAGGGAGCACATCTGGGAGTTGGCTTCTCCATCGGGACAGCTTCTCAGCTCCTCATTTTTTCAACTGCTCTTTTAACAAACATTCATCTGTCCAACCAATGCCGCAGCTTGTGGATAGCCTGCTGTATGAAAAACCCAGCAGTCTTAATCACTGTGTTTTCCACACTAACAAAAAACACATTCCACATCACAGGGTCAGCAAACCCCATGAAAGCAGCCAATTTCATCCCTTCCTCCTGTATTCATTATAAACAGTCTCACAAGGTTTGCCGTGACGTTGATGTCCTTGTTAAAGCTTTTCTGTAGGGTATTCAGTGTTACATCCCTGAGCAACCAAAGCTAACACATGAGTACTGTCAGCATTATTTCACATTATTATTATTATTATTATTTATATAAAAATAAAAATATTATTTCATGACATGTAAGATATGCGTACACATATGTAGATATAACACAGTAACATTATTATATCACAAGCACAATGAAATTCAAGCTCAAGATTAAAACTTTTTCTGTGTCTCCATGTGGGAGTGTTCCAACACAAATTGTTCCTTCTGTTGCTGCTGTTTCCAATATGCTCTTAACAAAATCCCTCCTCATCCTCCCAAACCCACAAGTTCTTTTCCTTTTTCCATATGCAATTTTGGGATGCATTTGAAGACACCCACTGGTTCAGCCTCTTTTAACTCACGGCTCCACTGTTCCCACAGTGCTCTGACCTCAGCCCACTCCTGAGACAGACAACTCTAGGGAAGGGCTTCGCATCCAGCAATTTCCAACGGGACGGACTCCTTACATTTACATTTTTAAAGTGACATTTTGTTGTGATCCAGCCAGACTACGCCACTTTGCTTTTACCAGTGGGCAAGGTCAGCACCAAAGACACAGACACCAGCTGAAGGAATTGCTTAATTTTCTAAAGTTCAAAGCAGCAAAGAATCACAGAAGGAGAAGCTCAGCAATGCACCCAGTCCTCACTCCCAAGAAGTGCCCGCAGTGATTAAGAAAGATCCATCAGCAGTTCCCCCCAGACTTTACCATCACCCAGATGCACACATCAGCTGGGGGAAGCTGTCACAGCCAAGGACTGCAGAGCCACTCCCGGACACTGGGAATTCCTGCAGGTGCCTCCAGCCACAGCTGAGGCTTCCAGCCCCGCTGAGAGAGGGCCCAGCTCTGACAGCGCTGAAGAAACAAACTGACAGCACTTCTAGTGCAGCAACATCTGGTTTCATTCTCCTCTTGGCTCACACCCAGAGCCTGGCCAGGGCTCAAGGAGGAACCCAAGGAGTTGGCTTTGACCAAACACACCCCAAACAAGGCCAGATGTTGGATTTCATGGCCTTGTTCGGCTTCTAAATAAACAAAGGTCAATCCACCTTTCACTCATGAGTGCATACATCTATCACAGCGCTCATGTCCGTGCATAGTTTGGTCATGTGTGGATACAAAGATAACATTTGGTTGGAAGGTTCATCCAGAGATCCCCTTTGGCTCAGGGCCTGGTGTTCAGCCCTCAGTCAGGGCCTCTTGTCCAGCCTTTGGTACTTCAGGCATGCGATTTACTGCTGGGCTTGACAGTGCTGGGTGAACAGCAGGACTGCATGAGCTCTGAGGTCTTTCCCAACTGGAAGGATTCTGTAATTCCAGGATTCCATCTGCTGCATTCAGCTAGGTCCATGTTAGCAGCATTCCTTGAGTCCAAAAGGCCCCACTTGGTCAGCCCTTGTGGCCTAAGGCTCCAGCTCCTTTAGCTCCTGCTGCTAAGCTGCTCAGGCTGAACGAGAGGGCTCAGGGAGAAGAAGAATACAGCTCATGCAATTCCTTCTGGGACGCTGAGAGGGGAGGGTGTGGCACCAGGAGCACTGTTTGCTGTGGCCTCCTCTCTACCCTTCAGGCCCTTCAGTGCTTTGAAGCAGCCAAGAGCTTTCTTCAAGGGTGCAAGGAAGCAGCTGTTCCTGCTCCCAGCTCTGGCTCTTCCCACTCTCTGACCTTGACTGGTTTTGTCCCTCTGGCTGTGCCCTCTGCTCCCCCTGTGCTTGGTGGCTGCTGCCCAGGACTGTGGCACTGGCACACATCAAGGGCTCCAGCCCCTCCTTTCTCTGCCCTTGCAGCTGCCTGCTCACAGCAGCCTTTTCCACCTGGAAGCTCCCCATGGAGAGGGAGTCCCCACCTCTGTTCCCTGCACAACCTCCAGGATGCCAGCACTGCCATCTCTAGTCCCTGCTGGCACTGAGGGCTCCCAGGTGCCCCAGGCTGCTGTGACACCACTGCACACGGCAGGAACAGTGCCAGGGGCTGTGCTCAAAGTCAGGTCCATGTGCTGCTGCTGCTGCTGCTGTGGGTGTCGTTTTTTTCCAGCCCTGCCCAGAGTCAGGGATCAGATCCAGGCACTGCTGCTGCTCCCTCGGGATCAGCCACAATTTGGCTGTTGCTGTCAGTGCCAGCAGAAGCGGTGGCTGGAGCAGCGGGTGCTGACAGTGCCCCAAGCACACACAGGGGTCCCTGGGCTGGGGGTTGGGAGCTGGGAGGCAGCTGCCCCTTCTTCTCCCTCTGCCCCTTCTTCTCCCTCTGCCCCCACAGAGCTGGGCCAGGCACAAGGGGGGCAGCACAGCAAACAGGGAGCCTGCAAGTCTCTTCCAGCCCTGTCTGCTGAGAGTTTGGCCCTTGGAGCTCCAGGTGGACAAAGGCAGCTGCTCCTGGTCCCTCTGTGTGTCCCTGTGTTCAGCTGTGCTGCTCCATCAGTCCGTGCCCAGCAATGGGAAAAGCCTCAGGCCTGCAGGGCCAGGAGCTGCTGGGCTCTGCCTGGGCAGCTCAGCCAGCGGGAAGGAGCTGCTCCACACGGGAACCAGGAGCGAAGGACACTCCTGTTTTAGGAGAGGATTTCTGTTCTAGGAAAAACAAAAAACATAGAAAAGGAAAAAAAAAACACAGAAAACATGTGAAAGATACAAACAAAACAACGTGTTAGTGAAAAGTAGTCCAGACCTTTGGATAAAGGGGCAACCGATCTTTTTAAAACAAGGACTAAGTTATTTACTTTAGAAACGTGCTGATGGTATGGATCCATCTTACTGACCTCAGCAGCCTATTTAAAACGATGTTGGGGTTTATTTCCAATATTGTTATTTTCAATTGTGGTTGAAGCAAGAGGAAATTGCTTTGTGCCCTGCCAGCTCCAAGCAGGACTGGGAAACTAAACTCTGTCAAACCCCAAATCCTTTTTGAAGATGCCCTTCCTTCTCACCCTTCAAATGAGGTGCGCTGTTCCCTTTGAAATTGTCAGTGATTTCTTCAAGATGGAAAGACCCACTTACAGCTTTTTGCTCTGGTTTGGAAGTGCAGAAGGGCAACTCTCCATCCATCAGCTCCAGACTGCACTGCCTTAGGAACACGGCCCACTCGCCAGGTTTTGCCCACTCGTGGCACTTCTAGAGGAGGAAGAAATTGCACAATTGCTACGGCACAATTCCAGACAAAAAGGAATGGAGACAGACAAAACATCCTGTGGAGATCCAGGCATTCAGCTGGGACCGTGGAGAGTTTGGGTTCTTGCCAATTGGGTGTGTGTCCCTAACTGCAATCTCTTGGCCTGCAGGAGAGTCTCCCTCACCTGCAAAAGCAGAAAGCTCAGGCGGTGTGCTGGGAACGGGCTCGTGTGATGCAAAGCTCTCAGAGCCCTGTGAGGGCAGAGCGGGCCCAGCCGTGCCCAGGGCTGAGCCCAGCAGAGCCCTGGCACGGCCCAGAGCTGCCTCAGCATCCGCAGAGCCCGGCTGCAAGGAGAGAACCCAGAAACCACCCCTCAGCTGAAGGCTCCTGTCCCCCTTGTCCCAACCACGAGCAGTGCCCAGGCCATGCTGCCTGTGCCCAGAGCTGGGCACAAACCTCCCAGTCACTGCTGCCTCTGGGAGCAGAGCACGAGGGCAGGACACGTGCCCAGCCTGCAGCCAGCCATGGCACATCCAGCCCCTCAGCAGCTGCCCAGAGCCAAAAAGCACCTTGGCAGCCCACTGAAGAACTCCTTGCATCTACTCCAGCAAAGGGGGAACCTTTGGTTGCCAGCCAGGGGCCAGGCCATGCCCAGATCTGGGAGCATCCCCCTAGCTGTGGACTCACCTGCACACTGGGCGTGGAGCGTGTCTTTGAAGAAGGTGCCAGAATCAAAGTCCATCATCTCCTGCTGCCAGTGGCCAGGTCGAGGAAGAGGCTGTCAGCCTTGAGGTTGTCCTTGCAGCAGCTCCACGTGGTACAGCTTCTCCAGGGGCTGCTGCTCCTTCCCTGGGGGCCAGACCAGGCTGTCAGTGTTCTGCCCAGGGACTCAGCCATCACTGAAGCAGGACAAGTAAAACCAGGATGCATGGTGGCCGCCAGTGCTTGCAAGACCAGCCCAGCTCCAGAACGGACGTTCCCATCTGATGACCCCTGCTCCATGGTACAGGCAGGAGAAAAAAGTCTGTGTTTCTTTGCTTCTTATCACCAAGACACGTGTGGAGCTGTTTGATCCAGGCTCCCGGATCAAACGGTGCCTGTGAATCTCTCCCATCTTCTAGGGCAGGTGAACACCCTGCAGCCAGGGGTCATAGAAGAGATCTTCCAAAGATGGCCTGTCCATGGAGTGCATGCATAAACACCATCTGATAACATCTTGGCACTCTGGGGAGAGAAACCACAAATCACCGGTCAGCTGGAGGAGGATCCTGTTCACTTTGCCCCACTGTTCCCGTGCCCAGGCTCTGCTGGATCTGCTCAGAGCTGGGCCTGAGCTTTGCAGTCAATTCCCTGTTTTGGAGGAGAGCAGGAGAGCAGGACATGTGCCACATCCCAGAGATGAGGATTCACCTTGAGAGAGCCCTCGTGGGAACATGAGCTGGCCCCAGACGATGTCCCGGCCCTTCTTGAACGGGTGCTTCCCGCAGACCATCTGGTACAGCAGGATACCCAGGGACCAGACCGTTGCTGCCTCGCCGTGGTAGCATTTCAGGTGGGTCCACTCTGGGGGGCTGTAGGACCGTGTCCCTATGGAATACAGATGGAGCTCATCACGGGGATGCTGCTGCTCCCAGCGCCTCGCCCCAGCATCCCTGGGATTGGGGGGACCGCACCAGTGGCACAGGAGTGACCCGCTGCCTCGTCACCAACACCTGACTCCGGCGTACAAAAAGGAGGGACGGAAAAGAAACCACTGGTGTTGGGAGAGGGCAGCAGAAGCCCTGGGAAGGCCCAACCATGACACCCAGAAGAAAAACCCACCCAGGGGTGGGAAAAACCCACTCTCCTCTCTGCTTGCATTGCCCCCAATAAACATTAACAAGCCAAGGCAAACAGGGGCAGCAAAGCAGTCCAAGCCCTTCCTCGCCTGCACACCAAACGGAGCCGTGCACGGGTCTGAGCCCCCTCTCTTGCTCCCCCCAGGGGGTTTGTGTCGGGCTGGCTGCCCCAGCTCCAGCCACGGCTGAGTGGGTGGTGAATGCCGTTGGCAGGGCTGGGAGCTGGCTCCCCTCTGATCCCCACTCAAAAGCAACTTTTGGTGCAGGAGAAGCAATCCCATGACCTGCAGCAAAGCGGAGAATCCAAGCGGGGTGCCACAGTCAGGCTGGGCCATGAGATGCCCAGGGGCATCCCCCAGGCTGGGCTCACCTGCAAACTGGGTGTAGAGTGTGTCCTGGAGGAAGGTGCCACAGCCAAAGTCAATCAGTTTGGCCTGTCCGGTGGCCAGGTCGATGAGGATGTTGCTAGGTTTGATGTCGCGGTGCAGGACCCCGCAGCTGCTGCAGTGCCGCACGGCCTCCAGCACCTGGCGGAACAGCCCCCGCGCCTCCTCCTCCGGCAGGGAGCCCCGAGCCACGATGAAATCCAAGAGGTCCTGACATGGCTCGGGACGCTCCAGCACCAACAAGACGCAGCTGGGCAGCTCAAACCACTCCAGGAGCTGAATTACTCCACGGAACCCAGTGGACACCTTGTCCAGCAGCACGACCTCCAGGGGCGCACGGGCGCCGTTGGGCTGCGCGAGGACCACGATGCCGTCAGTGGGGCTGAGGCCGTGCCAGGGCTCTGGAACGCCTCAGCCAGCCCGGGATGCTCTGCATCCCCCGCTCAGCCCACGCCCGCTCTCCTTGCAGGGCTCCCGGCGGCTCCCAGCCTGCCGGGCCCCGGCTCCCCGCCGCCCGCAACGCCCCGGCTTCTGCCGCTGGCCCCGCTCACTCACCAGCTCGCCCCAATGGCGGATGCGATCCCGCCGCACGCATTTGATGGCCACCTGCGAACCAAGGGGCAGCAGCGGGCTCAGATCGCCGCCCGGCCCGCCGCGCCCCGGCCTCCTCCTCCGCCCTCCATCTCTTCCTCTTCCTCCTCTTCCTCCTCCTCCTCCTCCTCCTCCTCCTCCGCCCGCCGCCGGCCCCGCCACTCACCGGGGCGCCGTCCGCGAGCCGGGTCCCCGAGAAGACGCTGCCGAAGCCGCCGCTGCCCAGCAGCGAACCCAGCCGGTACCGCTCCTGCAAGGCCCCCTGCGCCTTCCCTGCGGGCGACACGCGGCCGTCAGCGCTCGGCCCGGGGCCACACACGGCCCCCGACCGCCCCCCGACCGTCCCGGGCCGGGCATCCCCACCCGCCCCGGGCCCTGGCGGCTCGGGGCCGGCGGCCGCGCTGCCGAGCGGCGGAGCTCGGGCCGGGGAAGCCGCAGCGGAGGCGGCGGGAGCGGCCGCGCCGCGTGTGTCCTCAGCGGGCCCCTGGAGGAGCCGGGGCCGGGGCCGGGGCAGGGGCCGCAGCCGGGCCAGGGGCCGGAGGCGGGGCCGGAGCCGGGGTAGGGGCGGGGGTCGGGGCCGGGCTCGGGGTCGGGGCCGGGCTCGGGTTCGGGCTCCGGCCAGGCAAAGCCAAAGGGCAGCGATGCTGCCCCAGCCCCAGGCACTGATGCCCGCCCAGCACCGCCACAGCCACGAAAGCCAGAGCCGGGCAGAGGCGAGCCCGGGGTGGGACGGACGGGGCAGGTGACGGGGCAGCCCCGCCCGAGGCCGGGGGCGGGCCGGGGGCATGGCCCGGTCCGGCAGGGGGAGAGGGGGAGACGACGGGGGGGTCTGGGGAACGGAGCCCGGGGAGAAGGGATAGAATGAACAAGAAAGAGAGTAAGAGGGCTTGTAGACTCGCTGCTGCTGCTGCTGCTGCTGCCGCTGCTGCTGCCGCTGCTGCCGCTGCTGCCGCTGCTGCCGCTGCTGCCGAAGCGCCGGGGCCGTTTGTCCGCGTGTCCGCGTGTCCGCGTGTCCGTTCGCCGCTCGCCCCACACGCCCCATGCCCGAGCCCCGCGCGCCCCGGGGCAGCCCCTGAGTCTGTCCAAACACGGGAACTTTGCCCTGTTCAGCCAAGGCCCAGAGTCCTGACTCCCGCACAGTGACACAGCAATCCCCTCGCTCGCTGCTGTGCATTGGCCCCGCTGAGGCTCACACACTGCCGCCGGGGCACGTTCCCTGGCTGGAGGATTCCTGCCCCACCCAAGCACTGCCCTTATGTCTCCAGCATTGCTTTCCAACAAAGCCACGGGAAGGCAAACTCTCTGCAGCTCATGGTACTTTACAGTGTCTAAGACTCACAAGTCATCGACCAGGAATTGTAAGGGAATGCAGCCCTGACTGCAGCCCTCCCAGAGTAGATGACAAAAAGAATCTAAAACGGGGAAATGCAGGTGAACTGGGTGAACTTTGTCTGAAAGAAGGGTCATTTTTTTCTAATAATTTCTAGTCCATTCCCTCAGCTTTTATGCTTCTTACAAGGCCATTTGCATGCCAGATTCCTCATCAAAGGAGAACCCTGAGCTTGTGGAACTGCGTGTCTGTTCCTCTGCAGGGACACTCAGGGTGAGACAGGATGCAATTCTGAAGCAATTGTGTTAAAGCAAAACCAGTTATTAAGTAGAGATTGATGTCCTTGCCCCAAACCAACAACCGTGGGCAAGTCCCTTTGGCTCAGCCTGGAGCAGTGACCTTGAGGGGTGTCCCCACTGCAGGGAGGAAGGCCCCCGCCCCTCCAAGGAGGGAAATGTTGGGACACGCTGCCGTTAAAATCTGGCACGGGGCTCTTCCAGTCTGAAGTGCTGCCCTGTCAGGCAGATGTGCCCAGGCTGTGCCAACTCAGCAGCTCTGCAGAAGTTCTCAGCGGTGGCACTTGGCTGTTCCTTTCTCTGGGCATTTTACCAGCTCTGCCACAGCTTCAGCTCCCTCTCAGGATGTTGATCTTGGGGATGGAGGAGTCAGGCTGGTTTCAGCACTGTTGACCCCAAAAGCAGCGTGATCCCCCTCTTCATTTCCCACCGGGAGCTTTGCAAACAGAGTCTTGTTGGAGTTCTTTGAGCCCATTCCAGGCAGAGCCTCCTGCTGCAGCAGGAACTGCCTTTCCTGTGCCATGGCCAGGGCAGATCCCGCTGCAGGAAAAGGCCCAGGCCAGCCCCAAAACAGGGAGGGCCTCGGGCACAAGTGCAGAGTGCCGTGGTGGCACCTGTGCCAGGGAGAGCCTGAGACACCAAAGGCACCTTGGCAGCAGCAGCTGCTTCCAGGGCATGGCCACAAGCCTCCCTTGGCAACCCGGCCTGGTGGCCACCACTGCAGAGCTGCAGCTTCAGGGGTCATTTCTGGCTGGGCTCTGCAAAGCCACTCGTGCTCCAGGAACCCGACTGGGAAGCAATTGGCCCCAGCACCTTGGGGACAAGATATTAATGTCAAAACTCTTCATCCCTGCAGGGACAGGAGAGGGACAGAGGAAAGGGAAGAGCCAGGCCCAGGGGACATGACTGCAATGGTGGTGGCTGGGAGGTCGGTGCCACTGCAGCAGCCTGGCTGGCCCTCAGCAGACATTCTGGCCACAAGAGTTGTGAGCAGCTCTTGGCCCTGCAGGGCTGAGGCTTTTCCCCTTTGGTGGGCACAGACTGATGGAGCAGCACAGCTGAACTCCTCCTGGCACTGTTCCCTGCGGTGTGCAGTGGTGTCACAGCAGCCTGGGGCACCTGGGAGTCCTCAGTGCCAGCAGGGACTGGAGATGGCAGCGCTGGCATCCTGGAGGTTGTGCAGGGAACAGAGGTGGGGACTCTCTCTCCATGGGGAGCTTCCAGGTGGAAAAGGCTGCTGTGAGCAGGCAGCTGCAAGGGCAGAGAAAGGAGGGGCTGGAGCCCTTGATGTGTGCCAGTGCCACAGTCCTGGGCAGCAGCCACCAAGCACAGGGGGAGCAGAGGGCACAGCCAGAGGGACAAAACCAGTCAAGGTCAGAGAGTGGGAAGAGCCAGAGCTGGGAGCAGGAACAGCTGCTTCCTTGCACCCTTGAAGAAAGCTCTTGGCTGCTTCAAAGCACTGAAGGGCCTGAAGGGTAGAGAGGAGGCCACAGCAAACAATGCTCCTGGTGCCACACCCTCCCCTCTCAGCGTCCCAGAAGGAATTGCATGAGCTGTATTCTTCTTCTCCCTGAGCCCTCTCGTTCAGCATGAGCAGCTTAGCAGCAGGAGCTAAAGGAGCTGGAGCCTTAGGCCACAAGGGCTGACCAAGTGGGGCCTTTTGGACTCAAGGAATGCTGCTAACATGGACCTAGCTGAATGCAGCAGATGGAATCCTGGAATTACAGAATCCTTCCAGTTGGGAAAGACCTCAGAGCTCATGCAGTCCTGCTGTTCACCCAGCACTGTCAAGCCCAGCAGTAAATCGCATGCCTGAAGTACCAAAGGCTGGACAAGAGGCCCTGACTGAGGGCTGAACACCAGGCCCTGAGCCAAAGGGGATCTCTGGATGAACCTTCCAACCAAATGTTATCTTTGTATCCACACATGACCAAACTATGCACGGACATGAGCGCTGTGATAGATGTATGCACTCATGAGTGAAAGGTGGATTGACCTTTGTGTATTTAGAAGCCGAACAAGGCAATGAAATCCAACATCTGGCCTTGTTTGGGGTGTGTTTGGTCAAAGCCAACTCCTTGGGTTCCTCCTTGAGCCCTGGCCAGGCTCTGGGTGTGAGCCAAGAGGAGAATGAAACCACATGTTGCTGCACTAGAAGTGCTGTCAGTTTGTTTCTTCAGCACTGTCAGAGCTGGGCCCTCTCTCAGCGGGGCTGGAAGCCTCAGCTGTGGCTGGAGGCACCTGCAGGAATTCCCAGTGTCCGGGAGTGGCTCTGCAGTCCTTGGCTGTGACAGCTTCCCCCAGCTGATGTGTGCATCTGGGTGATGGTAAAGTCTGGGGGGAACTGCTGATGGATCTTTCTTAATCACTGCGGGCACTTCTTGGGAGTGAGGACTGGGTGCATTGCTGAGCTTCTCCTTCTGTGATTCTTTGCTGCTTTGAACTTTAGAAAATTAGGCAATTCCTTCAGCTGGTATCTGTGTCTTTGGTGCTGACCTTGCCCACTGGTAAAAGCAAAGTGGCGTAGTCTGGCTGGATCACAACAAAATGTCACTTTTAAAATGTAAATGTAAGGAGTCCGTCCCGTTGGAAATTGCTGGATGCGAAGCCCTTCCCTAGAGTTGTGTGTCTCAGGAGTGGGCTGAGGTCAGAGCACCGTGGGAGCAGTGGAGCCGTGAGTTAAAAGAGGCTGAACCAGTGGGTGTCTTCAAATGCATCCCAAAATTGCATATGGAAAAAGGAAAAGAACTTGTGTGTTTTGGGAGGATGAGGATGGATTTTGTTAAGAGCATATTGGAAACAGCAGCAACAGAAGGAACAATTTGTGTTGGAACACTCCCACATGGAGACACAGAAAAAGTTTTAATCTTGAGCTTGAATTTCATTGTGCTTGTGATATAATAATGTTACTGTGTTATATATACATATGTGTACGCATATCTTACATGTCATGAAATAATATTTTTATTTTTATATAAATAATAATAATAATAATGTGAAATAATGCTGACAGTACTCGTGTGTTAGCTTTGGTTGCTCAGGGATGTAACACTGAATACCCTACAGAAAAGCTTTAACAAGGACATCAACGTCACGGCAAACTTTGTGAGACTGTTTATAATGAATACAGGAGGAAGGGATGAAATTGGCTGCTTTCATGGGGTTTGCTGACCCTGTGATGTGGAATGTGTTTTTTGTTAGTGTGGAAAACACAGTGATTAAGACTGCTGGGTTTTTCATACAGCAGGCTATCCACAAGCTGCGGCATTGGTTGGACAGATGAATGTTTGTTAAAAGAGCAGTTGAAAAAATGAGGAGCTGAGAAGCTGTCCCGATGGAGAAGCCAACTCCCAGATGTGCTCCCTACCCTTAGCAATGGGCCCACTGGGAAATGGAAAGGCCCTGGATGTGCATGGCTGCTCCCGGTTTGCAAATACAACCATGGCCAGTGAGACTTGGACTTCCTGGGAAATTGTTCTGGGTGCCATGGTCCCTGACAGGGCCCCCCAGAGGCTGCAGGGCTGGACTGTGATGCACTGGAATTAATTAGGATAAATCAGAAGCAAATGAGAGTTATCAATACGGAAAGAGGAGTTCAGATTCCTCCAGGACACTTTGTTTGGGGAACTGCTCACTGGAGCTTGGCCTTGCAAAGGGTTCACGTCATGGGAAGAGGAATTGATGCAGATTGTCAAGGAGAAATCAAAGTAATCCTTTTCAGCAATAGTGAACACGATTGGATGATTTAGCCCTGTGGCACAGTAGCACCATTATTGATCTTCCAGCTTTCCAAACATCAGTGAAGGAAGGAGATCCAGCTCAGATCAGCACTGTTTGTGGAGATCAAGGCTTTGGATGCAGCAGTCCTAATAATGGAGCCAAAGTGTGGGTGGAGAGGCCAAGTGGCCCTCCCGAGCCAGCTGCAGGAACAGCTCTGGGGAAAGACAAGACTGTTGGAATGCTGGAACCTGGCAATATGTCCCTGCAGCCAAGTGCTCTATGTGAGAACAAGTGGATGTTTTGGGATATTGTTTTAGAGATCGTGCCAGACCACATCTGCGTGTTTGCCCCAAGGGTCCCGTTTGGGAAATGCTCTGATCCACGGGGCTCCATGTGAAGGCTGATGTGACACTGAGGCACTTCCAGACGAATTCCAGCCAGGAGCCTGGGGGTCCCTCAGGGCCTGGGACCCGGCACCTCCCCAGCCAAAGGGGAAAGGACCCCAGCAAGCCTTGTTACCCACAGACAGCGCGGGAAAGCTGAACAGCAAAGGTCCCTCGGGACATTATTCTGGAATTAAATGGGCACCAGCTGCATGGACAGTGGAATTACTGTTCCTAACCCGGATGAGACTGAGGAAAAAGAATGAGTCACCTTGTCACTAAAGTAGTGCTTATGTCTGTAAGTTGTGTCTTGAGAGTCAGCCAGAATCTTTGTTTGCCAGAAACACCTGTAGAGTTTCATCAGGGATTAGTCCTGAAATTGTTCTGAAAATGTAAAGATCTTAGTAGCCAAAATACTCCATGTAAGTAATTGCTGGGTATGTCCTCAACTAATGTTGGGAGGAATGGGGGTCCCTTGGAGGGCCCACCCTATGGGGTGGCTAGAGCTCTGTCCATGGGCTCTGACTCCTAACAGAGTCAGTGCAGGGACAGTTAAAGAAAACTGTGCTGTGCAAAAAAGGAATACAATGATCAGCTTTACAGGGTTCACTAAGATTTCCCTTCAGTAGAAACTGAACCCTGTTGGAGTTAGAGGCCCCAGTGTGAAAGGATTTCTGTGCTTTGCCATCACTCCCAATGTCCATAGAACTTGGGGTGCTGGAGCTGGTCAGGGTCAGTGTTAGAGCACTGCCAGCTGCAGGGCCACTGTGAAACTGCTGTGGCCCAAAGGCACGGGGGACACAAGAGGAGCACAGGGAGGAGCCCTGGATGCATCAGCAGCCCACAGTGGGAAATGGGAAATCAGACCTTTGGTACTGGGAATGGGACCTGCTGGATGTGCAGAGACAATGCCTGTAAAGGCTTCCCTCAATGTGTTTGGGTCCTGTTTTTCAGGCAGTGTTGATGCCTCCCTTGGGGGTACTTCAGCAACAAGCAGAAGGAAGAGTTTGGGCCGAGAGAACATTTCCCCCCACAGAGTGCCTTTGGTCTCAGAAAGCCAAAGACTCTGGTTCACCCTGTGCCCCATGAGCACTGCCTCGTCCTATGGAGTTCACATTAATGAGCTACATGGATTATTTGAAGAAGTAGAAAAGGATACTGTGCAAATATCCAGTAGCACATGCTGTGAGCTCCAACAAACACAAATGGGGCTCTACAGAACCTCATGGCCTTGGATCATCTGCTTGCTGGGCAAGGAGGAGCCTGGGCTATGACGGGACAGGAATGTTGCACTTCTATCAGTGATGAGTCTGAAGTGCAGCCATCAGGAATCACCTCAATAGGAAGAGCAGTAGAAGAGTGGCAGAAAGAAGAAAATTCTTCTTGCTGAGATTGCCTTCATGCCTGCCAAATTGGAGGCTGCTGTGAAATGCATTTGTGGCAGTCACTGCAAACATTGCAGTGTGAGCCCTTGGTGTGTAATGATTCCATGTTAGAGTTGTTGTGACACTTTGTGCTGGGAAATGGAGCACTGAGACTTGTCTCAAGAGAGACACAGTCTCAAGAGAAAGTGGGGATTTGAGAAACAACAGAGAAGAGCAACTAATTAGGCATGTTTTAAAAGAGTTGCAAATTACAGCTCTGAGTAATGAACTGTTCTTCAATTAATGCTTAATTGAAGAACAAGAGGTGATGCCTTTGTGCCTCATACCTAAATCCAAGACTCCATTATTGAAGGAATTGTTATGGAGGTTGTAGTTCATGCCTTGGTCAAAGCACTGGTTGAAGTACCAAGGCCTGAACATCAGGCCCTGAGCCAAAGCTGACCTCTAGATGCACCTTCCAAGCAAATGTTATATTTTTATCTGCTCATCATTGAGGCTTTTTTAGCAATACGATCTCTGTATCTGTGAATTGGTGAAAGAAGGATTTACCTTTCAGCATTTAGAAATCCAACAAGGTCCCATCTGGCCTTGTTTGGGGGTGTTTGGTCCAAGTGAACTCCCTTGGTTCCTCCTTGAGCCCTGGCCAGGCATTGGGAGGAACCAAACAGGAGACTTAAACCCATGTTCCTGCACTAGGAGTGCTGTCAGATTCTCTGTTCAACACCATCAGAGCTGGGCCCTCTCTCAGCAGGGCTGGAAGCCTCAGCTGTGGCTGGAGGCACCTGCAGGAATTCCCAGTGTCCGGGAGTGGCTCTGCAGTCCTTGGCTGTGACAGCTTCCCCCAGCTGATGTGTGCATCTGGGTGATGGTAAAGTCTGGGGGGAACTGCTGATGGATCTTTCTTAATCACTGCGGGCACTTCTTGGGAGTGATGTCTGGGTGCATTGCTGAGCTTCTCCTTCTGTGATTCTTTGCTGCTTTGAACTTTAGAAAATTAAGCAATTCCTTCAGCTGGTGTCTGTGTCTTTGGTGCTGACCCTGGCCACTGGTGAAACTGAGTCCCATCGTGCCTAGGAGTTACCTGGGAAGACAAACGCCACCACTGCAAATGTCCCCTGGTTTCTGCCTTCTTCCCCCCACTTTATACGCTGAGCATGATGTCCCATGGTCCGGGATCTCCCCCGGGTCAGTTGGGGTCACCTGTCCTGGCTGTGTCCCCTCCCAAGCTCCCCTGCACCCCCAGCCCCTCCCCAGCATGGCTGGACGAGGGGCAGGAAAGGCCTTGGCTCTGTGCAAGCTCAGCAAGAGCAAAACCGTCTGTGTGTGATGGAGCCTGTGCTCAGTACCCGACCCCAGCAGTGTCTCGGTGCCAGCGTCCGTGGCATCAGGCCCTACAAGGGGTTTCCATGGCAAGTGCCATGCCAGGTGACCCAGGTGTCCTGTCCCAGTGAGGCTTGCCATGGAAACAGTGCCCAGCTGACCTGTCTGTCTGGCTGAGCTGGCCTTTGGCCCTGGCCCTGGGGTTTGCTGCTGGTCCCGCTGCGCCTGCCCAGCCAGCGCGGCACAGGGCAGGTGGCCATGGCACAAGCCCCCAGCGAGGGATCCCCTCTGGCTCTGGGCAGTGACAACAGCCCTGAGCAAGGGGCCCAGGGCAGGTTTCCATGACAAGCAGCCATCACAATGGCTCCAGGCGTTGGCTGCCGTGGCACCAAACTGAGGAAGGGGTCTCTGTGGCTGTTGCCATGGCACCTGACTGCATCAATGAGTGTCAGTGCAGCTGAAGCTGGACCAGCCCCGGCACCGCTTTGTCCTCAGGCTTGCCATGGCAGCTGAGGACCCAACAGGTCTGCATGCAAGTGCCCATGGAACCTGACTGCACAAATGGCTCCTTGGGGTGGTTTCCAAGGCAACTTGAACTGATGAGGGTTGCCCTGGCACCCAAACCCACTAGTGGGGGTCAGTGCAGTGTCCATGGCAACAGTCCCTTGCAATGGCCCAGGGCACCTTGGGATGCTAATCCACCCTCACAGCTGGGCAGGGCAGCTTGGAATGGTCTTGGTGCTGCCTGGGGCTTGGCACACACTTGAGGAGGGTGTCTGTTTTCAGTGGGGAACTTTTCGTTGTTTGGAGCAATCAAAACTGTTGTAGGTTGGTGTAGAAAAAAAAAAATAAGAAAACCCTTCTTAGGGTGTGTGCAGCCAGTTCTCCAAGCAAAGCAGGGGTGTCAGCTGAGTCAGGACAGACAGGATGCGGTTGGGGAATGTGCAGCGAGGTTGTCCACACCGGGTCAAACCTCAAGGCACAGCTTCTCTGAGCAGGCCAGACCTCCTTAGGAGACACCCTGGAGCAATATCCATCACACAATGCTACAATCTCAGGGCCTGAGAGGTGACTGCAGATACCTCTCCAGGAGTCCAAGTCAGAAAAAAGAATGCAAAGGGTCTGGAGGCATTAATGGGTCCCACTGAGGTCCAGCTGCAGCACAGGCTGCTCATGGGCTCCTTGCAGGAGGGAATTGGAGGCCAGGATTGCACAAAATCCTCACAGAGACTCAGTGTGGGAAGGAAAATGCAAAGTACCCTAAAATACCTTGGTTATCTCAAAGCATTAATGAGCGCCCCCCCAGTGTCAATACAGAGCAATCAAGGGACTCCTTAAAGTAGATAATTGGAGGTCATGATTGCACAAACCTCTCCTGGAGTCGGTATCAAAAGGAAACACCTAGTACTTGAAAAATCTGAAGTACCCTGAAGCATTAATGAGCCCCACTGAGTGTTGGTAATGACTAAGAATCTCAAGGGACTCATTAGAGCAGATAATTGAAGACCAGGATTGTAGGAAGCTCTGAGAGACTCCAAGGCAAGAGCAAAGGCCAAGGTCCTTTGGAAAACCTGCAGTCCCTGGAAGCATTCAGGAGCCCCCCAGGGCCATTCCTGACCAAGGCTCCCCAGGGACTCATGCCAGCAGATCCCTGAGGCCACCGGGGTGTGGGGCAGGGGAGGATGCTGAGGGCAGGACAAGGGGGTGACAGTGCCCAGCCTTGCTGGGGCTGTGCCAGGAGGCCCCAGTGGCTCAGGACAAGGTGTCTCCTCCCAGCCCTTGGTGGCACAGACGCTGCTGTGCCCCAGGGCACCAAGACTTGGCTTCTCCTGGGCACTGCCAGCCCTGCCAGGGCCCTTGGCCATGTCCAGCACAGCTTGTCCTGCACTGTCCCACAGCTGCTGCTGTGCCCCTGCAGGCTGCACACTCCCATCTCGCTGCCCCCCTGGCTCTGCCCTGCCATTGCCCACCCTGCCCTGACTTCTGCCCAGGCTGTCTCTGCAACCCCCAACCAATGGGCTGGGGATGGGCAAGTGTTCCTTAGGGCACAGGGAGGGGACAGCTTGGCTGGGGTGACCCAAGGGCTCTCCCATTGCATGCGATGTCAAGGGCAGCAATAAACTGAGGGCAAGGAAGGGCGTGAGATGGTCTCTGAATTTGTAGTGATCTTACACTCCTCCCTGATCTGAACATCCCACATTGCTTCTTTTGTGAAGCAGAGGTGCGCTTCTCCTACTGGGAAACTTTGGTATGCTGATGGAGCCCACCCTTTTGTCTAAATTGGTGGCTACCCAGTAACTTTTCCCATAGTAGTGCAAGTTTCTAAGTTGTGCTTATTTTAGCAGGCCGAATAGATATGTGTGTGGAAGGCAAGGGTGGATACCGTGTGTCCACTGTACCGGATTGTCTGGTAAGGCTTGGAACAAGCGTCAGCTCTGTTTCCTTTTATCATAATGAGCAATAGGATGACTCTCAGGACTATGTTCATCCCTCTGCCTCCCTCAAGGCCTACGGGGTTGCTGCCAGTAGCCGAGGTTTGTTTCATCTTCTCCTTCTCGGCAGCAGGGACTATGTCCTGGGGTGTCCCACTTTGTCCTTTTCTTCTGGTGTTGTTTCTTACTTTTGTTCCAGCTTTTAGCTTTATCCCCAGGACCAGGTACAGCAGTAAGAGCACGGTATACACAACCCTTTCTGGCACTCTTTTGCCAAAACCTTTGCTTTGGCTTTTGTTTTTTGTTTTGGCTTTTTTTTTTTTGTTTGCTTTGTCCCATTCTCAAATAACGCCCACCAATTGTGATCATTAATTTTGATTTCTCCTTGTGCTGATAGGGTATTAAGTACCTTAATAGTTTCCTTCTATTCATTTCTTCTACATTGGATACGTGATGCGAATGGGAGGTACCCACCATAGGAATGACTCCACCACAACTCGGTACAATATGGACACCTTTTCTTGATGAACGGGCTACAATCACACCCAGGTTCAGGACAGGTGACTTTCAGTCCTGACTGGGAGGCCTTTGAGAAGAATTGATCTGGTATCCACAGCAAGTCCTCCGAATTCGCACTTTGAGGTCTCTGGGCTCGGATGTCACGGTCCAACCTGTCTTGGCTTAATCGTATGTATGGCAAATCCTAGAGGTATGGTTTGAGCTAAAATTCTCTTCTTCCTTAATTCTCGCAAGTCTTTGTTGATTGTTATTATGTAGTTTTGAAGAGAAGGGTCCTGAACTAAGCCGGATCAAGGCGTACTCCTTTAGGGTAAGGCATACCATCCAGCATTTCATATGGTGAAATCCCTGTTTTCGAATTTGGCGTTGCCGTGTATTAGACAGGGCCAGTGGGAGGCACTTTGTCCATGGCATTTTAGTCTCAATCATTAATTTTGACAGCTGCTGTTCTAAAGGTTGATTCATCATTTCAACTCTCCCAGAACTCTGAGGGTGCCAGGGTGTATGATACTCCCAGCTGATGCCTAGTGCCGAGGTCAGTAACTTCAGCACTTCCGATGTAAAGTGTGTCCCTGGTCTGAGTCTATTGCTCGGACCAGCCCATACCTTGGTATTATGTGTTCTGTCAATATTCTGGCTACCACTTGTGATGTGTCTCCAGCTGCAGGGTATGCCTCTAGCCAGTGGCTTAATTGGTTTACTATTACTAGTAAATATGTCTATCTTCCTATTTTTGGTGATTCTGTAAAATCTATTTGTATTCTTTCAAAGGGTCTGTAAGCAGTTTTCCATCCTCCTGACGGACCTTGTTGCATACCTTTTTTTATGAATTTTCTGACAAGTTAAACAACCTTGTCCTTGCACTACTCTCGAAGATCTGTCTATAAACAATTTTTCTCCATCCTTAAGTTTAACGTCTTCCAAGTCAGGTCTAGTTTTTCTTTGTAATTCTATAATGTCCACACAATTATATTTTAAGTTTTCTCCTGGTTCCCCATATAGGAATTGTGCAGGACTTTGAGCAGTTGTTGCTTTTAGCTCTAAATTTGGGGAAGTAATTAGAATAGCTTCATATTTTAATATTTAGGCATCGGTTAGCCATTTCTCAGCTTTTTGATTCAGAATTCCCCTGACATGATGAGGGGAGTGTACCATTCGGGGTGCCCCAGAGGTGACTTTTTGGGCTTCCTCAGTTAAAAGTGCTGTGGCCACTAGGGCTTGTAGACATGAGGGCCAGCCCCAACTGACAGGGTCTAGCAGTTTAGAATAATATCCCACTGGCCTTTGACTGCTTGCCCATTCCTGAGTGAGTACCCCATATGCTGTTTGATCAGAGGTGTTTACAAATAACTGAAATGGTCTCTCCAAATCCGGGAGACTTAGTACAGGGGCTTGAATTGAATCATGTTTGACTTTTTAAAAACTTTTGTCATTCACCTTTGTCCATTTTCTTAATAAATTATTTTCTGCCTCTGGCAGTAACAGTAGATTTGTAATTCAATTCTGCTCTGGGTCTCAATTTGCATATATTTAATAATAAGGACTCAAAATGGTTCACTTTTTGCTCCCATCACAAGTGCTGTTTCTCTACTAGGTTTGCACGTTTTTGGTAGGTGTTTAATTGTGGATACTTTTTTTTGGCTCTTGTATCTACTAAAAGTTCCACCTCCTCTCCATGGGGACCGATTTTTTAAAAATTATTTTTTCAAGGGCTCTTTCGATGGTATAGTCCCCAATACATACAGCCCTTGACACCCTTATTCGTTCTTTTGGAACATTTTTTCATCCCGTATCCTCTCTTTACAATTTTTTTTTTTTTTTACTATGACCTTTCTTGTTACAGTAAAAGCAGGTTCGACTTAGTGAATTATTTCCTGCCTCATTTCCTTGTTTCCGTGGGGGTTTTCGTGTTTTCCCTCCCCCTTTCTTCCCTGGTGAGTAGGATACTTAATGTAGATTGTAATTCCATCCAAGTACACAGACTTGGTCCGAGGAATTGATTTAGTGTCTCAGATACCCCTATAGGATCTTCCAATAGTTTTCCCATCTCTTTTTCTAAGTTTCTTACCTCCCCTGTGTTCAAGGGAACATTTACAAATCCAGTTAATTCAGTCTGTTGTCCCGCTAATGGGACTTCCCTCAGGGGGTAAAGGGGAGCCTTTGTGTCATTATCTCCCTCCTCTCTGCTGATCCTATCGCTCCTGGTATTTCTTTGACTCCAGGGAGTCCTTTGAGCTATTGGAGTACCAGAAGGGGAGGGAACAGAGACATTGGGGGGGGGAGGGGGGGATCGCCTGTATTTTTTTGTATTATATGGAGGTGGGAGATTATCAAGGGATTCCCAGGTAACCTTTTTTGTTATCCTCATCCTCTTTTTCCTTGACCGTACATCCCGAGAATGGTTTATGCTGTTCTGTCCACAGAGCAGCACAGTCACATTCCTCTCTGTTAAATGGTTCTTTACAAGCATCCTAAGTGTTTAATGCCCCACAACTCCATTTTTTTCTTTACTTTTTCTTTTGTATAATTCCCTTGTGTCCCAACGTCATTCCCAAAGTGCTGCCCGGTGGTATTTCTGGCAACCTACTGGCCTTCTTTTTTCTTTTTTTTTTATTTTTTTTATTTTGTTTTTAAGAACTTTGAACCCTTCGTGGGTTGTTTGGACTTAAAACCTTCCTCTTTCTTTGTCCTATTTTTACCTCAAAGGACTATCTTGAGGTATTTGTGCTTCCTCTTGTATTCCACCCGGATCCTGCCTCTCCTTGGGTCAGGATGGGAAGGAATTCTGCCTCTACCTGGGCTTGGGATGGGAAAAAGCAGCTTTTTCCCTCTTCCCCCGTGACTCCTGTGTTGCTCTCCAATCTTTCCCCCCCCCCAAGTCCCTCCCCCCAAGTCCCACCTCTGCCTGGGTTGGGATGGGAAAAGAACCTGGCCTCTACCTGGGTTAGGATGGGAAAAAGCAGCACTCGCTTCGTCCCTTCACCGGCCGGGCCCCTGGCGGGAAACCAGAACCGCGGACAGAAGGACTCCACACTCGGTTCGTGGAAAAATCCACGTCTCGTTCAGCAAGCACACAGTCACCTCCACCAAACCAGACAGTCACTTACGGCTTCGACGCTCCTGTCTGGGTCTGCGTGCACAAGAATGACAGGTGATTTTGCCGTGGTCTTCCGGGGAGTTTTTTTCCTTGCTCAGTCTATATCGTGAGGTACGTCCATGGGTCCTGAGAACCACTGAGGAACCGGGGCGGTGGGAGCGGGGCGCCTCCCTGAAATTGCAGTGCCTCTCAAGGCTCCAAGGATGTCCCAGGTTTCAGCACCAAATTATTATAAATGAGAAACAAAGTCTCGATATTTAGCAAAATTTAGATTGCTTTATTTGGTATAGACGGAGCAAGCAGCGCTGGGGAACGTGAGGGGTCAGCGCCCACTCCACGCTCCGTCGAACGTTGGTTGGCAGCTCCTTTTTATAGGATGGTTCTCCTTGTAGTCTCGGGACAGTTTGCCAAGCAGCCATGTGGTCTTGGTAGATAAGGAACAGTAGACATGGGGGTCTTGTCTTAACAGCTAAGTTTCAATTGATTGCAATTTCCAAGGCAGGAAATCTGGTAGTGCAAAATCTTTTAGGCTGCAATTGATTATACAAATGCAGGAAATCTGATTTTGCAATATCTTTCAGGCCGTGGGAAACCCCCGTTTTACAAACTGGTATCAGATACAATTTAATAAAAAATCATAATATTCATAATAGGGGGATTTAAACAAAATTATTTAATCATATGTATTTTCTCTGTCTAATGTCCATGCTTCATTTCAGACCTGAGTATTCTGGTTTATACAAACCCAGCTACTTTTATGATTGACACGAATCTTTTATCAATTATCACAGATGGAACAGGTCTGGCTGGCTTGGCCTCCCAGGGGCTACCTGACAGGTCTGGCTGCCCATGGAATGTCCAGGGCTGCCTCTCATCAGTCTCTGGAGCACTGGGGCTCTGTGCCTTCCTTCCTAGGGAAAAGAACCGGCCTTCTTGTCCTTCCTGACCATGACCTAAATTGGAATTTGGCCTCCCAAATTCCATATATCCAAGGATTGCTCCCAGACAAAAGTAGCCAGGATAGACAGGTCAGGCTGGCCTGGTCCTGCGGTGAATTTCTCAGACTATGAGCAGAATTGGTTTATTTGCCAACATCTTGGAGAAAGTCCAGAGATCTCCTGGGATGGGGTTTGGAGGCCTCAAGCACATGACCACGATACAGGGACAAAGGAGCTCTGTGCTCAGTGGAGTGGAGGCTGAGGATGGTGGAGGAGAGCCCTGGGAGTGCCTGAAGGGTGGTTTCAGAGATGGTGGATCCTTTTGACATGGCAGAAAACAGCCAGAGATAGAAAAGATTAATGCCAAGGGCCGCTGGGGAGGGCCAGACTGGACCCAAGGAGAAAGGAATTTCTCTGCCAGGGCAGGGCTGTGGTGCAAGAAATCCCCCAGAAAGAGTGTGGAGCAGCCCAAGGCTTTGTGTGGCCAGGCAGAGGCAGGCAGGAGGCAGAGCTGGCAGCAAAGGAAGGGGCCAGCCAGGTGGGGCAGCCGGGGGCTGAGGACAGCCTGCAGGGACAGAGGGGCAGGGCATGGGCACCGTAGGACAGCCTGGGCTGCAGAGGGCACAGGGATGGGCAGCAGCTGAAAGGCCCTGCCAGAGCCAACTCCTGCAGCACTTTGGCCATGGCTGCTGGCCCCGGGAAGAGCCCTGAGCAATGAGGGAGGGACAGGATCTGCCTTGCCAGGGACTGGGGCTCAGGCTTTGGCCTTTGCATTCCTGAAACACATCCAGGTGAGCTCAGCACCAGGGACACCTTTCTATTTCTTGTCCCC
Organism: Cinclus cinclus; assembly: GCF_963662255.1. Lineage (NCBI taxonomy): Eukaryota > Metazoa > Chordata > Aves > Passeriformes > Cinclidae > Cinclus > Cinclus cinclus. Next base: position 142,107 of record NW_026912237.1, on the reverse strand, counting down.
ACCTGCCATCAGTGCCTCCAGGGTTCAATGATTTTGAAATTGGAGACTTTAAAAAGTCCACTTTATTGTTTAAGAACATTTTCAATTTCATTTGTCTAAAATGGAGTTGCCATGAGCAAAGTGCACTTGTGTGGGGACCAGCAGGTCTGACTGCCCTGGGCACAGGGAGCCCAGTTTTCCCTCTGAGCTCCCCAGTGTGCAGGCTGAGAGCAATGCTGAAGATGAGGCAGCAAGACAAACCAGAGCTCAAAAACAAAGAAGCTGCGCCAAGATCCCCCCTAGGAAGAGAAGTCATATTGGTGAGATTCCCAAGAAATTAGACCAGAAATGACCAAGGGAAATCTGTCCCAGCTTGTCATTGCCTTCTTTCTACAGTCTCCAATGCCCGGAGTGAAGAAATGTCCAACAGCAGCTCCCGCAGCCACTTCCTCCTGCTGGCATTGGCAGACACGTGGCAGCTGCAGCTCCTGCACTTCTGCCTCTTCCTGGGCATCTCCCTGGCTGCCCTCCTGGCCAACGGCCTCATCATCAGCGCCGTAGCCTGCGGCCACCACCTGCACACCCCCATGTTCTTCTTCCTGCTCAACCTGGCCCTCAGCGACCTGGGCTCCACCTGCACCACTGTCCCCAAAGCCATGCACAATTCCCTCTGGGGCACCAGGCCCATCTCCTGTGCAGGATGTGCTGTACAGCTCTTTTGCTTGCTGTTCTTTACCACAGCAGAGTAGTATCTCCTGACCCTCGTGTGCTACAAGCACTACGTGTCCATCTGCACACCCCTGCACTAGGGGATCCCCCAGGGCAGCAGAGCTTGTGCCCACATGGCAGCAGCTGCCTGGGCCAGTGGCTTTCTCCATGCTCTCATGCACACTCCCAGTCCATTTTCACTGCCCCTGTGCCGGGGCAATTCCCTGGGCCAATTCTTCTGTGAAATGCCCCAGATCCTCAAGCTCTCCTGCTCCAAATTCTACCCCAGGGAACTTGGCCTACTCATGGGTGGTACCTGTTTAGCATTTGCTTCTTCTGTATTCATTGTTTTCTCCTATGTGCAGATCTTCAGGGCCGTGCTGAGGATCCCCTCTGAGCAGGGATGGGATAAAGCCTTTTCCACCTGCCTCCCTCACCTGGCCGTGCTCTCCCTATTCCTCAGCACTCTCATGTTTGCCTACCTGAAGCCCCCCTCCATCTTCTGCCCATCCCTGCATCTGGCACTGTCACTTCTGTACTCAGTGCTGCCTCCAGCCCTGAACGCCCTCAGCTACAGCCTGAGGAACCAGGACCTGAAGGACACCCTGAGGACAATGATCACTGAGTGGTTTTCAGAAGCAATGAACTGTCATTCTTCTGCATAGCTGTTACTAAGTTACTCATTAATGCCCACTTTGTGTCCCGTATTTTTGCTGCTGACACAGGTGTTACACTTCTGAGAACTTGCTCGCACCAAAATCATGGACTGTTCAGGCAAATATTTCAATATTTGCCTTTCTAGTGTGACCCAGAGACTGTAGAAATGGGGAGCTCTAGTACAGTAAGTGTGTGCTGAAACAACAGAAAGAACTCGGTGTTGTCTTGTTTGCCTGACATCTTTCCTCCCTGACATCTCTGGAGCTGCAGGGTCGGTGCCTGTGGGCAGAGCAGGGGGAGAAGAGTCCCAGCAGAACAGCATTGCCAGGGAGCCCCAGGGCTTCTCCTGTGTAACCTCCTCTTCCTTCACTTCCACACTCCCCTTCAGAGCCCCTGTGCTGGTTTAAGGCCTCAGGGCTCTCTCAGCTTGGTCCCTGCCCTGCTGGGTGACTGTCCAGAGACTGCAGGCAAGGACAGGTTGTGGGCACTGCTGGGACAGAGCTGGGCTCTACAACAGCATTTCCATGGTGCAAGGGCATGTCCCCGGAGCAGGGCCCGAAAGCTTCAATCTTCTTCCCAATTTGTTCTCAAGGATGTGCCCAACACAGTGCCCTGGAGAGGAAATCAGCAGTGAAGAGAAAAATGTGGCAGTGTTCAGGGTGGTGGCCCCCAGGTGTGCCCTTGCAAAGGCAGCGCTGCTTCCAGCAGTGGCCTCTCAGCCCAGGTCACAGAGGTTGCTCTTCCCTCCATGGAGGGACATCAAGTGACCGGGTCAGGAGTCTGTGTTTGCAGTGCAAGGACAAGACACAGCCCTGAGCATCCTCTGTGTGGGGTGGGGGTGGGGACGACGACGACATAAACCCAGGGAGCACAAACACCTTCAGCTCTTCCTGGAGTTTCCAGAGAGTAAGGTCCCCTGGGAACTCCTGAATGCAGGGCTGGGATGAGCTCCTGTGCCCAGAGCTCCCCGTGTCCATCCCTCCGGCTGTGGGGCACCTGGGGCAGGGGCAGGGCAGGGTGACACCCGCAGGGCTGAGCTCCCTGCCAGGCTCTGGCAGCGGCAGCAGAGCCCAGGGAGCCGCTGCCCGTGCTGCAATGAACTGTCTGTGTGTGTGCCAGGGAAGGACTCGTGTCCCTGGATGCCCCTGTGGCTGTGAGCGGGGCATGAGCCCAGCTCAGGGCTGGGCACCTGACAGAGCCCTGACATTGCTGGCTGTGCCCAGAAGAGAAGGCTTAGGAAAGGTGACCATGGTTAAACCTCTCTGTCCATCAAGTGACAGCCAAGTGTCTGTCACTGGCCCTCCTCAGTCAGACAACAGGAGAAAATAAGCTGAAAACCTGTGGGTCAACAGAATGAGAGATTAATGGGGAGGGCAGGGCAAGGAAGTAAAAAGCAAAGGCCAAATGCAGAAGCAAAGAAAACCACAGGGAGGCAAGAATTCAGTAGATGTAGTGGTTGCTTTGGAAGACAAACGTATTAATAGAGAAAATTCAGAGACCATCTGACGCCCTTCCTTGCCCTCAGTTTATTGCTGCCCTTGACATCGCATGCAATGGGAGAGCCCTTGGGTCACCCCAGCCAAGCTGTCCCCTCCCTGTGCCCTAAGGAACACTTGCCCATCCCCAGCCCATTGGTTGGGGGTTGCAGAGACAGCCTGGGCAGAAGTCAGGGCAGGGTGGGCAGTGGCAGGGCAGAGCCAGGGGGGCAGCGAGATGGGAGTGTGCAGCCTGCAGGGGCACAGCAGCAGCTGTGGGACAGTGCAGGACAAGCTGTGCTGGACATGGCCAAGGGCCCTGGCAGGGCTGGCAGTGCCCAGGAGAAGCCAAGTCTTGGTGCCCTGGGGCACAGCAGCGTCTGTGCCACCAAGGGCTGGGAGGAGACACCTTGTCCTGAGCCACTGGGGCCTCCTGGCACAGCCCCAGCAAGGCTGGGCACTGTCACCCCCTTGTCCTGCCCTCAGCATCCTCCCCTGCCCCACACCCCGGTGGCCTCAGGGATCTGCTGGCATGAGTCCCTGGGGAGCCTTGGTCAGGAATGGCCCTGGGGGGCTCCTGAATGCTTCCAGGGACTGCAGGTTTTTTAAAGGACCTTGGCCTTTGCTCTTGCCTTGGAGTCTCTCAGAGCTTCCTACAATCCTGGTCTTCAATTATCTGCTCTAATGAGTCCCTTGAGATTCTTAGTCATTACCAACACTCAGTGGGGCTCATTAATGCTTCAGGGTACTCCAGATTTTTCAAGTACTAGGTGTTTCCCTTTTGATACCGACTCCAGGAGAGGTTTGTGCAATCTTGACCTCCAATTATCTACTTTAAGGAGTCCCTTGATTGCTCTGTATGGACACTGGGGGGGGGGGGCGCTCATTAATGCTTTGAGATAACCAAGGTATTTTAAGGTACTTTGCATTTTCCTTCCCACACTGAGTCTCTGTGAGGATTTTGTGCAATCCTGGCCTCCAATTCCCTCCTGCAAGGAGCCCATGAGCAGCCTGTGCTGCAGCTGGACCTCAGTGGGACCCATTAATGCCTCCAGACCCTTTGCATTCTTTTTCTGACTTGGACTCCTGGAGAGGTTTCTGCAGTCTCCTCTCAGGCCCTGAGGCTCAAGGGCTCAGCTCCAAATGCACCACGGGGCTCATCAGGATAAAGCAAGTCCTAACAAGCCATGGCTCTGCCTTGATTTCCCTCTGCTCTGCTACAGTTCATTGGAAAGGTTTCCTACTATACTAATTCATCAGTACATCAAAGAGCTTCTAATAATGATGCATTCTCATTTCTAAGGGTGTACTTTATTAAATTTCTCTTTAGACAAGAGGTGATTGCAGCATTGTGTGATGGATATTGCTCCAGGGTGTCTCCTAAGGAGGTCTGGCCTGCTCAGAGAAGCTGTGCCTTGAGGTTTGACCCGGTGTGGACAACCTCGCTGCACATTCCCCAACCGCATCCTGTCTGTCCTGACTCAGCTGACACCCCTGCTTTGCTTGGAGAACTGGCTGCACACACCCTAAGAAGGGTTTTCCTCTTTTTTTTTTTTTTTTTACACCAACCTACAACAGTTTTGATTGCTCCAAACAACGAAAAGTTCCCCACTGAAAACAGACACCCTCCTCAAGTGTGTGCCAAGCCCCAGGCAGCACCAAGACCATTCCAGAGCTGCCCTGCCCAGCTGTGAGGGTGGATTAGCATCCCAAGGTGCCCTGGGCCATTGCAAGGGACTGTTGCCATGGACACTGCACTGACCCCCACTAGTGGGTTTGGGTGCCAGGGCAACCCTCATCAGTTCAAGTTGCCTTGGAAACCACCCCAAGGAGCCATTTGTGCAGTCAGGTTCCATGGGCACTTGCATGCAGACCTGTTGGGTCCTCAGCTGCCATGGCAAGCCTGAGGACAAAGGGTTCCGGGGCTGGTCCAGCTTCAGCTGCACTGACACTCATTGATGCAGTCAGGTGCCATGGCAACAGCCACAGAGACCCCTTCCTCAGTTTGGTGCCACAGCAGCCAACGCCTGGAGCCATTGTGATGGCTGCTTGTCGTGGAAACCTGCCCTGGGCCCCTTGCTCCGGGCTGCTGTCACTGCCCAGAGCCAGAGGGGATCCCTCGCTGGGGGCTTGTGCCATGGCCACCTGCCCTGTGCCGCGCTGGCTGGGCAGGCGCAGCGGGACCAGCAGCAAACCCCAGGGCCAGGGCCAAAGGCCAGCTCAGCCAGACAGACAGGTCAGCTGGGCACTGTTTCCATGGCAAGCCTCACTGGGACAGGACACCTGGGTCACCTGGCATGGCACTTGCCATGGAAACCCCTTGTAGGGCCTGATGCCACGGACGCTGGCACCGAGACACTGCTGGGGTCGGGTGCTGAGCACAGGCTCCATCACACACAGACGGTTTTGCTCTTGCTGAGCTTGCACAGAGCCAAGGCCTTTCCTGCCCCTCGTCCAGCCATGCTGGGGAGGGGCTGGGGGTGCAGGGGAGCTTGGGAGGGGACACAGCCAGGACAGGTGACCCCAACTGACCCGGGGGAGATCCCGGACCATGGGACATCATGCTCAGCGTATAAAGTGGGGGGAAGAAGGCAGAAACCAGGGGACATTTGCAGTGGTGGCGTTTGTCTTCCCAGGTAACTCCTAGGCACGATGGGACTCAGTTTCACCAGTGGCCAGGGTCAGCACCAAAGACACAGACACCAGCTGAAGGAATTGCGTAATTTATATAACGCAAAACTGCAAAGAATCACAACAGGAGAAGCTCAGCAATGCACCCAGACATCACTCCCAAGAAGTGCCCGCAGTGATTAAGAAAGATCCATCAGCAGTTCCCCCCAGACTTTACCATCACCCAGATGCACACATCAGCTGGGGGAAGCTGTCACAGCCAAGGACTGCAGAGCCACTCCCGGACACTGGGAATTCCTGCAGGTGCCTCCAGCCACAGCTGAGGCTTCCAGCCCTGCTGAGAGAGGGCCCAGCTCTGATGGTGTTGAACAGAGAATCTGACAGCACTCCTAGTGCAGGAACATGGGTTTAAGTCTCCTGTTTGGTTCCTCCCAACGCCTGGCCAGGGCTCAAGGAGGAACCAAGGGAGTTCACTTGGACCAAACACCCCCAAACAAGGCTAGATGGGACCTTGTTGGATTTCTAAATGCTGAAAGATAAATCCTTCTTTCACCAATACACAGATACAGAGATCGTATTGCTAAAAAAGCCTCAAGGATGAGCAGATAAAAATATAACATTTGCTTGGAAGGTGCATCTAGAGGTCAGCTTTGGCTCAGGGCCTGATGTTCAGGCCTTGGTACTTCAACCAGTGCTTTGACCAAGGCATGAACTACAACCTCCATAACAATTCCTTCAATAATGGAGTCTTGGATTTAGGTATGAGGCACAAAGGCATCACCTCTTGTTCTTCAATTAAGCATTAATTGAAGAACAGTTCATTACTCAGAGCTGTAATTTGCAACTCTTTTAAAACATGCCTAATTAGTTGCTCTTCTCTGTTGTTTCTCAAATCCCCACTTTCTCTTGAGACTGTGTCTCTCTTGAGACAAGTCTCAGTGCTCCATTTCCCAGCACAAAGTGTCACAACAACTCTAACATGGAATCATTACACACCAAGGGCTCACACTGCAATGTTTGCAGTGACTGCCACAAATGCATTTCACAGCAGCCTCCAATTTGGCAGGCATGAAGGCAATCTCAGCAAGAAGAATTTTCTTCTTTCTGCCACTCTTCTACTGCTCTTCCTATTGAGGTGATTCCTGATTGCTGCACTTCAGACTCATCACTGATAGAAGTGCAACATTCCTGTCCCGTCATAGCCCAGGCTCCTCCTTGCCCAGCAAGCAGATGATCCAAGGCCATGAGGTTCTGTAGAGCCCCATTTGTGTTTGTTGGAGCTCACAGCATGTGCTACTGGATATTTGCACAGTATCCTTTTCTACTTCTTCAAATAATCCATGTAGCTCATTAATGTGAACTCCATAGGACGAGGCAGTGCTCATGGGGCACAGGGTGAACCAGAGTCTTTGGCTTTCTGAGACCAAAGGCACTCTGTGGGGGGAAATGTTCTCTCGGCCCAAACTCTTCCTTCTGCTTGTTGCTGAAGTACCCCCAAGGGAGGCATCAACACTGCCTGAAAAACAGGACCCAAACACATTGAGGGAAGCCTTTACAGGCATTGTCTCTGCACATCCAGCAGGTCCCATTCCCAGTACCAAAGGTCTGATTTCCCATTTCCCACTGTGGGCTGCTGATGCATCCAGGGCTCCTCCCTGTGCTCCTCTTGTGTCCCCCGTGCCTTTGGGCCACAGCAGTTTCACAGTGGCCCTGCAGCTGGCAGTGCTCTAACACTGACCCTGACCAGCTCCAGCACCCCAAGTTCTATGGACATTGGGAGTGATGGCAAAGCACAGAAATCCTTTCACACTGGGGCCTCTAACTCCAACAGGGTTCAGTTTCTACTGAAGGGAAATCTTAGTGAACCCTGTGAAGCTGATCATTGTATTCCTTTTTTGCACAGCACAGTTTTCTTTAACTGTCCCTGCACTGACTCTGTTAGGAGTCAGAGCCCATGGACAGAGCTCTGGCCACCCCACAGGGTGGGCCCTCCAAGGGACCCCCATTCCTCCCAACATTAGTTGAGGACATACCCAGCAATTACTTACATGGAGTATTTTGGCTACTAAGATCTTTACATTTTCAGAACAATTTCAGGACTAATCCCTGATGAAACTCTACAGGTGTTTCTGGCAAACAAAGATTCTGGCTGACTCTCAAGACACAACTTACAGACATAAGCACTACTTTAGTGACAAGGTGACTCATTCTTTTTCCTCAGTCTCATCCGGGTTAGGAACAGTAATTCCACTGTCCATGCAGCTGGTGCCCATTTAATTCCAGAATAATGTCCCTAGGGATCTTTGCTGTTCAGCTTTCCTGCGCTGTCTGCGGGTAACAAGGCTTGCTGGGGTCCTTTCCCCTTTGGCTGGAGAGGTGCCGGGTCCCAGGCCCTGAGGGACCCCCAGGCTCCTGGCTGGAATTCGTCTGGAAGTGCCTCAGTGTCACATCAGCCTTCACATGGAGCCCCGTGGATCAGAGCATTTCCCAAACGGGACCCTTGGGGCAAACACGCAGATGTGGTCTGGCACGATCTCTAAAACAATATCCCAAAACATCCACTTGTTCTCACATAGAGCACTTGGCTGCAGGGACATATTGCCAGGTTCCAGCATTCCAACAGTCTTGTCTTTCCCCAGAGCTGTTCCTGCAGCTGGCTCGGGAGGGCCACTTGGCCTCTCCACCCACACTTTGGCTCCATTATTAGGACTGCTGCATCCAAAGCCTTGATCTCCACAAACAGTGCTGATCTGAGCTGGATCTCCTTCCTTCACTGATGTTTGGAAAGCTGGAAGATCAATAATGGTGCTACTGTGCCACAGGGCTAAATCATCCAATCGTGTTCACTATTGCTGAAAAGGATTACTTTGATTTCTCCTTGACAATCTGCATCAATTCCTCTTCCCATGACGTGAACCCTTTGCAAGGCCAAGCTCCAGTGAGCAGTTCCCCAAACAAAGTGTCCTGGAGGAATCTGAACTCCTCTTTCCGTATTGATAACTCTCATTTGCTTCTGATTTATCCTAATTAATTCCAGTGCATCACAGTCCAGCCCTGCAGCCTCTGGGGGGCCCTGTCAGGGACCATGGCACCCAGAACAATTTCCCAGGAAGTCCAAGTCTCACTGGCCATGGTTGTATTTGCAAACCGGGAGCAGCCATGCACATCCAGGGCCTTTCCATTTCCCAGTGGGCCCATTGCTAAGGGTAGGGAGCACATCTGGGAGTTGGCTTCTCCATCGGGACAGCTTCTCAGCTCCTCATTTTTTCAACTGCTCTTTTAACAAACATTCATCTGTCCAACCAATGCCGCAGCTTGTGGATAGCCTGCTGTATGAAAAACCCAGCAGTCTTAATCACTGTGTTTTCCACACTAACAAAAAACACATTCCACATCACAGGGTCAGCAAACCCCATGAAAGCAGCCAATTTCATCCCTTCCTCCTGTATTCATTATAAACAGTCTCACAAAGTTTGCCGTGACGTTGATGTCCTTGTTAAAGCTTTTCTGTAGGGTATTCAGTGTTACATCCCTGAGCAACCAAAGCTAACACACGAGTACTGTCAGCATTATTTCACATTATTATTATTATTATTTATATAAAAATAAAAATATTATTTCATGACATGTAAGATATGTGTACACATATGTAGATATAACACAGTAACATTATTATATCACAAGTACAATGAAATTCAAGCTCAAGATTAAAACTTTTTCTGTGTCTCCATGTGGGAGTGTTCCAACACAAATTGTTCCTTCTGTTGCTGCTGTTTCCAATATGCTCTTAACAAAATCCATCCTCATCCTCCCAAAACACACAAGTTCTTTTCCTTTTTCCATATGCAATTTTGGGATGCATTTGAAGACACCCACTGGTTCAGCCTCTTTTAACTCACGGCTCCACTGCTCCCACGGTGCTCTGACCTCAGCCCACTCCTGAGACACACAACTCTAGGGAAGGGCTTCGCATCCAGCAATTTCCAACGGGACGGACTCCTTACATTTACATTTTAAAAGTGACATTTTGTTGTGATCCAGCCAGACTACGCCACTTTGCTTTTACCAGTGGGCAAGGTCAGCACCAAAGACACAGACACCAGCTGAAGGAATTGCTTAATTTTCTAAAGTTCAAAGCAGCAAAGAATCACAGAAGGAGAAGCTCAGCAATGCACCCAGTCCTCACTCCCAAGAAGTGCCCGCAGTGATTAAGAAAGATCCATCAGCAGTTCCCCCCAGACTTTACCATCACCCAGATGCACACATCAGCTGGGGGAAGCTGTCACAGCCAAGGACTGCAGAGCCACTCCCGGACACTGGGAATTCCTGCAGGTGCCTCCAGCCACAGCTGAGGCTTCCAGCCCTGCTGAGAGAGGGCCCAGCTCTGACAGTGCTGAAGAAACAAACTGACAGCACTTCTAGTGCAGCAACATGTGGTTTCATTCTCCTCTTGGCTCACACCCAGAGCCTGGCCAGGGCTCAAGGAGGAACCCAAGGAGTTGGCTTTGACCAAACACACCCCAAACAAGGCCAGATGTTGGATTTCACGGCCTTGTTCGGCTTCTAAATACACAAAGGTCAATCCACCTTTCACTCATGAGTGCATACATCTATCACAGCGCTCATGTCCGTGCATAGTTTGGTCATGTGTGGATACAAAGATAACATTTGGTTGGAAGGTTCATCCAGAGATCCCCTTTGGCTCAGGGCCTGGTGTTCAGCCCTCAGTCAGGGCCTCTTGTCCAGCCTTTGGTACTTCAGGCATGTGATTTACTGCTGGGCTTGACAGTGCTGGGTGAACAGCAGGACTGCATGAGCTCTGAGGTCTTTCCCAACTGGAAGGATTCTGTAATTCCAGGATTCCATCTGCTGCATTCAGCTAGGTCCATGTTAGCAGCATTCCTTGAGTCCAAAAGGCCCCTCTTGGTCAGCCCTTGTGGCCTAAGGCTCCAGCTCCTTTAGCTCCTGCTGCTAAGCTGCTCAGGCTGAACGAGAGGGCTCAGGGAGAAGAAGAATACAGCTCATGCAATTCCTTCTGGGACGCTGAGAGGGGAGGGTGTGGCACCAGGAGCACTGTTTGCTGTGGCCTCCTCTCTACCCTTCAGGCCCTTCAGTGCTTTGAAGCAGCCAAGAGCTTTCTTCAAGGGTGCAAGGAAGCAGCTGTTCCTGCTCCCAGCTCTGGCTCTTCCCACTCTCTGACCTTGACTGGTTTTGTCCCTCTGGCTGTGCCCTCTGCTCCCCCTGTGCTTGGTGGCTGCTGCCCAGGACTGTGGCACTGGCACACATCAAGGGCTCCAGCCCCTCCTTTCTCTGCCCTTGCAGCTGCCTGCTCACAGCAGCCTTTTCCACCTGGAAGCTCCCCATGGAGAGGGAGTCCCCACCTCTGTTCCCTGCACAACCTCCAGGATGCCAGCGCTGCCATCTCCAGTCCCTGCTGGCACTGAGGACTCCCAGGTGCCCCAGGCTGCTGTGACACCACTGCACACCGCAGGGAACAGTGCCAGGAGGAGTTCAGCTGTGCTGCTCCATCAGTCTGTGCCCACCAAAGGGGAAAAGCCTCAGCCCTGCAGGGCCAAGAGCTGCTCACAACTCTTGTGGCCAGAATGTCTGCTGAGGGCCAGCCAGGCTGCTGCAGTGGCACCGACCTCCCAGCCACCACCATTGCAGTCATGTCCCCTGGGCCTGGCTCTTCCCTTTCCTCTGTCCCTCTCCTGTCCCTGCAGGGATGAAGAGTTTTGACATTAATATCTTGTCCCCAAGGTGCTGGGGCCAATTGCTTCCCAGTCGGGTTCCTGGAGCACGAGTGGCTTTGCAGAGCCCAGCCAGAAATGACCCCTGAAGCTGCAGCTCTGCAGTGGTGGCCACCAGGCCGGGTTGCCAAGGGAGGCTTGTGGCCATGCCCTGGAAGCAGCTGCTGCTGCCAAGGTGCCTTTGGTGTCTCAGGCTCTCCCTGGCACAGGTGCCACCACGGCACTCTGCACTTGTGCCCGAGGCCCTCCCTGTTTTGGGGCTGGCCTGGGCCTTTTCCTGCAGCAGGATCTGCCCTGGCCATGGCACAGGAAAGGCAGTTCCTGCTGCAGCAGGAGGCTCTGCCTGGAATGGGCTCAAACAACTCCAACAAGACTCTGTTTGCAAAGCTCCCGGTGGGAAATGAAGAGGGGGATCACGCTGCTTTTGGGGTCAACAGTGCTGAAACCAGCCTGACTCCTCCATCCCCAAGATCAACATCCTGAGAGGGAGCTGAAGCTGTGGCAGAGCTGGTAAAATGCCCAGAGAAAGGAACAACCAAGTGCCACCGCTGAGAACTTCTGCAGAGCTGCTGAGCTGGCACAGCCTGGGCACATCTGCCTGACAGGGCAGCACTTCAGACTGGAAGAGCCCCGTGCCAGATTTTAACGGCAGCGTGTCCCAACATTTCCCTCCTTGGAGGGGCGGGGGCCTTCCTCCCTGCAGTGGGGACACCCCTCAAGGTCACTGCTCCAGGCTGAGCCAAAGGGACTTGCCCACGGTTGTTGGTTTGGGGCAAGGACATCAATCTCTACTTAATAACTGGTTTTGCTTTAACACAATTGCTTCAAAATTGCATCCTGTCTCACCCTGAGTGTCCCTGCAGAGGAACAGACACGCAGTTCCACAAGCTCAGGGTTCTCCTTTGATGAGGAATCTGGCATGCAAATGGCCTTGTAAGAAGCATAAAAGCTGAGGGAATGGACTAGAAATTATTAGAAAAAAATGACCCTTCTTTCAGACAAAGTTCACCCAGTTCACCTGCATTTCCCCGTTTTAGATTCTTTTTGTCATCTACTCTGGGAGGGCTGCAGTCAGGGCTGCATTCCCTTACAATTCCTGGTCGATGACTTGTGAGTCTTAGACACTGTAAAGTACCATGAGCTGCAGAGAGTTTGCCTTCCCGTGGCTTTGTTGGAAAGCAATGCTGGAGACATAAGGGCAGTGCTTGGGTGGGGCAGGAATCCTCCAGCCAGGGAACGTGCCCCGGCGGCAGTGTGTGAGCCTCAGCGGGGCCAATGCACAGCAGCGAGCGAGGGGATTGCTGTGTCACTGTGCGGGAGTCAGGACTCTGGGCCTTGGCTGAACAGGGCAAAGTTCCCGTGTTTGGACAGACTCAGGGGCTGCCCCGGGGCGCGCGGGGCTCGGGCATGGGGCGTGTGGGGCGAGCGGCGAACGGACACGCGGACACGCGGACAAACGGCCCCGGCGCTTCGGCAGCAGCGGCAGCAGCGGCAGCAGCAGCGGCAGCAGCAGAAGCAGCAGCGGCAGCGGCAGCAGCGGCAGCAGCAGCGGCAGCAGCAGCAGCGAGTCTACAAGCCCTCTTACTCTCTTTCTTGTTCATTCTATCCCTTCTCCCCGGGCTCCGTTCCCCAGACCCCCCCGTCGTCTCCCCCTCTCCCCCTGCCGGACCGGGCCATGCCCCCGGCCCGCCCCCGGCCTCGGGCGGGGCTGCCCCGTCACCTGCCCCGTCCGTCCCACCCCGGGCTCGCCTCTGCCCGGCTCTGGCTTTCGTGGCTGTGGCGGTGCTGGGCGGGCATCAGTGCCTGGGGCTGGGGCAGCATCGCTGCCCTTTGGCTTTGCCTGGCCGGAGCCCGAACCCGAGCCCGGCCCCGACCCCGAGCCCGGCCCCGACCCCCGCCCCTACCCCGGCTCCGGCCCCGCCTCCGGCCCCTGGCCCGGCTGCGGCCCCTGCCCCGGCCCCGGCCCCGGCTCCTCCAGGGGCCCGCTGAGGACACACGCGGCGCAGCCGCTCCCGCCGCCTCCGCTGCGGCTTCCCCGGCCCGAGCTCCGCCGCTCGGCAGCGCGGCCGCCGGCCCCGAGCCGCCAGGGCCCGGGACGGGTGGGGATGCCCGGCCCGGGACGGTCGGGGGGCGGTCGGGGGCCGTGTGTGGCCCCGGGCCGAGCGCTGACGGCCGCGTGTCGCCCGCAGGGAAGGCGCAGGGGGCCTTGCAGGAGCGGTACCGGCTGGGTTCGCTGCTGGGCAGCGGCGGCTTCGGCAGCGTCTTCTCGGGGACCCGGCTCGCGGACGGCGCCCCGGTGAGTGGCGGGGCCGGCGGCGGGCGGAGGAGGAGGAGGAGGAGGAAGAGGAAGAGATGGAGGGCGGAGGAGGAGGCCGGGGCGCGGCGGGCCGGGCGGCGATCTGAGCCCGCTGCTGCCCCTTGGTTCGCAGGTGGCCATCAAATGCGTGCGGCGGGATCGCATCCGCCATTGGGGCGAGCTGGTGAGTGAGCGGGGCCAGCGGCAGAAGCCGGGGCGTTGCGGGCGGCGGGGAGCCGGGGCCCGGCAGGCTGGGAGCCGCCGGGAGCCCTGCAAGGAGAGCGGGCGTGGGCTGAGCGGGGGATGCAGAGCATCCCGGGCTGGCTGAGGCGTTCCAGAGCCCTGGCACGGCCTCAGCCCCACTGACGGCATCGTGGTCCTCGCGCAGCCCAACGGCGCCCGTGCGCCCCTGGAGGTCGTGCTGCTGGACAAGGTGTCCACTGGGTTCCGTGGAGTAATTCAGCTCCTGGAGTGGTTTGAGCTGCCCAGCTGCGTCTTGTTGGTGCTGGAGCGTCCCGAGCCATGTCAGGACCTCTTGGATTTCATCGTGGCTCGGGGCTCCCTGCCGGAGGAGGAGGCGCGGGGGCTGTTCCGCCAGGTGCTGGAGGCCGTGCGGCACTGCAGCAGCTGCGGGGTCCTGCACCGCGACATCAAACCTAGCAACATCCTCATCGACCTGGCCACCGGACAGGCCAAACTGATTGACTTTGGCTGTGGCACCTTCCTCCAGGACACACTCTACACCCAGTTTGCAGGTGAGCCCAGCCTGGGGGATGCCCCTGGGCATCTCATGGCCCAGCCTGACTGTGGCACCCCGCTTGGATTCTCCGCTTTGCTGCAGGTCATGGGATTGCTTCTCCTGCACCAAAAGTTGCTTTTGAGTGGGGATCAGAGGGGAGCCAGCTCCCAGCCCTGCCAACGGCATTCACCACCCACTCAGCCGTGGCTGGAGCTGGGGCAGCCAGCCCGACACAAACCCCCTGGGGGGAGCAAGAGAGGGGGCTCAGACCCGTGCACGGCTCCGTTTGGTGTGCAGGCGAGGAAGGGCTTGGACTGCTTTGCTGCCCCTGTTTGCCTTGGCTTGTTAATGTTTATTGGGGGCAATGCAAGCAGAGAGGAGAGTGGGTTTTTCCCACCCCTGGGTGGGTTTTTCTTCTGGGTGTCATGGTTGGGCCTTCCCAGGGCTTCTGCTGCCCTCTCCCAACACCAGTGGTTTCTTTTCCGTCCCTCCTTTTTGTACGCCGGAGTCAGGTGTTGGTGACGAGGCAGCGGGTCACTCCTGTGCCACTGGTGCGGTCCCCCCAATCCCAGGGATGCTGGGGCGAGGCGCTGGGAGCAGCAGCATCCCCGTGATGAGCTCCATCTGTATTCCATAGGGACACGGTCCTACAGCCCCCCAGAGTGGACCCACCTGAAATGCTACCACGGCGAGGCAGCAACGGTCTGGTCCCTGGGTATCCTGCTGTACCAGATGGTCTGCGGGAAGCACCCGTTCAAGAAGGGCCGGGACATCGTCTGGGGCCAGCTCATGTTCCCACGAGGGCTCTCTCAAGGTGAATCCTCATCTCTGGGATGTGGCACATGTCCTGCTCTCCTGCTCTCCTCCAAAACAGGGAATTGACTGCAAAGCTCAGGCCCAGCTCTGAGCAGATCCAGCAGAGCCTGGGCACGGGAACAGTGGGGCAAAGTGAACAGGATCCTCCTCCAGCTGACCGGTGATTTGTGGTTTCTCTCCCCAGAGTGCCAAGATGTTATCAGATGGTGTTTATGCATGCACTCCATGGACAGGCCATCTTTGGAAGATCTCTTCTATGACCCCTGGCTGCAGGGTGTTCACCTGCCCTAGAAGATGGGAGAGATTCACAGGCACCGTTTGATCCGGGAGCCTGGATCAAGCAGCTCCACACGTGTCTTGGTGATAAGAAGCAAAGAAACACAGACTTTTTTCTCCTGCCTGTACCATGGAGCAGGGGTCATCAGATGGGAACGTCCGTTCTGGAGCTGGGCTGGTCTTGCAAGCACTGGCGGCCACCATGCATCCTGGTTTTACTTGTCCTGCTTCAGTGATGGCTGAGTCCCTGGGCAGAACACTGACAGCCTGGTCTGGCCCCCAGGGAAGGAGCAGCAGCCCCTGGAGAAGCTGTACCACGTGGAGCTGCTGCAAGGACAACCTCAAGGCTGACAGCCTCTTCCTCGACCTGGCCACTGGCAGCAGGAGATGATGGACTTTGATTCTGGCACCTTCTTCAAAGACACGCTCCACGCCCAGTGTGCAGGTGAGTCCACAGCTAGGGGGATGCTCCCAGATCTGGGCATGGCCTGGCCCCTGGCTGGCAACCAAAGGTTCCCCCTTTGCTGGAGTAGATGCAAGGAGTTCTTCAGTGGGCTGCCAAGGTGCTTTTTGGCTCTGGGCAGCTGCTGAGGGGCTGGATGTGCCATGGCTGGCTGCAGGCTGGGCACGTGTCCTGCCCTCGTGCTCTGCTCCCAGAGGCAGCAGTGACTGGGAGGTTTGTGCCCAGCTCTGGGCACAGGCAGCATGGCCTGGGCACTGCTCGTGGTTGGGACAAGGGGGACAGGAGCCTTCAGCTGAGGGGTGGTTTCTGGGTTCTCTCCTTGCAGCCGGGCTCTGCGGATGCTGAGGCAGCTCTGGGCCGTGCCAGGGCTCTGCTGGGCTCAGCCCTGGGCACAGCTGGGCCCGCTCTGCCCTCACAGGGCTCTGAGAGCTTTGCATCACACGAGCCCGTTCCCAGCACACCGCCTGAGCTTTCTGCTTTTGCAGGTGAGGGAGACTCTCCTGCAGGCCAAGAGATTGCAGTTAGGGACACACACCCAATTGGCAAGAACCCAAACTCTCCACGGTCCCAGCTGAATGCCTGGATCTCCACAGGATGTTTTGTCTGTCTCCATTCCTTTTTGTCTGGAATTGTGCCGTAGCAATTGTGCAATTTCTTCCTCCTCTAGAAGTGCCACGAGTGGGCAAAACCTGGCGAGTGGGCCGTGTTCCTAAGGCAGTGCAGTCTGGAGCTGATGGATGGAGAGTTGCCCTTCTGCACTTCCAAACCAGAGCAAAAAGCTGTAAGTGGGTCTTTCCATCTTGAAGAAATCACTGACAATTTCAAAGGGAACAGCGCACCTCATTTGAAGGGTGAGAAGGAAGGGCATCTTCAAAAAGGATTTGGGGTTTGACAGAGTTTAGTTTCCCAGTCCTGCTTGGAGCTGGCAGGGCACAAAGCAATTTCCTCTTGCTTCAACCACAATTGAAAATAACAATATTGGAAATAAACCCCAACATCGTTTTAAATAGGCTGCTGAGGTCAGTAAGATGGATCCATACCATCAGCACGTTTCTAAAGTAAATAACTTAGTCCTTGTTTTAAAAAGATCGGTTGCCCCTTTATCCAAAGGTCTGGACTACTTTTCACTAACACGTTGTTTTGTTTGTATCTTTCACATGTTTTCTGTGTTTTTTTTTTCCTTTTCTATGTTTTTTGTTTTTCCTAGAACAGAAATCCTCTCCTAAAACAGGAGTGTCCTTCGCTCCTGGTTCCCGTGTGGAGCAGCTCCTTCCCGCTGGCTGAGCTGCCCAGGCAGAGCCCAGCAGCTCCTGGCCCTGCAGGCCTGAGGCTTTTCCCATTGCTGGGCACGGACTGATGGAGCAGCACAGCTGAACACAGGGACACACAGAGGGACCAGGAGCAGCTGCCTTTGTCCACCTGGAGCTCCAAGGGCCAAACTCTCAGCAGACAGGGCTGGAAGAGACTTGCAGGCTCCCTGTTTGCTGTGCTGCCCCCCCTTGTGCCTGGCCCAGCTCTGTGGGGGCAGAGGGAGAAGAAGGGGCAGAGGGAGAAGAAGGGGCAGCTGCCTCCCAGCTCCCAACCCCCAGCCCAGGGACCCCTGTGTGCTTGGGGCACTGTCAGCACCCGCTGCTCCAGCCACCGCTTCTGCTGGCACTGACAGCAACAGCCAAATTGTGGCTGATCCCGAGGGAGCAGCAGCAGTGCCTGGATCTGATCCCTGACTCTGGGCAGGGCTGGAAAAAAACGACACCCACAGCAGCAGCAGCAGCAGCAGCAGCAGCACATGGACCTGACTTTGAGCACAGCCCCTGGCACTGTTCCTGCCGTGTGCAGTGGTGTCACAGCAGCCTGGGGCACCTGGGAGTCCTCAGTGCCAGCAGGGACTGGAGATGGCAGCGCTGGCATCCTGGAGGTTGTGCAGGGAACAGAGGTGGGGACTCCCTCTCCATGGGGAGCTTCCAGGTGGAAAAGGCTGCTGTGAGCAGGCAGCTGCAAGGGCAGAGAAAGGAGGGGCTGGAGCCCTTGATGTGTGCCAGTGCCACAGTCCTGGGCAGCAGCCACCAAGCACAGGGGGAGCAGAGGGCACAGCCAGAGGGACAAAACCAGTCAAGGTCAGAGAGTGGGAAGAGCCAGAGCTGGGAGCAGGAACAGCTGCTTCCTTGCACCCTTGAAGAAAGCTCTTGGCTGCTTCAAAGCACTGAAGGGCCTGAAGGGTAGAGAGGAGGCCACAGCAAACAATGCTCCTGGTGCCACACCCTCCCCTCTCAGCGTCCCAGAAGGAATTGCATGAGCTGTATTCTTCTTCTCCCTGAGCCCTCTCGTTCAGCCTGAGCAGCTTAGCAGCAGGAGCTAAAGGAGCTGGAGCCTTAGGCCACAAGGGCTGACCAAGAGGGGCCTTTTGGACTCAAGGAATGCTGCTAACATGGACCTAGCTGAATGCAGCAGATGGAATCCTGGAATTACAGAATCCTTCCAGTTGGGAAAGACCTCAGAGCTCATGCAGTCCTGCTGTTCACCCAGCACTGTCAAGCCCAGCAGTAAATCACATGCCTGAAGTACCAAAGGCTGGACAAGAGGCCCTGACTGAGGGCTGAACACCAGGCCCTGAGCCAAAGTGGATCTCTGGATGAACCTTCCAACCAAATGTTATCTTTGTATCCACACATGACCAAACTATGCACGGACATGAGCGCTGTGATAGATGTATGCACTCATGAGTGAAAGGTGGATTGACCTTTGTGTATTTAGAAGCCGAACAAGGCAATGAAATCCAACATCTGGCCTTGTTTGGGGTGTGTTTGGTCAAAGCCAACTCCTTGGGTTCCTCCTTGAGCCCTGGCCAGGCTCTGGGTGTGAGCCAAGAGGAGAATGAAACCACATGTTGCTGCACTAGAAGTGCTGTCAGTTTGTTTCTTCAGCACTGTCAGAGCTGGGCCCTCTCTCAGCGGGGCTGGAAGCCTCAGCTGTGGCTGGAGGCACCTGCAGGAATTCCCAGTGTCCGGGAGTGGCTCTGCAGTCCTTGGCTGTGACAGCTTCCCCCAGCTGATGTGTGCATCTGGGTGATGGTAAAGTCTGGGGGGAACTGCTGATGGATCTTTCTTAATCACTGCGGGCACTTCTTGGGAGTGAGGACTGGGTGCATTGCTGAGCTTCTCCTTCTGTGATTCTTTGCTGCTTTGAACTTTAGAAAATTAAGCAATTCCTTCAGCTGGTGTCTGTGTCTTTGGTGCTGACCTTGCCCACTGGTAAAAGCAAAGTGGCGTAGTCTGGCTGGATCACAACAAAATGTCACTTTTAAAATGTAAATGTAAGGAGTCCGTCCCGTTGGAAATTGCTGGATGTGAAGCCCTTCCCTAGAGTTGTCTGTCTCAGGAGTGGGCTGAGGTCAGAGCACCGTGGGAGCAGTGGAGCCGTGAGTTAAAAGAGGCTGAACCAGTGGGTGTCTTCAAATGCATCCCAAAATTGCATATGGAAAAAGGAAAAGAACTTGTGGGTTTGGGAGGATGAGGAGGGATTTTGTTAAGAGCATATTGGAAACAGCAGCAACAGAAGGAACAATTTGTGTTGGAACACTCCCACATGGAGACACAGAAAAAGTTTTAATCTTGAGCTTGAATTTCATTGTGCTTGTGATATAATAATGTTACTGTGTTATATCTACATATGTGTACGCATATCTTACATGTCATGAAATAATATTTTTATTTTTATATAAATAATAATAATAATAATAATGTGAAATAATGCTGACAGTACTCATGTGTTAGCTTTGGTTGCTCAGGGATGTAACACTGAATACCCTACAGAAAAGCTTTAACAAGGACATCAATGTCACGGCAAACTTTGTGAGACTGTTTATAATGAATACAGGAGGAAGGGATGAAATTGGCTGCTTTCATGGGGTTTGCTGACCCTGTGATGTGGAATGTGTTTTTTGTTAGTGTGGAAAACACAGTGATTAAGACTGCTGGGTTTTTCATACAGCAGGCTATCCACAAGCTGCGGCATTGGTTGGACAGATGAATGTTTGTTAAAAGAGCAGTTGAAAAAATGAGGAGCTGAGAAGCTGTCCCGATGGAGAAGCCAACTCCCAGATGTGCTCCCTACCCTTAGCAATGGGCCCACTGGGAAATGGAAAGGCCCTGGATGTGCATGGCTGCTCCCGGTTTGCAAATACAACCATGGCCAGTGAGACTTGGACTTCCTGGGAAATTGTTCTGGGTGCCATGGTCCCTGACAGGGCCCCCCAGAGGCTGCAGGGCTGGACTGTGATGCACTGGAATTAATTAGGATAAATCAGAAGCAAATGAGAGTTATCAATACGGAAAGAGGAGTTCAGATTCCTCCAGGACACTTTGTTTGGGGAACTGCTCACTGGAGCTTGGCCTTGCAAAGGGTTCACGTCACGGGAAGAGGAATTGATGCAGATTGTCAAGGAGAAATCAAAGTAATCCTTTTCAGCAATAGTGAACACGATTGGATGATTTAGCCCTGTGGCACAGTAGCACCATTATTGATCTTCCAGCTTTCCAAACATCAGTGAAGGAAGGAGATCCAGCTCAGATCAGCACTGTTTGTGGAGATCAAGGCTTTGGATGCAGCAGTCCTAATAATGGAGCCAAAGTGTGGGTGGAGAGGCCAAGTGGCCCTCCCGAGCCAGCTGCAGGAACAGCTCTGGGGAAAGACAAGACTGTTGGAATGCTGGAACCTGGCAATATGTCCCTGCAGCCAAGTGCTCTATGTGAGAACAAGTGGATGTTTTGGGATATTGTTTTAGAGATCGTGCCAGACCACATCTGCGTGTTTGCCCCAAGGGTCCCGTTTGGGAAATGCTCTGATCCACGGGGCTCCATGTGAAGGCTGATGTGACACTGAGGCACTTCCAGACGAATTCCAGCCAGGAGCCTGGGGGTCCCTCAGGGCCTGGGACCCGGCACCTCTCCAGCCAAAGGGGAAAGGACCCCAGCAAGCCTTGTTACCCGCAGACAGCGCAGGAAAGCTGAACAGCAAAGATCCCTAGGGACATTATTCTGGAATTAAATGGGCACCAGCTGCATGGACAGTGGAATTACTGTTCCTAACCCGGATGAGACTGAGGAAAAAGAATGAGTCACCTTGTCACTAAAGTAGTGCTTATGTCTGTAAGTTGTGTCTTGAGAGTCAGCCAGAATCTTTGTTTGCCAGAAACACCTGTAGAGTTTCATCAGGGATTAGTCCTGAAATTGTTCTGAAAATGTAAAGATCTTAGTAGCCAAAATACTCCATGTAAGTAATTGCTGGGTATGTCCTCAACTAATGTTGGGAGGAATGGGGGTCCCTTGGAGGGCCCACCCTGTGGGGTGGCCAGAGCTCTGTCCATGGGCTCTGACTCCTAACAGAGTCAGTGCAGGGACAGTTAAAGAAAACTGTGCTGTGCAAAAAAGGAATACAATGATCAGCTTCACAGGGTTCACTAAGATTTCCCTTCAGTAGAAACTGAACCCTGTTGGAGTTAGAGGCCCCAGTGTGAAAGGATTTCTGTGCTTTGCCATCACTCCCAATGTCCATAGAACTTGGGGTGCTGGAGCTGGTCAGGGTCAGTGTTAGAGCACTGCCAGCTGCAGGGCCACTGTGAAACTGCTGTGGCCCAAAGGCACGGGGGACACAAGAGGAGCACAGGGAGGAGCCCTGGATGCATCAGCAGCCCACAGTGGGAAATGGGAAATCAGACCTTTGGTACTGGGAATGGGACCTGCTGGATGTGCAGAGACAATGCCTGTAAAGGCTTCCCTCAATGTGTTTGGGTCCTGTTTTTCAGGCAGTGTTGATGCCTCCCTTGGGGGTACTTCAGCAACAAGCAGAAGGAAGAGTTTGGGCCGAGAGAACATTTCCCCCCACAGAGTGCCTTTGGTCTCAGAAAGCCAAAGACTCTGGTTCACCCTGTGCCCCATGAGCACTGCCTCGTCCTATGGAGTTCACATTAATGAGCTACATGGATTATTTGAAGAAGTAGAAAAGGATACTGTGCAAATATCCAGTAGCACATGCTGTGAGCTCCAACAAACACAAATGGGGCTCTACAGAACCTCATGGCCTTGGATCATCTGCTTGCTGGGCAAGGAGGAGCCTGGGCTATGACGGGACAGGAATGTTGCACTTCTATCAGTGATGAGTCTGAAGTGCAGCAATCAGGAATCACCTCAATAGGAAGAGCAGTAGAAGAGTGGCAGAAAGAAGAAAATTCTTCTTGCTGAGATTGCCTTCATGCCTGCCAAATTGGAGGCTGCTGTGAAATGCATTTGTGGCAGTCACTGCAAACATTGCAGTGTGAGCCCTTGGTGAGTAATGATTCCATGTTAGAGTTGTTGTGACACTTTGTGCTGGGAAATGGAGCACTGAGACTTGTCTCAAGAGAGACACAGTCTCAAGAGAAAGTGGGGATTTGAGAAACAACAGAGAAGAGCAACTAATTAGGCATGTTTTAAAAGAGTTGCAAATTACAGCTCTGAGTAATGAACTGTTCTTCAATTAATGCTTAATTGAAGAACAAGAGGTGATGCCTTTGTGCCTCATGCCTAAATCCAAGAATCCATTATTGAAGGAATTGTTATGGAGGTTGTAGTTCATGCCTTGGTCAAAGCACTGGTTGAAGTACCAAGGCCTGAACATCAGGCCCTGAGCCAAAGCTGACCTCTAGATGCACCTTCCAAGCAAATGTTATATTTTTATCTGCTCATCAATGATGCATTTTTAGCAATACGATCTCTGTATCTGTGCATTGGTGATACAAGGATTTACCTTTCAGCGTTTAGAAATCCAACAAGGTCCCACCTGGCCTTGTTTGGGGGTGTTTGGTCCAAGTGAACTCCCTTGGTTCCTCCTTGAACCCTGGCCAGGCGTTGGGAGGAACCAAACAGGAGACTTAAACCCATGTTCCTGCACTAGGAGTGCTGTCAGATTCTCTGTTCAACACCATCAGAGCTGGGCCCTCTCTCAGCAGGGCTGGAAGCCTCAGCTGTGGCTGGAGGCACCTGCAGGAATTCCCAGTGTCCGGGAGTGGCTCTGCAGTCCTTGGCTGTGACAGCTTCCCCCAGCTGATGTGTGCATCTGGGTGATGGTAAAGTCTGGGGGGAACTGCTGATGGATCTTTCTTAATCACTGCGGGCACTTCTTGGGAGTGATGTCTGGGTGCATTGCTGAGCTTCTCCTGTTGTGATTCTTTGCAGTTTTGCGTTATATAAATTACGCAATTCCTTCAGCTGGTGTCTGTGTCTTTGGTGCTGACCCTGGCCACTGGTGAAACTGAGTCCCATCGTGCCTAGGAGTTACCTGGGAAGACAAACGCCACCACTGCAAATGTCCCCTGGTTTCTGCCTTCTTCCCCCCACTTTATACGCTGAGCATGATGT
The DNA here is from genome assembly GCF_963662255.1 of Cinclus cinclus. Lineage (NCBI taxonomy): Eukaryota > Metazoa > Chordata > Aves > Passeriformes > Cinclidae > Cinclus > Cinclus cinclus. The sequence continues at coordinate 118,926 of NW_026912237.1, read as the reverse complement.
CCCATGGTCCGGGATCTCCCCCGGGTCAGTTGGGGTCACCTGTCCTGGCTGTGTCCCCTCCCAAGCTCCCCTGCACCCCCAGCCCCTCCCCAGCGTGGCTGGACGAGGGGCAGGAAAGGCCTTGGCTCTGTGCAAGCTCAGCAAGAGCAAAACCATCTGTGTGTGATGGAGCCTGTGCTCAGCACCCGACCCCAGCAGTGTCTCGGTGCCAGCGTCCGTGGCATCAGGCCCTACAAGGGGTTTCCATGGCAAGTGCCATGCCAGGTGACCCAGGTGTCCTGTCCCAGTGAGGCTTGCCATGGAAACAGTGCCCAGCTGACCTTTCTGTCTGGCTGAGCTGGCCTTTGGCCCTGGCCCTGGGGTTTGCTGCTGGTCCCGCTGCGCCTGCCCAGCCAGCACGGCACAGGGCAGGTGGCCATGGCACAAGCCCCCAGCGAGGGATCCCCTCTGGCTCTGGGCAGTGACAGCAGCCCTGAGCAAGGGGCCCAGGGCAGGTTTCCATGACAAGCAGCCATCACAATGGCTCCAGGCGTTGGCTGCCAAACTGAGGAAGGGGTCTCTGTGGCTGTTGCCATGGCACCTGACTGCATCAATGAATGTCAGTGCAGCTGAAGCTGGACCAGCCCCGGAACCCTTTGTCCTCAGGGTTGCCATGGCAGCTGAGGACCCAACAGGTCTGCATGCAAGTGCCCATGGAACCTGACTGCACAAATGGCTCCTTGGGGTGGTTTCCAAGGCAACTTGAACTGATGAGGGTTGCCCTGGCACCCAAACCCACTAGTGGGGGTCAGTGCAGTGTCCCTGGCAACAGTCCCTTGCAATGGCCCAGGGCACCTTGGGATGCTAATCCACCCTCACAGCTGGGCAGGGCAGCTCTGGAATGGTCTTGGTGCTGCCTGGGGCTTGGCACACACTTGAGGAGGGTGTCTGTTTTCAGTGGGGAACTTTTCGTTGTTTGGAGCAATCAAAACTGTTGTAGGTTGGTGTAAAAAAAAAAAAAAAAGAGGAAAACCCTTCTTAGGGTGTGTGCAGCCAGTTCTCCAAGCAAAGCAGGGGTGTCAGCTGAGTCAGGACAGACAGGATGCGGTTGGGGAATGTGCAGCGAGGTTGTCCACACCGGGTCAAACCTCAAGGCACAGCTTCTCTGAGCAGGCCAGACCTCCTTAGGAGAGACCCTGGAGCAATATCCATCACACAATGCTGCAATCACCTCTTGTCTAAAGAGAAATTTAATAAAGTACACCCTTAGAAATGAGAATGCATCATTATTAGAAGCTCTTTGATGTACTGATGAATTAGTATAGTAGGGAACCTTTCCAATGAACTGTAGCAGAGCAGAGGGAAATCAAGGCAGAGCCATGGCTTGTTAGGACTTGCTTTATCCTGATTAGCCCCGTGGTGCATTTGGAGCTGAGCCCTTGAGCCTCAGGGCCTGAGAGGAGACTGCAGAAACCTCTCCAGGAGTCCAAGTCAGAAAAAGAATGCAAAGGGTCTGGAGGCATTAATGGGTCCCACTGAGGTCCAGCTGCAGCACAGGCTGCTCATGGGCTCCTTGCAGGAGGGAATTGGAGGCCAGGATTGCACAAAATCCTCACAGAGACTCAGTGTGGGAAGGAAAATGCAAAGTACCCTAAAATACCTTGGTTATCTCAAAGCATTAATGAGCGCCCCCCCAGTGTCAATACAGAGCAATCAAGGGACTCCTTAAAGTAGATAATTGGAGGTCAAGATTGCACAAACCTCTCCTGGAGTCGGTATCAAAAGGGAAACACCTAGTACTTGAAAAATCTGAAGTATCCTGAAGCATTAATGAGCCCCACTGAGTGTTGGTAATGACTAAGAATCTCATGGGACTCATTAGAGCAGATAATTGAAGACCAGGATTGTAGGAAGCTCTCAGAGACTCCAAGGCAAGAGCAAAGGCCAAGGTCCTTTGGAAAACCTGCAGTCCCTGGAAGCATTCAGGAGCCCCCCCAGGGCCATTCCTGACCAAGGCTCCCCAGGGACTCATGCCAGCAGATCCCTGAGGCCACCGGGGTGTGGGGCAGGGGAGGATGCTGAGGGCAGGACAAGGGGGTGACAGTGCCCAGCCTTGCTGGGGCTGTGCCAGGAGGCCCCAGTGGCTCAGGACAAGGTGTCTCCTCCCAGCCCTTGGTGGCACAGACGCTGCTGTGCCCCAGGGCACCAAGACTTGGCTTCTCCTGGGCACTGCCAGCCCTGCCAGGGCCCTTGGCCATGTCCAGCACAGCTTGTCCTGCACTGTCCCACAGCTGCTGCTGTGCCCCTGCAGGCTGCACACTCCCATCTCGCTGCCCCCCTGGCTCTGCCCTGCCACTGCCCACCCTGCCCTGACTTCTGCCCAGGCTGTCTCTGCAACCCCCAACCAATGGGCTGGGGATGGGCAAGTGTTCCTTAGGGCACAGGGAGGGGACAGCTTGGCTGGGGTGACCCAAGGGCTCTCCCATTGCATGCGATGTCAAGGGCAGCAATAAACTGAGGGCAAGGGAGGGCGTGAGTGGTCTCTGAATTTTCTCTATTAATACGTTTGCCTTCCAAAGCAACCACTACATCTACTGAATTCTTGCCTCCCTATGGTTTTCTTTGCTTCTGCATTTGGCCTTTGCTTTTTATTTCCTTGCTCTGCCCTGCCCATTATTCTCTCTTTCTGTTGACCCACAGGTTTTCAGCTTATTTTCTCCTGTTGTCTGACTGAGGAGGGCCAGTGACAGACACTTGGCTGTCACTTGATGGACAGAGAGGTTTAACCATGGTCACCTTTCCTAAGCCTTCTCTTCTGGGCACAGCCAGCAATGTCAGGGCTCTGTCAGGTGCCCAGCCCTGAGCTGGGCTCATGCCCTGCTCACAGCCCCAGGGGCATCCAGGGACACGAGTCCTTCCCTGGCACACACACAGACAGTTCATTGCAGCACGGGCAGCGGCTCCCTGGGCTCTGCTGCCGCTGCCAGAGCCTGGCAGGGAGCTCAGCCCTGCGGGTGTCACCCTGCCCTGCCCCTGCCCCAGGTGCCCCACGGCCGGAGGGATGGACACGGGGAGCTCTGGGCACAGGAGTTCATCCCAGCCCTGCATTCAGGAGTTCCCAGGGGACCTTACTCTCTGGAAACTCCAGGAAGAGCTGAAGGTGTTTGTGCTCCCTGGGTTTATGTCGTCGTCGTCCCCACCCCCACCCCACGCAGAGGATGCTCAGGGCTGTGTCTTGTCCTTGCACTGCAAACACAGACTCCTGACCTGGTCACTTGATGTCCCTCCATGGAGGGAAGAGCAACCTCTGTGACCTGGGCTGAGAGGCCACTGCTGGAAGCAGCGCTGCCTTTGCAAGGGCACACCTGGGGGCCACCACCCTGAACACTGCCACATTTTTCTCTTCACTGCTGATTTCCTCTCCAGGGCACTGTGTTGGGCACATCCTTGAGAACAAATTGGGAAGAAGATTGAAGCTTTTTGGCCCTGCTCCGGGGACATGCCCTTGCACCATGGAAATGCTGTTGTAGAGCCCAGCTCTGTCCCAGCAGTGCCCACAACCTGTCCTTGCCTGCAGTCTCTGGACAGTCACCCAGCAGGGCAGGGACCAAGCTGAGAGAGCCCTGAGGCCTTAAACCAGCACAGGGGCTCTGAAGGGGAGTGTGGAAGTGAAGGAAGAGGAGGTTACACAGGAGAAGCCCTGGGGCTCCCTGGCAATGCTGTTCTGCTGGGACTCTTCTCCCCCTGCTCTGCCCACAGGCACCGACCCTGCAGCTCCAGAGATGTCAGGGAGGAAAGATGTCAGGCAAACAAGACAACACCGAGTTCTTTCTGTTGTTTCAGCACACACTTACTGTACTAGAGCTCCCCATTTCTACAGTCTCTGGGTCACACTAGAAAGGCAAATATTGAAATATTTGCCTGAACAGTCCATGATTTTGGTGCGAGCAAGTTCTCAGAAGTGTAACACCTGTGTCAGCAGCAAAAATACGGGACACAAAGTGGGCATTAATGAGTAACTTAGTAACAGCTATGCAGAAGAATGACAGTTCATTGCTTCTGAAAACCACTCAGTGATCATTGTCCTCAGGGTGTCCTTCAGGTCCTGGTTCCTCAGGCTGTAGCTGAGGGCGTTCAGGGCTGGAGGCAGCACTGAGTACAGAAGTGACAGTGCCAGATGCAGGGATGGGCAGAAGATGGAGGGGGGCTTCAGGTAGGCAAACATGAGAGTGCTGAGGAATAGGGAGAGCACGGCCAGGTGAGGGAGGCAGGTGGAAAAGGCTTTATCCCATCCCTGCTCAGAGGGGATCCTCAGCACGGCCCTGAAGATCTGCACATAGGAGAAAACAATGAATACAGAAGAAGCAAATGCTAAACAGGTACCACCCATGAGTAGGCCAAGTTCCCTGGGGTAGAATTTGGAGCAGGAGAGCTTGAGGATCTGGGGCATTTCACAGAAGAATTGGCCCAGGGAATTGCCCCGGCACAGGGGCAGTGAAAATGGACTGGGAGTGTGCATGAGAGCATGGAGAAAGCCACTGGCCCAGGCAGCTGCTGCCATGTGGGCACAAGCTCTGCTGCCCTGGGGGATCCCCTAGTGCAGGGGTGTGCAGATGGACACGTAGTGCTTGTAGCACACGAGGGTCAGGAGATACTACTCTGCTGTGGTAAAGAACAGCAAGCAAAAGAGCTGTACAGCACATCCTGCACAGGAGATGGGCCTGGTGCCCCAGAGGGAATTGTGCATGGCTTTGGGGACAGTGGTGCAGGTGGAGCCCAGGTCGCTGAGGGCCAGGTTGAGCAGGAAGAAGAACATGGGGGTGTGCAGGTGGTGGCCGCAGGCTACGGCGCTGATGATGAGGCCGTTGGCCAGGAGGGCAGCCAGGGAGATGCCCAGGAAGAGGCAGAAGTGCAGGAGCTGCAGCTGCCACGTGTCTGCCAATGCCAGCAGGAGGAAGTGGCTAAGGGAGCTGCTGTTGGACATTTCTTCACTCCGGGCATTGGAGACTGTAGAAAGAAGGCAATGACAAGCTGGGACAGATTTCCCTTGGTCATTTCTGGTCTAATTTCTTGGGAATCTCACCAATATGACTTCTCTTCCTAGGGGGGATCTTGGCGCAGCTTCTTTGTTTTTGAGCTCTGGTTTGTCTTGCTGCCTCATCTTCAGCATTGCTCTCAGCCTGCACACTGGGGAGCTCAGAGGGAAAACTGGGCTCCCTGTGCCCAGGGCAGTCAGACCTGCTGGTCCCCACACAAGTGCACTTTGCTCATGGCAACTCCATTTTAGACAAATGAAATTGAAAATGTTCTTAAACAATAAAGTGGACTTTTTAAAGTCTCCAATTTCAAAATCATTGAACCCTGGAGGCACTGATGGCAGGTGGGGACAAGAAATAGAAAGGTGTCCCTGGTGCTGAGCTCACCTGGATGTGTTTCAGGAATGCAAAGGCCAAAGCCTGAGCCCCAGTCCCTGGCAAGGCAGATCCTGTCCCTCCCTCATTGCTCAGGGCTCTTCCCGGGGCCAGCAGCCATGGCCAAAGTGCTGCAGGAGTTGGCTCTGGCAGGGCCTTTCAGCTGCTGCCCATCCCTGTGCCCTCTGCAGCCCAGGCTGTCCTACGGTGCCCATGCCCTGCCCCTCTGTCCCTGCAGGCTGTCCTCAGCCCCCGGCTGCCCCACCTGGCTGGCCCCTTCCTTTGCTGCCAGCTCTGCCTCCTGCCTGCCTCTGCCTGGCCACACAAAGCCTTGGGCTGCTCCACACTCTTTCTGGGGGATTTCTTGCACCACAGCCCTGCCCTGGCAGAGAAATTCCTTTCTCCTTGGGTCCAGTCTGGCCCTCCCCAGCGGCCCTTGGCATTAATCTTTTCTATCTCTGGCTGTTTTCTGCCATGTCAAAAGGATCCACCATCTCTGAAACCACCCTTCAGGCACTCCCAGGGCTCTCCTCCACCATCCTCAGCCTCCACTCCACTGAGCACAGAGCTCCTTTGTCCCTGTATCGTGGTCATGTGCTTGAGGCCTCCAAACCCCATCCCAGGAGATCTCTGGACTTTCTCCAAGATGTTGGCAAATAAACCAATTCTGCTCATAGTCTGAGAAATTCACCGCAGGACCAGGCCAGCCTGACCTGTCTATCCTGGCTACTTTTGTCTGGGAGCAATCCTTGGATATATGGAATTTGGGAGGCCAAATTCCAATTTAGGTCATGGTCAGGAAGGACAAGAAGGCCGGTTCTTTTCCCTAGGAAGGAAGGCACAGAGCCCCAGTGCTCCAGAGACTGATGAGAGGCAGCCCTGGACATTCCATGGGCAGCCAGACCTGTCAGGTAGCCCCTGGGAGGCCAAGCCAGCCAGACCTGTTCCATCTGTGATAATTGATAAAAGATTCGTGTCAATCATAAAAGTAGCTGGGTTTGTATAAACCAGAATACTCAGGTCTGAAATGAAGCATGGACATTAGACAGAGAAAATACATATGATTAAATAATTTTGTTTAAATCCCCCTATTATGAATATTATGATTTTTTTATTAAATTGTATCTGATACCAGTTTGTAAAACGGGGGTTTCCCACGGCCTGAAAGATATTGCAAAATCAGATTTCCTGCATTTGTATAATCAATTGCAGCCTAAAAGATTTTGCACTACCAGATTTCCTGCCTTGGAAATTGCAATCAATTGCAACTTAGCTGTTAAGACAAGACCCCCATGTCTACTGTTCCTTATCTACCAAGACCACATGGCTGCTTGGCAAACTGTCCCGAGACTACAAGGAAAACCATCCTATAAAAAGGAGCTGCAAACCAAGCTGCAAACCAGTGGGCGCTGACCCCTCACGTTCCCCAGCGCTGCTTGCTCCGTCTATACCAAATAAAGCAATGTAAATTTTGCTAAATATCGAGACTTTGTTTCTCATTTATAATAATTTGGTGCTGAAACCTGGGACATCCTTGGAGCCTTGAGAGGCACTTTGTCCTGGTTTACAGTACAAGATACATATTCTATAACCATCTGAGAAGGGTGATCATCCTTATCTCTGTGGAAAGTATCTTCTGTTAATGGGCCTTTGAGTCCTACTGTATAACTGATGAGATTACATCATCCCATTGGGAGATGCTCCAGCCAGGAGGATGAGCCAAGCCTTTCCTACCTAGATATAAACTGAGGTTTAGAACGCCAAAGGCAGCCTTTTTCCACTGGATTCCAGAGGAAGAACCAGGCTTTTATCCCCATCATTGCTGGACCCTTTGGAGGAAAACTGCACCAGCACCCTGACTGACAGGGTATCAGGTTGTATTCCGACTCTGTCAGTGGTTTTATTTTTATTATTGCATGTATTTTTTTTTCCTTTTTTTCTCTTCCCTATTAAAAATTGTATTACTGACTTGAAGTCTCACTGGTTTTGCTGTTCAAACCAGTACACACTGTGATTTCGGGGAGGCACCCCGCTCCCACGGCCCTGGTTCCTCAGTGGTTCTCAGGACCCATGGACGTACCTCACGATATAGGCTGAGCAAGGAAAAAAACTCCCCAGAAGACCACGGCAAAATCACCTGTCATTCTTGTGCACGCAGACCCAGACAGGAGCGTCGAAGCCGTAAGTGACTGTCTGGTTTGGTGGAGGTGACTGTGTGCTTGCTGAATGAGATGTGGATTTTTCCATGAAGCAAGAGTGGAGTCCTTCTGACCGTGGTTCTGGTTTCCTGCGAGGGGCCCGGCTGGTGAAGGGATGAAGTGAGTGCTGCTTTTCCCATCCTAACCCAGGTAGAGGCCAGGTTCTTTTCCTGTCACTATCTGTGGGGTTTCCTGAACTGGAGATCACCCACAACAGGACATTTAGGTGGTTTAGAGTTCAAGTTTTCCCAGCTCCAGCACCGAAGAAGAATTAGGAAGCCGTTTTCTGTGGTTTCCAAGGTTGTTTATTCTTTCTTATCTAAGAAATTCTTTAACTAACAGAGGTCTGTGTAGTAGCTTGATCCAAGGCACACTCTCCATGCCCTTGGGGCAGGACGTATCTTTTATACTATAAATTACATACCTAATGTTTACAATTACTGTCCAACACATGACACCTTTATTACACTGTCCAACTTTGTCCCAAACCAATCCAGTAATGCCATCCTGACTCAGAAGGTGGATGACATGAAGAAGAAGAAGAAAAGACATACCATGCCCAAAGTCCTCCATCTTAGCTTTAAAGCCCCTAATATAAACATTTCTAAAAATTCACTTTTCTGCCTTCTAACAATCTAATTTATACTCTACTTAATTTATGTGACTTGTAATTCTTCCTGCAATGTTGGTAATTTTTTCCAGGGACTAAAATCCAGTCCCCAGGGGTCTTGGGCACTATACCAAGCTCTCTGAGCCCCCTGCCTGGTGAGTCTCGAGGCATCCAGGGAAGCCAGAGGAACACTCTGGACTCCCACATTTTTCCCCCCACTATTTGCTGTTTGCACCAAAAACTCCTCTTTTGCAACCCTGTTCATGGCTCGCTGAATGCACTGAATGTTGCACGGCAGAATGAGCAGAAGAATTACAAGTCCTACTAATATGTAAAACCCTACTCTTAAAAGTTCTTTCCACAATGGCGAAAGATTTAAAAAGTCAAACACACCATCCAACCATGATCCACTGACTTCTCCATGTTTTGTCACACCCTCTTGCAACTGTCTTACCTTCTCATTAATTGATTTGGAATGATCTGACAAGTTCATGCGGCACATTCCTTCAAATTCTTCACACCCATGTCTGTGAGTCAGCAATAGATAATCAATTGCTGCTCTGTTTTGAAGAGTGGATATTCTCATACTGTTGACATCAGTTCAATGCAAGAGAAACAGCTTGCTCTCTTCTCTCTATGTTTTAACTTTCTTAAGATTTTCAAATCAGATGTTAACAATGAAAGTCTTCCAACGCTGCATGGACCTCCTTTGATGTTTGCAGGTATAGCAGGCCAAATTCTGTCCCCACAAATTAAAAGTGTCCCTTGTGGCAATTGCGCAGGAACTTGGAAGGATGGTTTGTCTGAAACCTTAGTATAATTACACCACGATGAAGCATTTTTATACACATCATGATTCAGAGTAACATATATTGTTTTGTTCTCTGTCACTCCCAAAGAATTAAATTCGATAGAGAAATCCATTCTTGCTGAACCAAAAATTTACAATTCTTCTGGTTCAAAGGAGCCACAGGGAGAAATTGAACCCATACATGCCATCTGTCCACAGGAGTTGACACACCCTGTAACACCTTTGGAAGGATGTTCTCTGGAACTGGCCATTCTTTCACTGGCAATTCCACCAAACGTTCAAAATGGCTTTTTCGGCCTGGAGTGTGTCAAAGAAACTGTGTCTAGACCTGCTGCATAAGCTAAATTTTCCCAAACATTCTCCCTTGGCTGCATCATGGGTAAATCTGCCCCATCACTTAACACAATTGACAAAAAAATTGAACACAAAATTATCTGAATATACATTTTCATTTTCATTTCTTGAGTTCTTTATGTGTTGCTCGAAGAGGAGTTCATGATCTTTGTCTCTGACTCTGTCTGTGAACTCGCCTCTTCACTTCCAGGGTTGGCATCTGCTTGCTTTTGAGCCCGATAAGGCTTCATGCATCTTGCTGGCAACCCACTTCTGTCCTCTCTCTGTGGAGACACAAGCAAAACCCTTTCCCCAAGTGATTAATTTGAAAGGCCCTTCAATTTGACTTGTCTCCAGGTTTCTGATTAAAACCAAAGGAGTCTCCTTCAGCTTTGCCCTTGTATTGTTAGTAAAGTGTCTTATAATCGGTGGAGTTGGCTCTGAAAAAGAACCATTCAAAAAATTCAATATATATAAAGCTTTATTCAATTGCATGTGAGGCGTAGCCTCTGCCTCCCCTATTTTTTGTTTATCTAAAAGTGTTTTTAGGGTATGATGTATCTTTTCTATAATTGCCTGACCTGTGGAAGAGTGGGGAATGCCAAAGGTATGTCTGACACCCCACGTTTTTTAGAAATTTGTCCAGAACCTTTCCAATATATGTTGGACCATTATCTGTTTTGACTTCCTGCAGTACTCCTAAAGATGCAAATGCTTGTAAAAAATGTCTTCATGCATGCTGTGCTATTTCTCCTGTATGTAGTGATGGAAAAATTGCCCCTGAAAAGATTTCAACTGGAACATGAATATTTTTCAGTTTCCCAAAAGATGGATATTTTGTAACATCTGTTTGCCATAATTGAAGACTTTACAGTCCTCTCAGGTTGACTGCTCCCATAGAAACTGGTGGCTGTACCATTTGACAATCTGGACAGGACTGAATAATTTCTTTTGCCTGGCTTTTCAAAATGTGAAAGGATTCCATCAATGCTTGTGCATTTTGATGGAAAAATGCATGGCTTAATTTCGCCTGCTCAAAGATATCTGGTAAAGTTTGCAAAACTGACATGGTTAATTTATCTGCTTGTGCATTTCCTTCTGCTAAAAATCCTGGGAGTGATGAGTGTGCTCTAATGTGTGTGATGAAATATCTATGTGTTCTGCTTTCCAGCAGTGTTTTCATACATGATAAACATGAATACAGAATTTCATTGTTTGTCTCCCTCAGAAGTGATCCTTCTAATCTTTTAACTACCTTAGCTACATATGCTGAATCTGTGTTCAAATTGAGAGGCTGCTGAAACAATTCCAAAACTCTGACCATTGCTGCTAATTCTACAATCTGTGGTGAACCTTGCACTATTTTCACATCTGACTCCCATTTTCCTATAGCTGAATTTTGCCATGTAATTACTGATTTGTGAGTCTTTCCTGAACCATCAGTGAATACTGTGATTCCATCCAACGGTTCCTCTCTTATTTTTGGTTTCTCTCTAAAACTTAATTTTGCTTTTAACATCTTGTGACTTGGATAATGAATTGTACAAACACCTGTATAATCTAACAATGCAACTGCTAAATCTTGTGATTTTTGATTTGCCCAGTCAAAGTACTGCTTTTTGAGAGGTAGATACATTATTGAAAAATCTCTGCCTGCCATTGTCATCAACCTTGTCCTCCCTTTTATTATGATCTGAGACATCATTTCCAGGTTTGTGAGAATCGTTTTCAGGGACCCGTAAGATAAAAAAAATCCACTCTATGATTAAAAGAGGGTCTCTCTGAGACTCGTCTCATTGAAAAATCAAACCATATAGCTGTGTCTCTTCTCAAAACACCGCTAAACAAAAAGGTAGTAAATCTACATAATGATGTGCCTGTCTTTGTTGTATGATTTCTGCAACTCTCTCCCGAGCTTTCTGTGCTTCTGGTGTGAGAGTTCTGGGAGATTTGATACTATTGTCTTCTCTCAAAAGATTGAACAAAGATGAAAGATCCTCAGTTTTGATTCCTAAAATTGGTCTCATCCATTTTATCTCTCCAAGAAATTGTTGTAGATCTTGTAAATTGTTGATTGTTGAGCTGATTTCTATTTTCTGAGGCTTTATTGTCTGCTCCATGATTTTCCATCCGATGTATTTCCAAGGTGCAATCTCTTGAATCTTTGAAGTGCTGATTTCCAGTCCAGCCTTTTGCACTTCTGTAATCACACAGTCACGAGCTTCTTGTAGCTTTTGTTGTGTCGATGCCGCAATGAGCAAATCCATGTAATGAATGATCCTCACTTCAGGATACTTTTCCTTGCTGGAGCCAAAGCTTGCGCCATGTACCACTGGCAAATTGTTGGCGAATTCTTGAGGCCTTGTGGTTAAACCACCCAATGATATATTTTCTAAGGTTCTTCTCTGTTTAAACTTGGAACAGAGAATGCCATTCAATGAGCATCATCTGGATGAAGTGGTATGCTAAAGAAACAATCCTTGAGATCAATGATCACAAGCGGCCAATCTCTCTGAATCATCGTGAGAGAAGGAAGTCCTTGTTGAAGTGGTCCCATTTCTTTCATGATTTCATTCAGCTTCCTGAGATCATGACACAGTCTCCATGAACCAAAAGTCTTCTTCCGAATGACAAACACTGGAAAATTCCAGGGACTATTTGTTGGCTTGATATGTCCTTTTTGCAACTATTCTTTGACTAAACTCTTCAAAGCACTCAATTTCTTCTTCTCCAAGACCCACTGATCCACCCAAACAGGTTTATCAGTCTTCCATGTCAAATTCAGTGTTGTGAGTGCCACAGTGAGCCCCACTAAAAATCTACTTTCAGACTCACGCCCTATTGTGCCAAAAGGTCTCTTCCCCATACTGTAAATGGCTTTTGCACAATGAAAGGATGAGTAATAGCTGGTTTTCCTCCTGGCCCTGAGATTACTATTGCATTCTCACTTTGCAGACATACGGAGCTTCCTCCTATGCCTGTGATTCGACCCAAAGGTACTACCAAATTCCATTCTCTTGGCCAGAAAATATATTAAACAAGTGTGATGTCTGCTCCTGTATCAAGCACTCCTGTGATAACTAGTTTTTTGTCATTATGTGTCAACTCACAAGTAATAATTGGTTTGTGACCTATGTGTTTCAGCCATGTAGTGTGAACTTCTACATGATCATTATAATAAGGATGATCTTGGCCTAATGCTGTCATAACTTGATGTTCCAGTGGGTGAGGTGGCAAAGCAATTGCTTTTGCTGAGTATTCTCTGGAATAGTTAATGGTGGCTGAAGAGCTCTAGCTAAAACTGTCAGATCTTCATTATACTCTGCTGAAATGACTGATAAATGATCAGACCAAAAATACTATTTCTGTCTCTACCTATTATCAAAAAGTCTTGCCTTTTCTGAGAAGATCCTCTGACTCCTGTAGGTATCGATCTCTGCTCTCCACTCAGGAAGCATATTATTTTGGAAGCTGCCAGGATGCATTGTGCTCTGGGTGGTAATAATTCTCGGCCACAGGGGACACCTGCAAGCGTCTTGCAGAGGAAGTCTGATTGACGTTCCCTAACAATTGTGCCGTCTGTGCTGTTGTTGTTCCCTGTGTTATTGCCATTACTTCTGTCATCGCACATTGACGACCCGCACTCTTTTCGAAGTTTCCTGGAATGGGTAATGGTTTTTCATCAACATCTGTCTGAGAGTAACACTCACTTGCAAGATGCTTTCGTCTCCTGCATCTTGGACAAAGCTCTGATGGCTTGCCAGTCTTTGCAAGCTGAGGACAATTTTTTTAAAATGTCCAAAACCCCCACAATTGTAGCATTGTCCTTCAGGGGAGTTATTTTTCTTTTTAAAATTCACAAGAACCTGCTCAAAGTTTTCATTTTGTGCTTGAAGTACTCGTTCCATTTATTCTTGTATTCTTGAAGCTATATGCTGTGGAGTGCCTACTTTATTCCAGGCTTCAACCATTTCTGATAAAGAGGGCTGACCAGGAATTGCACTAATAACTCTTTTGCATTCTTGATTGGCATTTGCAAATGCTTGCAAATGCAAACTTGCAAATGCAAGACTCTTTAACAAATGTGGTTTGGCTGCTTCATCAGTGACTTGCCTGTTCACGGCTTGTGTGAGTCTGTCTGTGAATAAAGAGAAGGGTTCAGACACGCCCTGTCTGATGTCTGTATCAATTGTGTCCTGCATGCCTGCTAGTGCAATTTGCAGAATTGCCTTGCATGCAGCTTCTTTGATATCTGTTAACACTTCTCATGGAAGTCTCGCTTGCTGAGCTGGATTGTTTTTCGGAGGATCACCTGCTAATTCTGCCAAGGTGAGAGCTGCATTCGGCCCACCTTGATATCTGGTTCTCAGTTCTTGCAGAGCCCTCCTCCATCTGTTGTCCCAGATGAGTTCCTCTGTGTCTGTGAGAATCAGAGAAACAAGAGACTTGAGATCGTACGGAGTTAACTCATATATATTAAAAGTACCTTTCAAAAGCTGTTTGAAATATGAAGATCCCAGTCCATTGTCCCTGATTGCCTTAATTAAATATTTCACTACTTCATGATTCAACCTTTCTCACCTTGGATTTTGCCCTTGGACATCATAATTGACTGGCATGGCGATGTCACCTGTTCCAGTCACAGGACATTATCTTTTGCTAGATTCAGCCTTATATGTGCCCAATCTATTAATGTCTGCGCTGCAGGTGGCTGTGCTTCCATGGAAATTGGCCTGTAAAGAGGAGCCATCTGATGTGTTTGTGTCCACGCTGCAGCTTTATTCACGGGCCTCACTGGTACCTGCACTCTTTGTTGTGTTGTTCCTGGTCCTGGCTGAGGAACGAGCATCTGTGACTCAAGAGTCGCCTGAAGAGTCTGTAGAAAATCTGCCCTCATCTTTGGACGAGATTCCAGAGTTGTTCCCATCTGCTGTAAAAAAGCCTAAAAAACATCTTTTGGTATTGTAACCAATTGTCCTTGATTTGCACTGGCATCTGCTGTCCACGCCAGAATCCCCTCCGACACTGTAATATATAATGTATCATCCCGTTGCTCATGAGGAACTTCCTGTATTTTCTTTTTAAAAGACGATTTTTTATAAGAAATCGGAAAAAAGTCTTGTAATGTTAGGGTTCCGCCACCAGATGGAGCTGCTGCCTACGTTTGTAACAATCTACTTTTCTGTTGCCGTTGCCATGGCAACCGAGGCTCGACCAAGTCTGTGTCCATGGAAACACCTTTTGCTTGGGCACGCCCCGGCTCCACTCGCAGAGCCCCGGGGGTGTGGCCACTCCTGTCCCGACCGCGCCTCCTCTCTGCCCAGAAGACGCTGCCCTGCTCTTGGACATGCCTCCTCTCCTATCGTAATCACTATCGCTGTCACTGAATTCATGCCCTTCCGAGCTTGATTGGCTCTCATCTGAGCGGTTTCTTTGTTTTTACCACGCCCTATACGGCGTCTCTCCGTATCTGGGTTCCCGGTCCCTATCGCTGACACTTCCGAGTTTCGAGTCTCCCGCGCATGCTCGCCGCGTTTCGCACGCACCGCGCAAGCGCTATCCACTGCCTGTGTTACTATCACCGCGCATGTGCCGCTCCCTGTCGCGCCCGCCGTTACCGGGGCCGGGGCCGGGGTCTCCATCCCCGTCGCTGCACTTGGGGCCGGGACCGCCGCTGCCGCGCTCGCCGCGGTCTGGGCCGCCCTTCCCGCCGCCTCCGGGACCGGGACCGCTCTGCCCCCCGCCGCTGCCAATCCGCGCGTCTCGGTCGGCGCCGCGGACGGCTGCGTCCCGCCTACCTCGGCAATGCCGCGCACCGAGCCCGCTCCGCTCCCCGCTGTTTCCGCGGTATTATCTGCCTTTCTCGCGCTTCCCGCCTCCCCCCTTGTCCCCCCTGCCTCCCCGGGAGTCGTCTGCAGCTCCCTCCCGCTTTCTGGGGACAAGGTTTCTGAAGGGCTAAAGAAAAGAAAGTCTAGGTGCTCTAACACGCTGGGAAATATTTCTAACTTAATTTTTCCCGGCTTTGGATAAAGTACTGTGGGTAATTCAGGGAAAATGGGTGATTCTGGAGATTCTAGTAATTCAGGGCATATACCTTGACCTTCCTCAGGCCCTTCATCTATATTAATTGCACCTTGCTGGTAGCAAGGTTCGTCCACTGGCTGATAACCAGTAACGGTCTGCTGCTGGCTAGACCATTGTTGTTCCACTTGCTGATGGCAAGACGGTAAAAAACCTCGCTCCCCCAGCTGATGGCTAGGTGAGGACCTTAGATTGCCCTCTGACAAATGGATAAGCCCGCATTTCTGCGAGATAGGACTTTTAGCATTATCCTGGCAGGAGACAAAAGCTTTATTGCCTCCCTGTCTCTTAGAGTTGCTAAGTGAAACAAAGAACGATTGATTTCCTGCCAAAAACCTGGCTCAAATAACAAATTTATTTCAGCATGTGGATACCTTAGTCTGACCCACAAAAGTAAATTCTTAAGTTCTTTATCTGAGATGGGGATGGGATGAGCAGATGCCACACCTTTTAAGGTGGATAAAAGGCTTATTTGTTCCTGACTGAGTCCATCCCCCATAGTTTCTGAATTTTGACCTGTCTTACCCAAAGGCAAGTCTTCAAAGTCGAGCTGGACGGTTTTTCCTGATCTCTGGCCAGTCGGGCACAGGGGTGAGGAGTTCCCGGGTTTCCTCCCTTCCGAGTCGAATCTGGAGCTGGCTTTCTCTCAGCAGAGGTCAAAATTTCTGCAGTCTTCTCCAGTGGTGTGCCTCTCTCTGTTATTCAGGGTGTGTGGTCACATTTGTGAGCCATGCCCACCCAGGGACGCCAGATGTCACTGTCTGTGGGGTTTCCTGAACTGGAGATCACCCACAACAGGACATTTAGGTGGTTTAGAGTTCAAGTTTTCCCAGCTCCAGCACCGAAGAAGAATTAGGAAGCCGTTTTCTGTGGTTTCCAAGGTTGTTTATTCTTTCTTATCTAAGAAATTCTTTAACTAACAGAGGTCTGTGTAGTAGCTTGATCCAAGGCACACTCTCCATGCCCTTGGGGCAGGACGTATCTTTTATACTATAAATTACATACCTAATGTTTACAATTACTGTCCAACACATGACACCTTTATTACACTGTCCAACTTTGTCCCAAACCAATCCAGTAATGCCATCCTGACTCAGAAGGTGGATGACATGAAGAAGAAGAAGAAAAGACATACCATGCCCAAAGTCCTCCATCTTAGCTTTAAAGCCCCTAATATAAACATTTCTAAAAACTCACTTTTCTGCCTTCTAACAATCTAATTTATACTCTACTTAATTTTTGTGACTTGTAATTCTTCCTGCAATGTTGGTAATTTTTTCCAGGGACTAAAATCCAGTCCCCAGGGGTCTTGGGCACTATACCAAGCCCTCTGAGCCCCCTGCCTGGAGGGTCTGGAGGCATCCAGGGAAGCCAGGGGAAGACTCTGGACTCCCACATTTTTCCATCCCATCTCAGGCAGAGGTGGGACTTGGGGGGGAAAAAGGGGGGAGAGCAACACAGGAGTCAGAGGGGCAGAGGGAAAAAGCTGCTTTTTCCCATCCCAAGCCCAGGTAGAGGCAGAATTCCTTCCCATCCTGACCCATGGAGAGGCAGAATACAAGGGGGAGCACAAATACCTCAAAACACTCCTTTGAGGTAAAAATAGGACAAAGAAAGAGTAAGGTTTTAAGTCCAAACTACCCATGAAGGGGTCAAAGTTCTTAAATTTAAAAAACAAAAAAAACCCGACCAGTAGGTTGCCAGAAATACCACCGGGCAGCCCTTTGGGAATGACGTTGAGACACAAGGGAATTATACAAATGAAAAAGTAAAGAAAAATTGATTCAATATTTGTTTAATAAAGTGGACCAAAGAAATGATCCGTAGAGATAATCTGTATTGGGCCATGTTCAGATCGTTTGAGGGGTGGATTTGTCGAGCATTAAACACATATGTTGCTTGTAAAGAACCATTTATGAGAGAGGAATGTGACTGTGCTGCTCTGTGGACAGAACAGCATAAACCATTCTCGGGATGTGCGTTCAAGGAAAAAGAGGATGAGGATAACAAAAAAGGTTACCTGGGAATTCCTTGATAATCTCCCACCTCCATATAAATACAAAAAATACAGGAGACACCCCCCCACCCTCCCACCCCCCCCCCACCCCCCCCCCAATGTCTCTGCTCCCTCCCCTTCTGGTACTCCAATAGCTCAGAGGACTCCCTGGAGTCAAAGAAATACCAGGAGCGATAGGATCAGCAGAGAGGAGGGAGATAATGACACAAAGGCTCCCCTTTACCCCCTGAGGGAAGTCCCATTAGCGGGACAACAGACTGAATTAACTGGATTTGTAAATGTTCCCTTGAACACAGGGGAGGTAAGAAACTAAAAAAAAGAGATGGGAAAACTATTGGAAGATCCTACAGGGGTATCTGAGAGACTAGATCAATTCCTCAGACTAAGTAGGTATAATTGGATGGAATTACAATCTATATTAAATATCCAATTCACCAGGGAAGAAAGGGGGAGGGAAACCACCCTGTTAGCGTGGAAACACATAATCACAGGATAATTATATGCAGGTGCATTTATTGAAAAGCTCTGGGAGCTGGGCTACAAACCCAAATCTGACTCCGACATGGATTTGAGATGAACATGATTTTATACCCTTTTAATTATGTAACTGTATATTAATTATTAAACTCATATTGTTGTATACATTGATCTTATCCAAGCATGAATTATTGTACTTTTCATCAGGTCCCCCAAACACCTTTTCTTGTGATTCTTATTACAATTAAACAACAACTATATTCAACTACCATACAGTCGTATCATTTATCATATGTTGATTACACAGGTGCAGTTTCACCTGATCTAATTTGTTCCCAGGGCCTAGTTCCCATTCCCAGGCCTACCAGACCCAACCTTTCTTACCATCACCTGAATCTATACAATTCCCATGATTTTGGAAACATTTTTAACCCTATGCTATCATTTCCCCCCTTTGAAAGTATTTTTACTTCACTATAATAAGTGCAAATGCTTTCACTTGATACAGTCCTCTTGGCTTCTGAGTTTTTACTTGATGTTCGTCTTCAAATCCATGGTTGTTGTAACCATGGTCATGGATGTTGTCACAAACCGAGGAACCTGAAGATGATGGGTGTGGATTTCTGTCCTGTGTCAGTGTCTTCATTATCTTTCAGTTCCAGGATATCCTTTTCTGTATTTCTCTTTTCAGGATTCTGTAGACTAACCAAATCACTAAGAACATAATTAGTAAGATTACCAAATTCTCAATGATAGACCTAACCCATGAACTCACATTCCATCCTAACCCTTTGAAGATTTTGTCTAACCAGCTCGTAGTCAAGTCCTTTTGTTCTTCTGTGCCTAATACCTTATTTGTTTCAACTGATTGATATAATATTCTACATCTGCAGTTATGTTTGGGATGTGGATTCAGCAATGATCAACTTGTCCATTTAAAAATCCGCATGCCCCGTGCTCTTTAAGGAGTAACGTATCTAAGGCCAATCGGTTTTGTAAAGTCATTTTTGTGGTTGCTTGTAAGTGAACATTTAGTTCTTCAAATCCTTCCTGGGTGACTCTTTCTAGTGTATCTACTTGACCTGTAAGTTTATATAACATTTCTCTATTTTGGTAGTTTGTTATAGGACCGAATAAAGACTCTCGGGCCCACCCAAATTCCACTCCACTGGAGGGTTCTTGCCAAGTTTCATCCTGATCTGGAACTTCTCATCTTGTTCTTATCTGCAGAAGTTCATGTTTTCCTTTAAATGGGGATTTTTTCCAAACTGGACATAAAGTAGGCAGGCCCAGGTAATTTCTTTTACTTTCCCAAATCTACAGGCAGATGTGTTGTCCAGGTACCATCACTTGTTGCCCATACAAATTGTCCTGGACTTTGGATTGTGCTCTTGCCACATCCCACTATTATCTTATAATTCACTTTACTTCGTTTGTGTTTGATCCCTCTGCAGGCACAACCAATTTGCAAGGCTACTGCTAGTGGTGGCATTTGTTTTACCTTTATGTTGTCAGAAGTGCAATCATAAGTTTTATTACATGCCCACCAACTCACTATTTCTGCCTTTATTCTACTGCTAATGGCAGTGTTCATCACTGCTGGATCTGTTTCATTCTCAGGTCCTTCCCATTTTAATGCACCAAGGGGTATTTGCCGTATATTGAAATTTCTGAAGTATACTCATGGACCACACACTGTCCCAGGGTTCTGTTTGACCTTTCCAATCTTTTTCCTCACACTTCCATACAAGAGTGGTCTCTGTGATATTCTCTTTAATCTTTTTGTAGCGTGGCAAGAAGCATTCCCAGTTTGCAAGGTTTTGATCTTCAACCCACTATTCTATGATTTGTCCTACCTTTCCATGACTTGAAATACAGTCCTGTTTTCTCAAAGGCCTCGTCCATTCCCCTATTACTTTCCAGGTCTCCTTGATTATTTGCCTCGACTGTGGTACTTGTTTACATGCATTGTTTTGTTCTTTTGTACTTCAGATAATTTTGATGTTAGGATTCCCCAGCTTATTAGGTCTCCCGCTGCCTTCGGTATTGGTGTTTTGCATTGTGGCAAAGTCTTTGACTAATCCAATCATTACATTCTCAGCCCAAATTGCATTGGAAACTTTTATCACCTGAGTTTCTGCCTGGACCTCCCTCTTCATTCTGGAATGAAGAGTGGTCAGTTGATCCTTTTGCATTCCATATCCCAAAGTAACATTAATTCCAGCTGGTGACATTAATATTAATAACCATAAAATGAGCATTGGCACAATTCCTGACATCATTTAAAACAATTAAACACATCTTATCTGCAGCTTTGTTGGTCCTACAGCTTGTGCAGTCCACAGTCCAGGACAGACTTTCTTCACTCAGGTATAGTGTATCCAGGGATCCACTCCAGCCACCTTGACTGCTGTAAAAGTGGTCAACAGCACCTGGTAGGGTCCACTCCACCTTTCTTTTAATGGTTCTTCGTCCCAAGTCTTAATGTACATGTCGTCTCCTAGATTGATGTCATGAACTGGATTCTCAAAGAGTCAGTGGCCTATTCCACATGAGGGCACTCGAAAGCTGAGCTAAAGTTTTCCCAAGAGACAGAACATAATTATGCACTTCCTGCTTCCCTGTGACATATACATTTGGATTAGGTTCGGGAGATTCATATGGTTTCCCATACAATATCTCATAAGGACTGACTAACATCCCACTTCTAGGCTTTATCCAAATCCTCAGCATTGCTATGGGTAAAGTTTGTGGCCATGGCAGTTTGGCTTCTTGGCATATTTTACTGATTTGCCTCTTTAATGTCTGATTCATCCTCTCTACCTGTCCACTTGACTGGGGTCTCCATGGTGTGTGGATGTCCCAGGTTATTCCTAGCAACCTACTCACCTCTTTTACCACTGTGGCTATAAAATGTGGGCCCCTATCTGATGATATCCCTATAGGCACCCCAAATCTGGGAATGATCTCTTGTAGTAACCATTCAGCTGTTTCTTTTGCTTGGTTTGAGTGACAGGGAAGGGCTTCTGGCCATCCAGAAAATGTGTCAACCCCCATTAAGAGATATTATCGAGTATCCTTGAGGTTCTCGTAACTCTACAAAATCTACCTGCCAATAGTCTCCTGGTTCTATCCCTACCTGAATTCTTCCTAGCTGTGTCTGTTGTCTAGCCACTGGGTTGTTTCTCAAGCAAATCTCACATTTTGTCATTACTGATTTTGCCATTGTTAACATTCATACTGAGATTAAATTTTGTTTTAGCAATTTCACCAGTGCTTCTGCACCCCAATGACATTCACTATGTTTAACTTGTAAAATTTCTCATATTATTAAGGGGGGGGGGGGGGAATACCACTGTTTGCCCTTGTGTAGTTACATACCACCCTTCTGAATTCTTTTGTGCATTCAGCAAACGTCCCAGTCTCTTGTCTTCTGAATATTTTGGTTTTGGAGGCAAATTGAATTGAGATACATTAAGTTTTAAAGGTATCAATGCCATTGCTGTTTGCACCTTTTGAGCAACCTGTCAGGCTGCCCAGTCTGCCTTTCGATTTCCCTCACAAATTTTAGAACCTCTTGACTGGTGTGCTTTACAGTGTATAATTGCCATTTGCTCAGGTTTTTGCACTACTTTTATTAGTTGCAGGATTGTGTCTTGATGTTTAATGTGCATACCCTGAGAAGACAGCAGTCCTCTTTCTTTCCACAGTGCTCCATGCACATGTACTACTCCAAAAGCATATTTTGAGTCAGTCCATATGTTCTCTTTTTTCCCTTCACTCAATTCTAGTGCTCTGGTTAAGGCAATCAGTTCTGCCCTTTGGGCAGATGTGTTTGGTGGTAATGCTTCTGCCTCAACTACTGTACTGATTGTTGTTACCGCATATCCAGCGTATCTGATTCAGTTCCCCATGAAGCTGCTTCCATCTGTGAATAACTCCCACTCTGGTTGCACTAATGGGACATCTTTTAGGTCTTCTACACAGTCATGCTCTAATGGGCCTTCTTCAGTTGTGGTACCTAGGAACCAGGCTAGATTCAAAAAGTTAGTTGTCTTTAATGTGACATCATCCTGCTTGGTCAGGATTACCTGGAATTTTATCATCCTGCTTGGAGATAGCCAGTGTCCCCCCCCTTTTGCTCTAAAACAGTGGTTACCGTGTGTGGCACATAGACATCTATGTGTCTTCCCATCGTGAGTTTCCTGGTTTCTTGTATCAACATTACAGTGGTTGCAACTGCCCGCAGACATGAAGGCCATCCGGCACTTACATTGTCAAGTTGTTTGGAAAAATAGCCCACCAGCCTTTTCCAGCTTCCCAAACATTGAGTCAGGACTCCCAGTGCCAGGTGAAGCCTTTCATGTACAAACAGCTGAAAGCCTTTAAACAGATCAGGTAACCCTAATGCTGGAGCAATTGTCAGTGCTTCTTTCAATTTTACCAAGGCCTCTTTCTGTGGTTTGCCCCAAGTGAAGGGCTGTGTCTTTTGAGCTTCATACAGGGGTTTGGCAATTAGCTCATAGTCCTTGATCCACAGACTACACCACTCTGCCATTCCAAGGAAGATTCGCAGCTCGTGAAGATTCTGGGGCTCTGGAATAGCACAAATAGCTTGGATATGGTTAGTACCTAGTTTTCTCTGTCCTTGTGAGATTTCACATCCCAGGTAAATTACAGTCTGTTGGGCAATTTGTGCCTTTTCTCTAGACACTTGGTACCCTCCCATTCCCAGTGAATTCAAAATCTCAATTGTTCCCTTCATGCAGGTTGCCTTTTCTTCTATTGCTATCAGTATATCATCAACATACTGCAACAAAAGGTATTGGTCTTTCAGTACTTGCCCCTCTTTGGTCCAGATCTCTAGTTCCTTTGCCAGTTGGTTTCTGAATAGGGTCGGACTGTTCTTAAATCCTTGGGGTAGTCATGTCCAGGTGAGCTGGGTTTTTCTTCCATTTCCTGGATTTTCCCACTCAAAGGCAAACAGTTTCCTACTTTCTTTGTCAAGGGTATGCAGAAGAAAGCATCTTTTAGATCAATTATAGTAAACCATTTATATATCTCTTTTACAGATGTCAACAATGTGTACTGGATAAATGTCTAGTTATTTTATTTATTGCCCTTAGATCCTGTACTAGCCTATAATCCCCATTGGGTTTCTTTACTGGGAATATTGGTGTATTATATTCTGATTCACATTCTTCTAGAGTTTGATATTATAGAATTTATCAATAGTCTTTGCTATTCCTTGCCGTGCTTCTGTTTTTATAGGATACTGTTTGACCTGTACGGCTTTTGCAATATGCTGTTTGCAATGGGCACTGATTCAAGCCCAACCCTTGCATGACTGACCCTCTGCCGCCCTTGCCAAACCCACCCCTCCCCATAGTTCTGCCTCAGCTGCTTCTAGCACCTCCCCTTGAATTTCCTTGTACTATTGCCAAGAGATTCTGCTCCTGCTGCTTGTTAACCTCTTTTTCTCTATTGTTATAAACGTCCAAGCTACCTCAAGCAACCTGTCCAAACTTCTTAACTCACCCCCCCCACCCCCCCATCTCTGCAACTCCCTCCCAATGTCATCCCATGATTGGCCAAGAAAGACAAGAGCAAGCTGAATTTTCACCTGTTCTGCATCTACCTGGAGGTCAGTATATTTCCTGGCTGCTTCCCCAAGTCCTTCCAGAAAGGCAGCTGGAGACTCCCCCCTTTCTTGCCTGATCTCATATAATTTGGACCAATTCACAGTCCCAGGCATGGCACCCTGAACCCCCCCACCTACATCCACCCTCGATATTTCCTCAGCCCCATCATATCCACTCCAGGTGGACTACTAGGATGCCACAATGGGTCCACAGTAGGAAAGTTATAATCCAAAGTCCCATTGCAAATTTCTTCTCTCACCCTTTCCCTGGCTGCACTAACTACCATTTCCTTTTGGTAGAGGCCATTAGAGTATCTAATATAACTTGGATGTCATCCCAGTCCAGATTTTGAGTTTTCAGAATAATTTTCACTACTCTGGCCACTTTATCAGGGTTTTCTCTGTAAGTCCAAGCTGACTGCTTCCAAATTACTAAATCTCCTGGGGAAAAGAGTACATTTACAAAAAACGGTCTGTCCACTCCCGCTCATTGTCTCAAAGGGGCAACTACAGTTCTCTTTTGTTTGTCTGATCTTAATAAACCCTCTCTTGTTTTAGACCAAGCCGGGGCTAATTTTAATCATGTCCAACGAGCAATAGGGGTTAGTGGTTTATCTTCATCGCTCCCACTACTATCTACTCCTTTTGCACCCTCCCCATATCTCTGTATTACAGTTACATCTTGGTCACTTTCTGGGGAAGGAGGGGCAGGTGAAGACAGCAAAGAGGGTACAGGAAGATAGGAGCAGGTGAAGGAGGCGTTGGAGGGAGAGGAGGGTATCCCTGAGCAGGAGTAGGTGAGGGAGGAGGGTATCCCTGAGCACGAGTAGGTGAGGGAGGAGGGTATCCCTGAGCACGAGTAGGTGAGGGAGGAGGGTATCCCTGAGCACGAGTAGGTGAGGGAGGAGGGTATCTTTTGGCAGGGGGGTGTAAGTGAGCCAGGTGAAATAGGGTCAGGTGAGGTAGGGTCAGATTCCCTTGATGCCATGAGGGCTACCAGCAATTCACCATCTATATCATTTTTCCAATATAAACTTTCATCCAATGCCAGGTGTTCTAAACAACGCTTCCCTTGGACACAACCCATGCAATTATTGTTTTCAGGTATTTTAACAATCATTAACCCACACTGAGCCAGCCACTCTGGTTTTTCCTGCAAACAGGAAAACAAATCAATGTACAGAACTTCATCCAATCTCCTCTCCTGTTTACAAAACATCAATAACTGTGAAATCATGTCATATTGCAAAGAACCGTTTTTCAGCCACGTTTTCCTTTTTTTTTCTCTCTTTTTTTAACCTTTTTTAATTTTTTATTTTATATGCAAGACATATTTTGTCCACCAAGTGTTGCAATAATCAATCAACTTAACCTTACGTAACTCGTGCCCAAAATTACCTTCCTTCCAATGTGCTATTAAGCACCCCAAAGGATAAGTGTGTAGTATGGGGGCATTGCCGCCCAAAATCCATTTGAACTTCTCCATGTTACAGCTATAATAGACCCCTGATGCTGAACCTGCAATGCTTTTGCGATTGACTGACAGACGGTGCCTAGGCAATACCAGGAATTCCTTAGCCCAACAACACACAGCTTTCACTGCGTCTAACTGGCAGGCAACCAGACCAGATTAAAAGAACCTTACCTTTCTCCAGGGGACGTTGTCAGCGGTGGGGGGTCCTGGTGCCGATGGGCTCCCCGAGAATCCCTTGGTGCCGGCTGGAGCGTGATCAGGTCATGGGGTCATCAGCAGCACTCACAAGGTCCCATCTGGGTCACCAAAATGTTAGCGTGGAAACATATAGTCACAGGATGATTATATGCAGGTGCATTTATTGAAAAGCTCTGGGAGCTGGGCTACAAACCCAAATCTGACCCCAACATGGATTTGAGATGAACATGATTTTATACCCTTTTAATTATGTAACTATATATTAATTATTAAACTCATATTGTTCTATTGTATACATTGATCTTATCCAAGCATGAATTACTGTAATTTTCATCAGGTCCTCCAAACACCTTTTCTCATGATTCTTATTACAATTAAACAATAACTATATTCAACTACCAAACAATCGTATCATTTATCATACGGTGATTACACAGGTGCAGTTTCACCTGATCTAATTTGTTCCCAGGGCCTAGTTCCCATTCCCAGGGCCTAGTTCCCCAGGCCTACCTTACCATCCACTAAATTTATACAATTCCCATGATTTTAGAAACATTTTAACCCTATGCTATCACCTTCAAGGTGGTTTTAAGCAGCCCATTGCACCGTTCCACTTTCCCAGCCGCTGGTGCGTGATAAGGAATGTGGTACACCCACTCGATGCCGTGTTCTCTGGCCCAGGTGCTTATGAGGCTGTTCTTGAAATGAGTCCCATTGTCTGACTCAATTCTCTCAGGGGTACCATGTCTCCAAAGGACTTGTTTTTCCAGGCCCAGGATGGTGTTGCGGGCAGTGGCATGAGGCACAGGGTAGGTCTCCAACCATCCAGTGGTGGCTTCCACCATGGTCAGCACGTAGCGCTTGCCTTGGCGTGTCTGAGGCAGTGTGATGTAGTCAATCTGCCAGGCCTCCCCATACTTATATTTGGACCACCGCCCCCCATACCAGAGGGGCTTCACTCGCTTGGCTTGCTTGATGGCAGCACACATCTCATAGTCATGGATAACCTGGGAAATACTGTCCATGGTGAGATCCACCCCTCTATCTCATACCCACTTATAGGTGGCATCTCTGCCCTGATGACCTGAGGCATCATGGGCCCATCGAGCCAGGAACAATTCTCCCTTGTGTTGCCAGTCTAAGTCTATCTGTGACACCTCTATCCTTGCAGCCTGATCTATCTGCTTGTTGTGTCAGTGCTCCACATTAGCCCAACTCTTGGGGACATGGGCATCTACATGATGGACATTAAATATGTTAATGATTTTGGGAGAAAGGATTATAATATGTATCTTTATTCCAGGAAAATCAGTGAATATGTATATAAAATAGAGTATAAAAACAGAAGCATTTTCTATTATCACTGTGTGAGTTTGCTGGAGTTATGCCCCACACATCCAGCCAAATAACGCCTGCTTTCTACAGGAAAACACAGGAGACTGCTCCTCAAACATAGGGCTGAAATGCACAGAAAGAGAATGCTCACAAAATTGCACCAAACTGTTTCCAAGCCACCAAAATCCCTGAAATGTAATCAGACAGTTTAATTTAAACAGCAGAATGGGACAGACTCCTTTGCTTTGCAAAGAACAAGTACAATATATCTACTTAAGACAATTCCTTCTGGAATAACACATTCCTCAACTTCTCCTGAAACTGGGATTTTATACTAAATACAGACATGACTAAGACTTTTTTTTTCCAACCTGACTTTCACGGCAGTCCACTTTTGCCCTGTGAGTCTCACCTTAAAGAGCTTTTGTAAAGATTGTTTTATCTGCAATGACTTTGTGCCTGTATATGGGAAGTATTTTTAATTATTCTTTTAACCATTGCTACCCTCAGAGTGGGTTTGCCTGAGGAGAATAGAAGCTCAGACATGCGGGTCTGAGCAGGCTGCTTCCCCTGGAGTAATCAAAGTATACACAGAGCTCACATCTGGGATTTGAGAGGTCCCAGCTGGCTGGAATCTGGCAAATGTACAAATGTCAAGGAGGACAAGAAGGGGGACCCCAGACACTCCAGGCCAGTCAGTCTCATTTCAATACCAAATAAAATAATGGAAAAGTTTATTCTGGGAAGTATTGAAAAACACCTGGAGGACAATACAGGCATCAGTCAGAGTCAGCATGGCTTCATGAGGGGAAGGTCCTGCTGGTGAAGTCTGATTTCCTTCTACAACAGGGTAAAACACATCAGTTGATGCAGGAAAGCCAGCACATGGAATCTTTCTGGATTTCAGCAAAGCTTTTGGTACTGTGTCTCCCAGAATGCTTCTGGACAAAGTGTCCAGCACACAGCTGAATAAACACATTGTGGGATGGGCAAGCAACTGGCTCAGGGGTCAGGCACCAAGGGTGGCAGTGACTGCAGTGACACCACACTGACAGTGGTCACCAGTGGGTTCTGCAGGGCTCCACTGCCAGCCCCAGCTCTTCAACATCTTCCTTAAGGACCTGAACACAGGGCTTGAAGGGATAATCAGTGAATTTACTGATGACACTAAACTGGGAGGAGCCGTCACCTGCCTGGAGGTCAGAGAGGCTCTGCAGAGAGACCTCACAGCTAGAGATGGGCAATCACCAACTGTGGAGTTTAACAAGGGCAGTGTCAGATTCTGCCCCTGGGATGGGGCACCCCTGCCTTGGTGTATGGACCAGGAAGGAGAGGCTGGAGAGCAGCTGTGGGGAGGGACCCAGGGGTCCTGGCCAAGGGCAAGTGGAACATGAGTCAGCAGTGCCCTGGCAGTCCAAAGTGCCACCATGTCCTGGGGCAGCAGGCCCAGCATCAGCAGCCGGGCCAGGGAGGGGATTGTCATGCTCTGCTCTGCACTGGGGTGGCCTCACCTTGAGGGACAGCACAACATAGAGAAGACATAAAGCCATTGCAGAGTGTCCAGAGGATAATAGCAATCTCTTCACTCTCATGAGCAGGGACAGGACTCGAGGAAATGGCTGGAGCTGAGTCAGAGGAGGCTTAGGTTGATTAGGAAAATCTTTTTCACCTAGAGGGGGCTTGAGCACTGGAACAGGGTCCCCAGAGAAGTGGTCCCAGCCCCAATTCTGTCTTGGGACAAGAAGCATTTGGACAGTGCTCTCAGGACCATAGTGGAATTGTTGCGGTGTCCTGTGCAGGGACAGGAGTTGGACTCAATGATCCTGATGGGTCCCTTCCAACTCAGCACATTCTGAACTTCTCTGAAATTACTTCAGCATCCAGCACTCAACTTCCACTCCAGAATAACTCACCTGCCCTGTAGAGGAGATGAATCTCTCTGCAAACAGCCCTTCAACAGTCCCCTGGAACCTCCTTTGAGATAAGAAAAACTACTTGCTTCGAATGACTCATGTTATAAAAATGCAAGCTCTTCCTATCTTTTTAGAATATTACTGGTTGGGTTTGGTTCTTTATAATTGGTTGTCCCAAACAAAGAAAGATAATGTAGTTAGCCAAAATGTGTTTACCCTGTTTTCCATTGGTTTACTTGTGATCCCCCCAAAACCTATAAAAGTACATGTGTGATCCCCTATCTTTGGATTTGTAGCCTGACCCCTTCACGGACAATAATAAAGCCTGTGGAAAAAAGTCTGAGCTGCTCTCCCGGTCTTTTTATGCCGGCTGGAAACTACAGGTTTCTGTGAGAAACCATGAAGCTAAGTGCCTGAAAGGCCAGCGCTCACAAACCTTGTCACTTTCCCCTGCCCAACAACACGGCAGGGGACACAACAAAAAGTTACACTGTCCCATCCTGTGTCCCCAGCTCTGCCCTGGCACTGCTGTCGCCGTGTCCCCTCCTCCTGCCCACAGGGCGCAGGTACAGCTGCAGGGATGGCCTTGTCCCTTGTGTCCCCTCAAGACCCCACGGCTCCTTGGGCACCTTGGAGGGGACAGAAAACACCCTCTGGATCAGCGCCCAGTGCACGCTGCCCTTGGGGACACCCCTGTCACCAGCCCTGTCGCTGTCGGGGTGGCTGTAGGAGCGTTTCCAGCCCTGCAGCCGCTCCCAGCGCTGGCTCCCCAGGGACCCCCCGCCCCTTTTGGGGTCCCCTCCTGGGGTGGTGACGGCCACAGTGTGCCACTTGTAGGTCTTCAGTAGTGCGGGGGGGGCTCAGGGGTGTCCGGGGGGGCTCACACCTCCATGTGTGGTGGCGGGGAGTCAATTTTGGGGGGTTCAGGGGCTGCATTTGCTGGCGGCATCATGCGGGAAGTCATTTTGGGGGGACCAGGGGTTGGATTTGGGGCTGGTGGGATGGGGAGAGGAATTTTGGGCTTGGATTTGGGGTTGGTGGGACAGGGGAGGCATTTTGGGGACTGAATTTGGGAGTGATGGGGTAGGGAGAATAATTTGGGTGGGTCCAGGAGCTGCATTTGCTGGCGGCATCATGCGGGAAGTCATTTTGGGGGGACCAGGGGTTGGATTTGGGGCTGGTGGGATGGGGAGAGGAATTTTGGGCTTGGATTTGGTGTTGGTGGGACAGGGGAGGCATTTTGGGGACAGATTTGGGAGTGATGGGGTAGGGAGAATAATTTGGGTGGGTCCAGGAGCTGGATTTGAGGGTGGTGGTGGGAAGCATCCCCAGCCTGGAATCCCCACCTTGAAGGGTCCCAAATTTCCTGACCACCCAGGGGTTCCAAATTTTTGGGTTCTCCTGCCCACCCATGCCAGCCTCCCGCAGCCTCCACCCCTGCTGGGGACAGGGTGACAGGTGTCCCGCTACCCCTGTGCCCCAAGTGCAGGAGGGACTGGAGGCATTTCTGCTGCGCCCCAACCACACTTCCCTTCCCCCCTACACCTTGGGGATACCCCTGACCACCTCTTTATCACCCTGGGGTGCCCCTCAGTCAGGGGGTGCTTGGTCACACCGCAGGACCCCCTCTCTGTGCAATCCCCGAGGTGGGGGTGGTGGCAACATTTTTGGGGTCACTCCCGACCATTTCCTTTTCCCTGCATCATCCTGAGGATGCTGCACCACCCCACATCACCCCGCCCCCCCAAACACTGCCCCTGCCACAGCATTCCCTGAAGGGACCTTGGGGACTGTCCCCATGTCCTCCCCTCCCCCCTGACCCCCCGTGGTACCTCCACTGCTCCACCTGTGCTTGGCCCCAGTTCCTGTCGCAACCTCCCCATGTAAACGGGCAGGAGTTTCAGTCACATCCTCACCTCCTCCTCCTTCTCCTGCGGTGGACTCACTGGTGACACCAGAAGAACACCACGGGTCACCCTTCGAGGGGACTGCAGAGTCACGGTGGCTCCTGGAGTCCCCCTGGTGTGACAGCTGAGGGGCCTGAGATCCTGCGGTGACAATCTGGGGGTTGGGTGCTTGTTTTGGAATCTCCAGGGTGGATCCCTAGGTCCTGAAGTCCCCTCCCACCACCATACTCACCCCCCCCCCAGCTCATGCCTCAGTTTCCTCCTCACTCTGCAGGGACTACCCAGAGCTGATGTTCTGATACTGGGTTTATTTTGGGGTGTTTGGGGTTGGGGCAACTGGAATGGGCTGGTGGACCAGTGAGGCTGGCCAGGGCGTTGCCAGGCTGGTGATCATCTGTGCTGGGGGCTGGCCAGGCTGGGGGTCTGCAGGACCAAGGGTTGTCCAGACCAATGTCCAGCTGGGATCTACCCAGAGCACTGTCCATCCAGAGTGGGATCCATGGCTCTGGTGTCCATCTGAACCAGTGTCCAGCTGGTATCCATGGCTCTGGTGTCCATCAGGACCAGTGTCTAACCTCTCCTGCCCCCATCCATCCCAGACTCCCTGGCCAGGGATACTCCTCACTGCAGAGTGGACAAGACCCACGGTCAGTCCCAAGATGACCCCAAACTCCCTCCCACCAGGAACTGCATTGAGCAGCGCTTTGCCATGGCCAAGATGAAGGTGCTGGTGGCACTGTGGTGGCACAAGTGGTGGCATTGATGCCATCCCAGTTCATGTCCCCATCCACGTCCCCCCATATCCATATTCCCCATGTTCCTACTCATGTCCATGTACCCTCATGTCCATGTCCCCTTACCCAGGGCTGTGTCCTTACATGTCCTCACACATCCCCACCCATGTCTTTGTCCTGCCACGTCTCCATCCATGGCCATGTACCCATCCATGTCCACGTCTCCCATTTCCCCACCCATGTCATTGTCCACCACGTGTCCTGATTCATGCCTTAGTACAATGACTTTACCCCGATTTTGGGTGTTTTTAACGACAAAGAGAAATGAAAGAAAATCTAGGCCACGAGGAGCCAGGAGGATGTGGAGCCCCCAGCCGGGTGCTTCTCAACATAGATGAGTGGCAACACAGATCACCGGAGCTCTGCCCACTGGGGGTCACTGGGGATCATCCAGCACAGATCCTGCCATGGGGGATGGAGCTGGAGCAGCACATGAAGCTTTTCCCACACTCGGGGCACTCACAGAGCTTCTCTTAGTGGAAACTCTGTTGGTGTATGATCAAGTTAGAGTGCTGTGAGAATCTCCTCCCACACTCCCCACACCCGTAGGGCGTCTCCCCAGTGTGGATGCGCCGGTGCCTGACGAGGGTGCAGTTTTGCTTGACGCCCCTCCCACAGTCAGGGCAGCAGAAGGGCCTCTCATCCATGTGAATGCGATAGTGCTTGAGCAGATCAGAACTGCTCTGAAATCTCTTCCAGCACTTATCACACTCAAAGGGCCTCTCCCCTGTGTGGCTCCTTTGGTGGACAGTCAATTCTGAACTTATCCTGAAGCTCTTTCCGCATTCCCCACGTTCATAGGGCCGCTCCCCCGTGTGGATTCTCCAGTGGCAGATGAGGTTGGATTTCTGACTGAAGCTCTTCCCAACTTTTGAGCACTTGTGGGGCTTCTTCCCATCATGAAGCTGCTCATGGACCACCAGCTCCAAGCTCTGGCCGCGTCTTTCCTCCTGGGATCCCCGTGATCTGCACTTGCAGCCCCTCCTCATGCGGGATCTCCAGGGCTTTTCCTCCCCGTTGGATTGCTGCACCGTGGAGCTGCTCAAAACGGCCTCTTCCACGAGGTTCTGCTGCGGGGATTTGTCCTTCCTGGTCTCCTTCCCCTGCTCCATCGGGCCAAGGTTGGGGAATGGGAAATCCTGGTTTGTGGGAAAACAAGGTCTGAGCACGCTGGGTTTGATGGTCCCTCTGCCCGAGGGCAGCTGGAGAAGCCAGGGCCCCTTGCAGCCTCGGGGAGCCCAGAGCCCGCTCAGCACCAACCTCCCGCACCCCTCCAGGCTGCCGGGGGTCCCCCGGCTCCGGGTCCAGCAAGATCCCTGCCCTGCAAAAAACCCCTCCCGGAGACCCTTCCGCCGACTGATTTGGGACGAGCTTCCCCTCCCAGCTCACCTGCGGAGTCCGAGGGGGGGTGATGCTGCCGCAGCCGAGGGAGTTGCTGCCTGAGGGGAAAACTGCGTGTTTCTGCGGCTGCTACTCTCCCTCCCGTTCTGCCCTGGGGGATTCCAAAGCAGCTGCGCCCGCGGGGCACTGGGAGCGATACTAGGAGCACTGGAAGCGATACTGAGAGCCCCAGAAAGGAATTGGCAGCGCTATCCCTGCCAGGACCGCTCTTACTGGGAGCACTGGCTGCAGCCGGCGGTGGGCGGGGCCACATACAAGGGCATGGTTATGCAAATCCAGAGCGATCGCGCGCTGTAATTGGTGGGAGGGAGGACCGCGGGGTTTCCCCAGTCACGTGAGGATCGACGTGGGGGGGGGGCTGGGGATGGCGGCGGCGTCGGGTGAGAGGGGACGGGAACCGGGAATGGGGACGAGGAATGGGAACCGGGTTCGGGAACGGGAAGTGTGACTGGGAATGGGGACTTGGAATGGGACGGGGAATGGGACCGGGAATACGGGACAGGAACCGGGAATGAGAGCGGGGATGGGAATATGGGAGCAGGTCAGGGAATGTGGGAGCAGCAAGCAGAGAGAGAATATGGGATGGGGATTAGTGTTCAGAAGTGTTCCAGTGAAACACCCCGGGGCTGTGAGCTCTGCAGCTGGGCCTGCCCTGGGCTGCTGCGGCCCAGGGCCCCAAGGCTGGAGCTGCAGCCTTGCTCCTGTGTCAAGAACAGGAGCCTCGTGCAGGCCCATGGCCCTTGCATGGCCCCACTATGAGGGAGGGCTCTGAGGCACAGGGGTGCTGGCAGGATGGGCTGCTGTGGCCAGCTGGGGGCCTCTGAGCAATGCCCAAAGCCTTGTACTCTCTGCAGCTGGCCAAGGAGAGCAGCAGGGCTGAAGGGTTCATGTGGCACGGCAGCCCCAGCTGTGAAACCCTCGGCCCCCATGGGAGAGGCGGCCCTCAGGAATGGGACTGGGAATACAGGACAGCACTGGGAATGGAACTGGGAATGGGACCAGGAATGGAGACCAAGATCTGGAATGAGACCGGGAATGGGGGTGGGGACTGAGAAAGGGCACCGGGGAACAGGGACTGGAAATAAGGACAGCGACTGGCAATACAGGAATGGGACCGGGAATACAGGGCTGGGACTGGGATTGGAGACAGTGACTGGGAATGGACCCCAAATACGGGACACAAGCGGGAATGGGACCAGGGATGCAAACATGGGTATGGGACAGGGAATATGGAAAGAGCAACCAGAGAGAGAATATGGGATGTGGATTAGGAAGATTGGGAACCTGAGTACGGGAGCAGAACTAGGAATGTGAACTTTGGAACAAGACAGGGACTATAGAAATGGAAGTATGGAACTGGAGCAGAACTGGGAATATGTCAGTGGGAACAGGACAAGGAATATGGGCCTGGGAATTTGGGAAAGGCAACCAGACAGAGAATTCAGGACACTGACAGGGAATGAGACCTCGAATGGGATCCAAACTGGCATGGGAGCAGGAGTGGGGTGACTTGGGAATGGGCTGGGGGCAAGGGAGCTGGCAGCAGGGACAGGGGGATCCTGGACAAGGCACACCAGGGACCGGGATGGGGGGACATGGGGACAGTTCCAGGGCAGGGGGTCCTTGGTCAGCTGCCCCAGAAACTCTGCCAGGGTGTCCCAGTGCCGACAGAGCTGCTGGGCCTGCAGTGCCCAAAGCCCTGAGCAACCCCCAAGTCCCTCTGAGGAACCCTGAAGTCCCACGAACCCAGCATCCCCCACATCCCCTGGAAGATCCCCCCATGTCCCCTTCCACATCTTAGTTCAACATCTTTATTTCTGCCCCAGTTTTGGGTGTTTGGAAAGGACAAAGAGAAATGCAAAGAAAATACAGGTAACGGGGAGCCAGGAGGATGTGGATCCCCCAGCCAGGTGTCTCCCCAACATGGATCAGTGGCACCACAGATCACCAGGACTCTGCCCACCCAGGGTCACTGGAGATCATCCAATGCAGACCCTGCCATGGGGGATGGAGCTGGAGGAACACAGTCTTGGTTTAAAGACAGGTGTCTGCTGAGGAAGACAGGAGCCTCTCTTGAAATGGAAAATGTAAACTCTCTCTCTCTCTGTTATAACTTTGAGATTAAGGAGCTCTCAGGCAAAGATATGGGAATAGGAATATCAGATTTTTACTGGGAAAATTAAAAGTATAGTAATATTAAAAAGAAAACACTGATAGAGTTAGAATGCAACCTGACACCCTATTGGTCACAGTGTTGGTAGCAGTCTGATTACATGCAGGCTATAGTTTTACTGGAGTGACAGATGTGGTTTTGTTGAAGCAATGATTTTGGAGAAGGGTGTGTTCTTTTTGATTTTTTTTTTTTTTAAGATTTACTGGTGATGAAGCTGGGCCTGGTCTTTCTGGTCTTTCTCTAGGAATTTAGTGGGAAAAGGTTGCTGTGATATTTCAAATTTTAGATTTTATTTAGGTAGGAAATGCTTGGCTCTTCCCCTTGGGTGGGGCATTTCAAATGGGATGATGTAATTTGATTAATCATGCAGCGAGACTTAATGGCTTATTAACAGAAAATACCTTTGTTATAAATGAGAAAGAAAGTCTCCATATTTAGCAAAATTTAAGTTGCTTTATTTGATATAGACGGAGCAAGCAGCGCTGGGGAACGTGAGGGGTCAGCGCCCACTCCACGCTCTGTCAAACCTTGGTTTGCAGCTCCTTTTTATAGGATGTTTTTCCTCGTAGTAATCAATAACTGTTATTTTTTTTGTTGTCATAATTCTGCCAGGTAAGCGGTGGTGGTCAAAAAAACATCCATGGGACCGCTTGTGAAATCTCTGGACAATTTGTCAAGTAACCATCTGGTTTTGGTAGATAAAGAACAGCAGAAGTGGGAAGTCTGGTCTTAGCAGATAGGTTGCAATTGATTACACAAAGGCAGGAAATCTGATTTTGCAAAATCTTTCAGGCTGTGGGAAATCCTCATTTTGCAAACTGGTATTGAATACAATTTACTAAAAAACACAATATTCATAACAGGGGTATTTAAAGAGAATTATTTAATCATATATATTTTTCTCTATTTTTCTCTATCTAATGTCCATGCTTCATTTCAGACCTAAGTATTCTGGTTTATACAAACCCCACTACTTTTATGATTGACACGAATCTTTTATCAATTATCACACCTTCCTGGACAAAGGATGGGTCCTGAAAGGGGTAAACAAAACTACCCCACCTGGCTTTAACAGCTGGCCTATTAACAGAAGATATTTCCCCCTGCCCCCTGGAGTTATGATGGATGGGTCATGGAAGAGAGAAGGAACACTGCTCCACCTGCTTTTAACAGATGGTGATAGAATATATACTTGTGGTTAACATCTTACATTGCAACCTTAGACTGGCACAAAGCTCTTCTTGCACTCCGGGCACTTGCAGGGCTTCCCTCAGTGGTGCATCTTGGTATCTGGTGAAATGAGAGCTCTGTGAGAAGCTCTTCCCACACTTGGGGCACTCATGGGGCCTGAGACATCACAAGGGGCAGGGCTGTGATGTGCTCTGGTACCTGTGACTGAAGGCTGGTAGGGGGTCTTTTGAGATTCAATGCTTCAGACCCAGGAAGCTGCCAGCCTTCCCAGAGAGAGAGAGTCCTGCAAGGAACTGCCTTCTAGGGGATCTTCTGTCTGTTCTCCTGGCCACTGGATAAGCCTCAGGAAGGGGTAGCTGTGGCCACAAGTCATCAGCTCTGGTCAGTGATTTAATCTCAGCGATTCCAGCTCTGCTTGCAAGGCTTTCCCAGGCTGCCTCAGGGACAGAGAGACGGGAAGCGTCTTATGGCAAATTCCACAAAGATTCCTTTATTATTCAGCAGCTCTGTGAAGGGAGCCAGGAAAGACTGCTCCCTAGAGAACTGAGGGAAATAACTGAGGTTTTTATGGGAGAGAGCAAGGGGGAAAGACCAATTGGTTACAAAGGATTAACATGGATACTAGGGCATGGTGGGATAAGAGAAGCTATTCAGTAGCTCACCATGACAAGAAAAGGTGTGCTAACCTAATGAGCATCCTTCTAGGAGGGTTGAGATAAGCTAATCACAGCCCACTCAAGGGAAATTCCTCTAAGGCAAAGCCATGGGCCTCCACATTTGACATCACAAGGAGCAGGGCTGTGATGTGCTCTGGAGCCTGTGACATCACAAGGGGCAGGACTGTGATGTGCTCTGGTGCCTGTGACATCACAAGGAGCAGGGCTGGCTGTGATTTGTTTGGTGCCTGTGAAATCCCAAGGGCAGTGTCACAGTGGGGGCAGCTCTCAATGTCCCCACAGGTCACTCTGTCCAGTGCAGCCGTGCCAGCGGTCACTGCGCACTCGGGGGAGGCTGGGCTGGACGGGGATCCGGGCAGAGACGCCGCCCCCGGGACTGGAGTCTCCCCCTGCCTCTGGGCCCAGCCCCTGGTGGGAGTGCCTTGGGCACAGCACGGGGCTGCTGCTGGGCCAGGGGGAGAGCCCCTGCCAGCTGCCTGGGCCCTTCTGATGCCTGTGCCACATCCCTGTGGCTCCTGTCCCTGCTGCTCCCTGCCACCTTCACTCCCTCCATCAAAGCACCACTCAACCTCTTCACAGTGACCTGTGAAAAGAAAGAGAGAAAGAAAGAATGAGAGAAAGGAAGTGTTGTCAGATGACCCTGGCTGGATGGCCGACACCCACCAAAGCTGCTCTCTCACTCCTCTCCAGATACGGACAGGAGACAGAAAACAGAATGAAGGCTTACTGGGTTGAGATAAGGACTGGGACATATCACTTAGCAAATGTCACAATGGGTGAAACAGGTCTGAAATTGGTGATATTAATTGAATTAACTGCTCTCCAAATCAGACCAGGAGAGTGAGAAGTAAGATAACTGTATCTTCTGCCCATCCCTCCCTCTTTCCCAGCTCTGCCTCCTCCCCCAGTGGGTGCAGGGAGATGGGGAATGGGGGTTCTGGTCAGTTCATCACATGTTGTTTCTCCTGCTGCTGCTCAGGGAGAGGAGCCGTTCCCCTGCTGCACCATGGGGTCCCTCCCTGAGACGCTTCTCCATGAACTTCTCCAAGGTGAGTTCATCTCAGGGACAGCAGTTCTTCATAAACTGCTGCAATGTGGGTCACGTTCCTATGGGCTCGCAAGTCCTACCAGGACCCTGCTCCAGCGTGGGCTTCTCTCTCCACGGGTTGCTGGTCCCTGCCAGGTCCCTGCTCCAGCACGGGTTTCTCATGGGGTCACAGCCTCCACTCAGGCGTCCCCCTGCTCTGGCATGGGCCCCTCCAGGCGCTGCAGGTGCACCTCTGCACTCTGTGCCCTCCATGGGCTGCAGGGGCCCAGCTGCCTCACCAGGGACTGCACCACAGAATCTCAGGGCAATCAGCTCCAGCACCTGCAGTAGCTCCTGCCCCTCCTCCTGCCCTGCCCTGGCTGTGTGCACAGTTGTTCCTCTCATGTTCTCGCCCTGCTCTTCCCTGGCCACAGTTACAACTGCACAAGAACTGCTTTTCTTCAGTCTGTTTTCCCAAAGGTGTTCCCACCATTTCTACCTGGCCCAGCCTTGGCCAGCGGCTGGTCCGTCCTGGAGCCAGCTGGCGTTGACTCTGCAGGACATGGAGGAGCAGGTGCTTCCAGCAGCCTCTCACAGAAGGTGCTTCTAGAGACCCCCCATACCAAAACCTGGCCTGGCAAACCTAGTATAAGTGTGGTAGGGTTTTTATTACCATGATTAATTCTTATTATCGCTATTAGCTCTATTATTGCTATCAATAGTACAGTTATTCTTAGTTGTGTTATAATTAGTACAGGTATTTTTAGTCTTTTTGACTATTAATCGTTGCTTTATTAGACATCAGAATAAAAGTTCTTAATTGCAAGTAGAAGGTAGGAGTTTGGCAGCTGCTCTCCCTGCCCTATTCTGTGTCATT
Organism: Cinclus cinclus; assembly: GCF_963662255.1. NCBI lineage: Eukaryota > Metazoa > Chordata > Aves > Passeriformes > Cinclidae > Cinclus > Cinclus cinclus. Next base: position 80,401 of record NW_026912237.1, on the reverse strand, counting down.
GCTGCGTGTGAAGCGGCAGCTGCCAGGACCCCCCATTTCCCTGGTTTGGGAAATTGGATGGCATTGCTCACATGTCAGAAAGAGAGGCCTGATTCCAATTAAATGCATTGCCTGAGCTCTTGTAGTCGCAATGCTCAAAGCTTGTTTTCTAACGTTGCTGACTTGCTCAGCTTCTGTTCATATTTGCGATTTTGGACCAAAATGTTGTCAGATGTGATTTTGCAAGGTTTTCTGTAATGAGCTGTCTGTTTTGCTCTTGGATTTCTTAATGGTGGGTCAGAACGGAATGCAGCATTTTGGGTGGGAGCCCTTCAGTCTGATCTGGGACTGTCTGAGCAGCAGCTGGTTTTGCACCTGTAAGCAGAGATAGCAAAGATTGCATGAAGTGAATATTGTGCCCGGTTGCGGAAGCCGTAGCGCCTGGCGAGCGCGGGGCAGCTGCCGGGATCTTCGGGGCACGGAGGAGCCGCAGACGGACGTTGCAAGTGGCTCCTTCGGGGCAGGATTTTGTCCCGATGCGGGGGAATTGCCGCGGGCTGGGCGGGCTGGGGCCTCTGCCGAGCGCCGCCGCCTTTCCCCGGGAGCCCCCGGGCAGAGCTCTGTGCTCAGGGCCGAGGGCCAGGCACCCGCTCGGCGGCTCCGAGACGGCAGAGTTTTGGGGGTGCCGCTGTTGGGGGCAGTGCCGGGGGAGTTGCCCCGGGCTGGAGACTCAAGGGCGCCGAGGATGGCGAGCACCCAGTCCATGTGGCATGGGACAGCTGCGGACATGCCTGGGGGGCAACCTGTGTGGGGGCTGAGGAGGTTTAAGAAGTTGGAGAGGATTGGAGGAGGGGGAAGGCACCCAAAAACGTACCAGAAGCAAGAAGGTGCCTGAATTTAGGGGAAAGGATGGAAAATGGGGGAAAGGATCCAAAAGATGAGGAAGGGAAGCAAAATAAGGGGAAAGGAAACAAAATAAATGGTAAAGACTCAAAAGAGGGGGAAAGACACAAAATAGGGGATAAAGTATCCAGAATAGGGAGAAAGTATCCAAAATAAGGGGGGAAGACCCAAAATCCAAGGAGAAAAGGTTTCATGGGGTGTCATAACTGTCATGGTGTGTCCCTACGTGTGCTGGGGTGGGTGCAGACACTCAGCACCAGGAGCAGCCACGGAAACATCCTGAGGGACACAGGGAGACTCTGCAGGACATGGGCTGGGGACCTTGGAGGATCAGGCCCCACCAGGGGTGGAGGACAGGAACATAGGAGGAGACATGGGGGCACATGGAAGGGGACAGGGACACACAGAGGTAATGGCCACAGTGGAGGATGAGGACAAATGGAGGGGAAGGGACACAGTGCCACCAGGACACACAGCAGGGGACAACATTGCCACACCTGTGGGGACACTGCCACTAGGACACCACTGGTGACACCCTGCATGGGACACTGCTGGTGGCACTGACATTTGCGCTGTCCTCAGAGGTGGTTGGGCTCCCCTGAGGGTGGTGGCCCTGGTACACTGTGGTGGCTGTCACTTGCTTCCACACCCCTTGTCACCAACTGAACAAGCCCTGACAACAACTTGTCGACAACCCTCCCGCCCTGGTGGATGGTGACATTCAGCTGGGATACTGCAGCAGTGATGGTGGGAATGTGGTGGCAGGAACTGCATTAGGCAGTGCTTTGCCATGGCTGAGATGAAGGTGCTGGTGGCATTGATGCTGTCCCAGTTCGTGTCCCCACCCATGTCCATGTACCTTCATGTCCCCAGCTGGGTCTGTGTCCCCATCCATGTCTATGTCTCCATGAAAGGCTGTGTCCCCTCACGTCCCCATCCATGACCTCACCCATGTCCTTGTCCGCCACATGTCCCCATCCATGCCTTACTTCAACATTTTATTTTAACCCCATGTTGAGGGTTAGTTCTTTCTATTTTTTTTTTTCCCTCTGTGGAATTTTCCCCATTGTCATGCTAAGATACCTGTTGACTGGGCCCTGGTGACAAGGGGGAGGGGACGGGAGGGAAGAAGCAAGCCCTGCGAGATTCAAACAGCCAGAAGAGGAAGAGGAAGGCTGGGCCTCGGCCCATTTCCCCCGCGGAGTTCGGACGAGAAGGACGATCGCCGTCTGTGTCCCATCCCAGCGTCGGGAAACCACCATCGGACCCTGCCCGGCTGTCTTCTCGCTGTGAACTACCACCATCCAGCACTCTACTGAGCACCGGGACCGACACCGTGAGCGGAGAGCTCTCTCTCCATCTCTCTCTCCCCCTGGGACAGCTCTGCCATCACCCCCAGCCCTCCTGCAGCTCTGCGGGAGCCACCCGCCCCCAGCACCGGGAACTGCAGCTCAGGGAAAAGGTGCCTGCAGCCAAAAAACACTGGGACTGAGTTACTGTTCTGTTTGTGGGTAATTTCATAGCTGTTGTTGTTCTTGTTTGTCTTGTTAAATATACTAGTAAAGAACTGTTATTCCTACCCCCATATCTTTGCCTGAGAGCTCTCTTAATTCCGAAATTATAATAATCGGAAGAATCATATTTTCTTTCAGTCCAAGGGGAAGCTTCTGCTTTCCTTGGCAAACACCTGTCCTTCAAACCAGGACAGATTTTGGCGCCCAACGTGGGGCCCGAGGGCATTGAGAGAAAAGGGTGAAAAAGGAATAACAGTTCTTGAGTTACCTCAGTTTTGTGTTAGGTGGCATCATGTTGTCCAGCTTACCGTGGTTTGGGCTCCATGTGGCCACAGCTCTATCTCTCCCATTTGCAATCCCTTACTTGAACATGGGTCCTATAACTCAGGCTGCTGTAACTATTATCCAGTTCCTTTTGTGGGCTGATAACATGAGAAATTCATGGATTTTTAACTTCCTCTGGAAGGTGGGCACATGGATTCGGAGCTATCACACTCTAACTGTATGTTTTTGGGGCTACTTTAATAATGGTACATACTGTGAGGATATGACACCAGGGAAAATTTTGTCCCAACCCCTTACACAGTTTTTTGGGTCTGCTCCACCAGCTTTTGAGGGGTTCAAATCTCTTCTAAGCAGTAATGATATCATACAGTGGCTGACATTGCTAATAGGCCTTGTAAACCTGTTCTATTTAACATTCCGAGATGAGGGGAGATTGACTTGGATGACAACCCTGATACGTCCCCCAAGGAATAGGGATCCTGCCCCAGAGCCTGGCCCTGCCCCAGAGCCTGGCTCTGCCCCAGAGACTAAGGACTCTGCCCCAGAGCCTGACCCTGCCCCTGCCCCAGAGACTAAGGATTCTCCCCCAGAGACTAAGGATTCTGTCCCAGAGCCTGACTCTGCCCCTGCCCCAGAGACTAAGGATTCTGCCCCAGAGACTAAGGATTCTGCCCCAGAGGTTAAGGATGTTGCCCCTGAGCCTGATTCTGCCCCAGAGCTCACCTCAGAAAGGAACCATCCAGAGTGGGTGGGGTTTCTAGTGAAGGAGATGGGCCAAATGCTGAAGGAGTACCTTTCCCCAGCTCTTGAGAAACTCTCCCTCTGCCTTAAAGAGGGAGAACCTGATGGTGCAGCAGTGGAACCCACAAATGTTACATCTCTCCAGGCTCCAGCTGAACTGCAAGGGCACTCACAGCCAGCAGCAGTTGCCCCCGTGGAAACTAGAAAGTCTAAGGTGAAAACAAAGCACCTAGATAATAATGATCAGAAAGCAGGGCCCTCACAACCAGCAGGGGAGCCAGAGGTTGAGATCGTCACAGAGTCCCTGTCATACGAGAGTCTCCGTAATCTCCGTAAGGATGTTGTACGAAGGGGCCGTGAGGCTTTTACAACGTGGTTACTGCGGGTCTGGGACCTTATGGGTACAGGTGTGCAGCTGGATGGTACTGAGGCAAGGAATTTGGGACCCCTAACCCAGGACTCAGGTGTGGATCACATATTCGTAAGGGAACGAGGCCCCCTTTCCCTCTGGGAGCGGCTTTTAATGAGTGTAAGAGAGAGGTTTGTCCATAGAGAGAGAATGCAGGAGCACCACCATAGAATGTGCTGGAAAACCGCTGAGGAGGGGATCCAACAGCTGAGAGAAGTAGCAATACTGGAAGTACTCTTTGGGACGGGTGGACAACGACAATGACCCCGACAAGGTCAGGTGCACAGGGCAGATGTTGTGGAATCTGGCACACCTGGGGCCATCTCAATACACCACATTCATTGCAGCCATTAATGCTGACACCAACCACGAGACAGTGGGTTCTGTTGCCGATAAGCTCAGAAATTTTGAGAGTATAATGAATGGCCCAATGCAGGCTCAGGTCTCTGCCGTGATTAGGGAACTCAGATAGGAGTTCAAGGAGGAGATAAGAGGGGTGAGGGAGGAGATGAGGAAGGTCAATGCAGCACCAGTGCGAGTCACAGATCCCAGAGTTAGAGCCCAACGTCCCCCAGCTAAGGAGAGAGGATACACCCCACGAGCTGACCTGTGGTTCTTTCTGCGTGACCATGGGGAAGACATGAGGAGGTGGGATGGGAAACCCACTTCTGCCCTGGCAGCACGGGTGCGTCAACTCAAGGAGGGAAACACTAACCAAAGGAGCTCCACTAAAGTGAAGGTAGCCTCAACTTCCCATAACCAAGATGCAGGGTATTACAAAAGGGAGGATGATTTGTCAGATCCCCTTGAGGGAACCTCCAACATGTATGCCCAGGAAGGAAATAATAACCAGTGCTAGAGGGGCCCTGCCTCTAGCCAGGGAGAGGCACGGGAAAACTGGGTCTTTTGGACGGTGTGGATCCGATGGCCTGGCACATCAGAGCCACAAAAACATAGGGCCTTAGTTGATACTGGTTCACAGGTCACCCTAATACCATCAGAACATGTGGGGGAAGAGCCTGTTTCTATTGCTGGGGTGACAGGGGGATCACAGGAATTGACTTTGCTGGAGGCTGAGGTGAGCCTGACTGGGAAAGAGTGGCAGAAGCATCCAATTGTGACTGGCCCAGAGGCACCGTGTATTCTAGGCATAGACTTCCTGAGGAATGGCTATTACAAAGACCCAAAGGGACTCAGGTGGGCTTTTGGAATAGCTGCTGTAGAGGCAGAAAACATTAAGCAATTGAACACCTTGCTTGGACTGTCAGAGAACCCATCTGTAGTGGGACTCCTGAAGGTGAAGGAGCAGCAAGTGCCAATTGCCACCTCCACAGTGCACCACCGGCAGTACAGGAAAAATCGAGATGCCGTGATCCCCATCCACAAGATGATCCGTGAGCTGGAGGGCCAAGGGGTGGTCAGCAGAACCCACTCACCCTTCAACAGCCCCATCTGGCCTGTGCGCAAGTCTGATGGAGAATGGAGATTGACTGTGGACTATCGTGCATTGAATGAAGTGACTCCACCGCTGAGCGCTGCCGTGCCGGACATGCTGGAACTCCAGTACGCGCTGGAGTCCAAGGCAGCAAAGTGGTACGCCACCATTGACATTGCCAATGCATTTTTCTCCATTCCTCTGGCAGCAGAGTGCAGGCCTCAGTTTGCTTTCACCTGGAGGGGCGTGCAGTACACCTGGAACCGACTGCCCCAGGGGTGGAAACACAGCCCCACCATCTGCCATGGACTGATCCAGGCTGCACTGGAAAAGGGTGAAGCTCCAGAACATCTGCAATACATTGATGACATCATTGTGTGGGGGAACACGGCAATGGAATTATTTGAGAAAGGAGAAAAGATCATCCAGATTCTGCTGGGAGCCGGTTTTGCCATCAAGAGGAGCAAAGTCAAAGGTCCTGCCCGAGAGATCCAGTTCCTGGGAGTAAAGTGGCAAGACGGGCGGCGCCAAATCCCCACTGAGGTCATCAATAAGATCACCGCGATGTCTCCACCAACCAACAAGAAGGAAACACAAGCTTTCCTAGGTGCCATAGGCTTTTGGAGAATGCACATTCCTGAGTACAGCCAGATCGTGAGCCCTCTCTACCTGGTCACCCGGAAGAAGAACGAATTCCACTGGAGCCCTGAGCAGCAGCAAGCCTTTGCCCAGATCAAGCAGGAGATCGCTCATGCTGTAGCCCTCGGCCCAGTCAGGACGGGACCAGAGGTGAAGAATGTGCTCTACTCTGCAGCCGGGAACAAGGGCTTGTCCTGGAGCCTTTGGCAGAAGGTACCTGGTGAGACCCGAGGCCGACCTCTGGGATTCTGGAGCCGAAGTTACAGAGGATCTGAAGCCAACTACACCCCAACAGAGAAGGAGATCTTGGCTGCTTATGAAGGAGTTCAAGCTGCCTCAGAAGTGATTGGCACAGAAGCACAGCTCCTCCTGGCACCCCGACTACCAGTGCTGGGGTGGATGTTTAAAGGGAAGGTCCCCTCTACCCACCACGCCACCGATGCCACATGGAGCAAGTGGATTGCCCTCATCACACAGCGCGCCCGTATCGGAAACCCAAATCGCCCTGGGATTTTGGAAATAATTACAAACTGGCCAGAAGGTGAAAATTTTGGTCTTGCCGATGAAGAGGAGCAAGAACAAGTGACCCGGGCTGATGAAGCCCCGCCATACAACCAACTGCCAGCAGATGAAACTCGCTACGCTCTTTTCACTGACGGTTCCTGTCGCATCGTGGGGATGAACCGGAAGTGGAAAGCAGCCGTATGGAGCCCCACACGACAGGTTGCACAAGCTACTGAAGGAGAAGGTGGATCAAGTCAACTTGCTGAACTCAAAGCTGTTCAGCTGGCCCTGGACATTGCTGAAAGAGAGAAGTGGCCAAAGCTTTACCTTTACACTGATTCATGGATGGTAGCCAATGCTCTGTGGGGCTGGCTGGAAAGATGGAAAAAAGCTAACTGGCAACGTAGGGGAAAGCCAATCTGGGCTGCTGATGAGTGGAAAGACATTGCCAGTCGGGTAGAGAAGCTACCCGTAAAGGTCCATCATGTAGATGCCCATGTCCCCAAGAGTCGGGCTAATGAGGAGCACCAACACAATGAGCAAGTAGATCAGGCTGCAAGGATAGAGGTGTCACAGATAGACTTAGACTGGCAACACAAAGGAGAGTTGTTCCTGGCTCGATGGGCCCACGATGCCTCAGGTCACCAAGGCAGAGATGCTACCTATAAGTGGGTATGAGATAGAGGGGTGGATCTCACCATGGACAGTATTTCCCAGGTTATCCATGACTATGAGATGTGTGCTGCCATCAAGCAAGCCAAGCGAGTGAAGCCCCTCTGGTATGGGGGGCGGTGGTCCAAATATAAGTATGGGGAGGCCTGGCAGATTGACTACATCACACTGCCTCAGACACGCCAAGGCAAGCGTTACGTGCTGACCATGGTAGAAGCCACCACTGGATGGTTGGAGACCTACCCTGTGCCTCATGCCACTGCCCGCAACACCATCCTGGGCCTGGAAAAACAAGTCCTTTGGAGACATGGTACCCCTGAGAGAATTGAGTCAGACAATGGGACTCATTTCAAGAACAGCCTCATAAGCACCTGGGCCAGAGAACACGGCATCGAGTGGGTGTACCACATTCCTTATCACGCACCAGCGGCTGGGAAAGTGGAACGGTGCAATGGGCTGCTTAAAACCACCTTGAAGGCACTGAGTGGGGGGACTTTCAAGAACTGGGAGATTAATCTACCAAAGGCCACATGGTTAGTGAACACCCGAGGTTCCACTAATCGAGCAGGCCCTGCCCAGTCTGAGCCCTTGAGAACACCAGATGGGGACAAGGTTCCAGTGGTGCATATGAGAGGTATGCTAGGAAAAACTGTTTGGGTGAACCCTGCCTCCAGCAAAGACAATCCAATTCGGGGGGTGGTTTTTGCTCAAGGGCCAGGGTGTACCTGGTGGATCATGCAAAGGGATGGAAAGACCAGATGCATACCCCAAGGAGACATTGTTTTAGGGTGAACTACCTACAATACTGTGCCTGTATCTGTAACTGTATGGATGTCTATAATTTGAAGGTTTTTAATTTGATTTGGCATGATGGTAGGGGAAAATTCGGGGTGGATAATGTTGAGGGTTAGTTCTTTCTTTTTTTTTTTTCCCTCTGTGGAATTTTCCCCATTGTCATGCTAAGATACCTGTTGACTGGGCCCTGGTGACAAGGGGGAGGGGACGGGAGGGAAGAAGCAAGCCCCGCGAGATTCAAACAGCCAGAAGAGGAAGAGGAAGGCTGGGCCTCGGCCCATTTCTCCCGCGGAGTTCGGACGAGAAGGACGATCGCCGTCTGTGTCCCATCCCAGCGTCGGGAAACCACCATCGGACCCTGCCCGGCTGTCTTCTCGCTGTGAACTACCACCATCCAGCACTCTACTGAGCACCGGGACCGACACCGTGAGCGGAGAGCTCTCTCTCCATCTCTCTCTCCCCCTGGGACAGCTCTGCCATCACCCCCAGCCCTCCTGCAGCTCTGCGGGAGCCGCCCGCCCCCAGCACCGGGAACTGCAGCTCAGGGAAAAGGTGCCTGCAGCCAAAAAACACTGGGACTGAGTTACTGTTCTGTTTGTGGGTAATTTCATAGCTGTTGTTGTTCTTGTTTGTCTTGTTAAATATACTAGTAAAGAACTGTTATTCCTACCCCCATATCTTTGCCTGAGAGCTCTCTTAATTCCGAAATTATAATAATCGGAAGAATCATATTTTCTTTCAGTCCAAGGGGAAGCTTCTGCTTTCCTTGGCAAACACCTGTCCTTCAAACCAGGACACCCCAGTTACAGGGCTTTCAAAGGAATGAACAGAAACCTTTTTGTTTCAAGGCCAAAACAAAAGAATTTATGTGTCCCTGCTGGCAAAGCATCCACATGCTTGGCTGGGTGGGAAGAACCCTTTTTGAAGGGGTTTCCACCCCACCATCTCCAAAATTGTGGGGTTTGCCCCAATATGTTCCCATTTGGCTGTGGAAGATGCCCATGAGCCAGAAAGGATTAAAATGATGGATTTCTATTGGAGAAGACCTCCAAGGCCATTCAGTGTTGCTTGATGCCACCAGAAGATGCAAAGAGTGAGATTTTTCTCGGGTCAGAAGTCGACAAACGTGCTCTTCACAATGGATTTCTGATGTTGATCTGTGGATATGTCCAGGTGCTCAAGGGAAGCCAGGAGGATGAAGAGCCGCCCAGCCAGGTGTCTTCCTAACATGGATCACCGGGGCTCTGCCCACCAGGGGTCACTCGGCATCATCCAGCACAGATCCTGCCATGGAGAATGGAGCTGGAGCAGCACATGAAGCTCTTCCTGCACTTGATTTGCAGGGCTTCCCTTAGTGGTGCCTCCATTGGTGTTTGGTCAGGTGAGAGCTCTGTGAAAAGCTCTTCCCACACTCAGAACACTCATAGGGCCTCTCCCCAGTGTGGATGCGCCGGTGGGTGACGAGGTTGGAGTTGTGCCTGAAGCCCTTCCTGTAGTCGGGGCAGCAGAAGGGCCTCTCCTCTATGTGAATGCGCTGGTGCAGGAGGAGACTGGAGCTGGTCAGAAACCTCTTGCTGCATTTATCACACTCATAGGGCTGTTCCCCTGTGTGGATCCTTTGGTGGACAATCAGTTCAGAGCTTGTCCTGAAGCACTTCCCACACTGCCCACACTCATAGGGCATCTCCCCAGTGTGGATGCGCCTGTGGGAGACAAGGCGGGAGTTGTATTTGAAGCCCTTCCCACAGTCAGGGCAGCGGAAGGGCCTCTCTTCTGTGTGAATCCGCTGATGCATGACGAGATTGGAGCTGGTCTGAAACCTCTTCCTGCGTATGTCACATTCATAGGGCCTCTCCCCAGTGTGGATCATCTGGTGGCGGATCAGTTTGAATCTCATACTGAAGCTCTTTCCACACTCCCCACACTCATAGGGCCGTTCCCCCATGTGGATTCTCCAGTGCCAGATCAGGGAGGATCTCTTGCTGAAGCTCTTCCCACAATTTGAACACTTGTGGGGCTTATCCGCATCATGAAGATGCTCATGGAACCCCAGCTCTGAGCTCTGGCTGCAGCTCTGTCCGGTTCTTTGGCCCTGGTTCTCCTCGGATACCCAAGAACTGTGTTTGCAGCCCATCCTCATGTGGGATCTCCCGGGCTTTTCCTCCTCGCTGGTTTCCTGTGCAATGGAGCTGCTCCAAACAGCCTCTTCCACAAGGTTCTGCTGCAGGGATTTGTCCTCCCTGGTCTCCATCCTCAGCTCCTTGTCTAGAGGGGGAAAGACAAGGAGAAGATGGGATTTGCCTCTGTTCCAGAGGGAGGGGGAAGGAGATCCCCCCAGCACGTCCCTGGCAGGACGGCGTCGGCAGCGGGGCTGTCCTGCAGCCGGGGGCCGTGCTGGGCTGGGAGATGGAGCAGGACAGAGGGTGAAAGGGGCAGGGACTTCCTCCTCACCTGCCTGGGGCTCCGGGGGCATGTTCTTCTTCCTCACGGCCTCATCCTCCATCGGGCCAAGGTTTAGGAATGGGAAATCCATTTTTGGGGGAAAAGAAGGGTTGAGCGCGTTGGGTTTATGTTCCTGCGGGCCAAGTTCAGCTGGACAAGCCAGTGCCCCTTTCAGCCTCAGAGAGCCTGGGGCTGCTTATCACCAACCTCCCACACCCCTCCAGGCTGCCGGGGGTCCCCCGGCTCCGGGATCGCCCCTCTGCGCTCTCCCCGCTCCGGGGTTCCCGTATTCCCCCACGGCTCTCCCGGATATCCCCAGAACCGATCTCGCCCCCTCTCCGCCAGAACGAGCGATAGCAATGTGGGACCCGCCAAGATCCCTCCCGGGGCATTTCCGGCTGAGCTTCGGGGTCCTGCAAGATCCAAACATCTCCTGCCCCACAAAGAAACCTCCAGGAGACCTCCCCACGATGGATTTGGGGCGAGCTCCCCCTCCCAGCTCACCTGCGGCTTCCGGGGGGAGGGGTGATGCCGGGGAAGTCGGGGAAGCTGCGGCCTAGAGCGGGCGAGCGAGTGAGCCGCTCGGTTCTGCTGCTGCTCTTCCTTCCACTACTCTTCTTCCTTCCGCTCCTCCTCCCCCAGCCCGGCCCGGCCCGGTGCCGACGCGCAAAAGCAGCCGCGCTCCGCCCTGGGGGATTGCAAAGCGGTTGCGCCCCGCGCGGCACTGGGAAGTGATACTGGGAGCACTGGTAACGATCCTGACAGCACCTAGAAGCAACTGGGAGCGCTCTCCCTGCCAGTACCGCTCTTACTGGGAGCACTGGGAGGGAACTGGGAGCAAACTGCGCCTAGACCCGGCTACAGCCGGTGGTGGGCGGTGTCGGAGCAGAGGGCGTGGTTATGCAAATCTAGGAGCGATCGCGCGCTGTGATTGGTGTGCGGAAGCAGCGCGGGGTTCTCCCTGGTCACGTGAGGGCGGGAGCGGTGGGCAGAGCGATGGCGGCGGCGTGCGGTGAGAGGGAACGGGAATGGGAGCGGGAGCGGGAACGGGAGTGGGAACGGGGACTGGAATGGGGACTGGAATGGGGACAGGGACCGAGAATGGAAACAGGGAATGGGGACAGGGACCGGGAATACAGGACCGGGAATGGGGACAGGGACTGGGATAGGGACAGCCCCGTGTCATGCCCTGGGGACCGAGGAGGGGACAGGGACAGGGGAGGAGCCAGGGACTGGGCTGTCGCACCGTGACCTTGCTGAACTGGGAGCTCGCGTGTCTCATTTTCGGGGCTCCTGCCCCCCACCTCCCCCCCCCCCCCCCCCCCCCTCCCCCCGGGGTTCCTCTCGTCGTGTTCTGGGGGGGAAGCAGTCAGCACCCACAGTACCCCTCCAGTAGCTCCCAGTATCCCCAGTAACCTCAGTGCTGCCAGACCAGTATGGGGGCTTAAGATAGATCCTGGTTTGGTGTCCAGTTCCAGTGCCCAGCCCCAGACCCGGTGTCCATTGTCTAGTCCCAATCCCCACCACGTTTCCAGCTGCTGTGTCATGATGCCAGGCATTGTCCCAGGTGGCTTCCAGCCCCAGTGCCAGTCCCAGTTCCCAGGGCCATGATGCCAAGATTGGGCTTGGTGTAGGGCCCTGGGCATGACTGGGGCACAGCGTGAAGGGTTTCATGGGACATGGGACTAAAGACATGAAACATGGGACATGGGGCATATAGGACATGACACAGGGTGCAGGGTGTGGTATAGGACACAGGACATGACCTTGAGCATGGCACAGGACACGGAACAGGACACAGGGACAGGGGACATGATTTTGGAGCATGGTACCTGCCCCAGCCCGTGATGCATGAGTTCCTGTGCCCACATGTGCCCCACACGTCACCTGCCACCCCCCCTGCGGCACCACCATGTTCTCACCGGTGTCCCTCCTGCCTGCTGGGTACAGTTTGGTGGCCTCGGATGTGGCCTTCCCAGTGTGGGTCCTGCTCTGCCACAAGCCCTGGGGACATCATCCCTGCCCAGTGGCACCAGGTGTCTATCCATCGGCGATAACTGGGACAAGTCCCACACGGTGGCATCAGGTGGCACCTGTGCCACTGGCAGCAGAGATGTCTACAAGGGGGTAACTGAAGGGACAGAACAGGGTGCAGGTGCTCACAGTGTCCCTGTCATCCACAGGGGGTGGTGATCAGGGGTGTCAGGATGAGGTGGTCATAGAGGTGCCACCAGGGGTGTGGTGATACCAAGGCACACATGGCCATGGAAGTGCCGCCGCAGGTGCTGGAATGCCCGTGGAGATGCCACCACGAGCACGGCAGTGCCAGGGGACACATTAGTCTATGGTGTGGCAATGCTGGTGGGCATGGCAGTGACAGGCCAGGCGTGGGGCCAGGCTGGGGTGGCTCCGTGCCCACCCCATGGGTGGCCCTGCTGGTTGCAAGCCGTTTTGGTTGGTGTCTGTGCCAGTGCCTGGCCCGGTGCTACCGTTAATGCCAGCCCTGGCACAGGGACATGCACAGGTGTGGGAGTGACAAGGGGGACTGGGCACCCCGAGGGCTGTGCCAGGCCAGCACCTCCCACCCCATGCCTTTGTCCTCAAGAAGGTGGCACACGGACACCGAAAGGGGTTAGAAGAGTTGGGGACACAGTGGTCATCTGGGGACATGAAGGACCTCAGCCTATGGAGGTGATTTGGGACACTGGTGTGATTTGAGGACGCTGAGGTGCCCCAGTGCTATCCCCAGCACTGTTTCCCTGTCCCCACAGTACCTGGCTGTCCTCAACAAGACCCTGGGCCACTACCCCTATGCTGGCACTGCAGGTGTCACCAGAGATGGCACCAGGCACAGCACTTCTTCCGCACAGGGGACATTGACCCTGGTAATGACACCTTCGACATTGCCTCCAGCGTCATCACTGGTGGGGACACTTGGGGTTTGGGTTTTAGAGTTAGGGTTGGGATTTGAGATTTGGGATACTCTAAAGGCATTTGGGATGGTCCCAAGAGGTTTAGGAGTAGGGTTTTGGTTTGGGGTTTGGGGTTTGGGTTTGAGGTGCAAGGTTTGGGATGGTCCTGGAGTATATGTGATTCAGGATTTGGGAAGTCCCAGGGTTTCTGGGCTCTCAGCATTCCCTGACCCCAGTCCCAAGCCCACAGAGTGCCTGGGGGTGTACCCTGGAGACCCCCAGCTGCTGGTGCTGGATTGCACTGACAGCAATTTCACCCTCCAATTCCACAGGTAAATCCCACAAGTCCCACCCAGGGAAGTTTCCCATCCCTAAAATCCAAGTGTTGGATTTGCGACCCCTTTTTCCGAATTCCTGTGTGGGATTATGGGATGAAATTTTCCCTTTCCCAGGGTAATTTTTGGGGATTTTGTGGCCAAGTTTTCCCTTTCCTGATGTTTTCTGGGGGATTTTGGTGCAGAATTTTTCCTTTTCTAGAATGTTTTTTTTTTTTTTGTTATTTTGGGAACTCCTGAGGTTTTTGGGGATTTCAGGTGGAATTTTCCATTAGCATTGGATTTTTTGAGATTTTGGGGTGGAAATTTTCCTTTTTTTTTTTTTAGGATTTTGGGGTGGAATTTTAATTTCTGGGGGATTTTTGGGGTCAAATTTTTCCTTTTCCAGGTTTTTTTTTGAACTTGGGGAACTCACAGGGTTTTTTGGGGATTTATGGGCAGATTTGTTCTCTTTTTTGGGGATTTTTTGCGGCGGAGTTTTCCCTTTTGCATTGGTTTCTTTGGGATTTTGAGGTGGATTTTTTCCTATTTTATTTTTTAGTGATTTTGAGGCCTCTTGTAGTGTTTTTTGTCCCCTCAGGCTGATCAGTGTCATCATGGAGTTCCAGCTCAAGGCCATCAACATCCAAACGCTACTAAAACAGAAAATCCCCGACTGCTACACCTTCAGTGATATTGTGAGTGTCCGCAAGTGTCCCAGTGTCCCCTGAGTGTCCTTCTGGTATCTTCTCATGTCCCTTTTGTGTGCCTTATGTCTCTCCTGGTGTCTCACTCATGTCCTTCTGTCCCACATCTATCCATCTGTCCCCTGGCTGTTCCCCAGTACCTCTGCGGACCCTGGGGAGCAGCCAGTGAGTGCTATGACAGTGATGGTGATGGTGACAGTGACAGTGCTAAGGACAGTGACAGTGACAATAACAGTGACAAATGGCAGTGGCACTGACAGTGATGGTGACAATGACAGTGAAATGCCAATGACAGTGCAACCCAGTGTCCCCACATCACGTTTGACAACTCTGTCCATAGCAGGTGAGTGCAGATCCACCTGGACACCCATCCAGGAGTGCCACCACCCCTTGCTGCCCAGCAAAAGGGACAGTGGGGTACAGTGGATGATGGGAGACAGGGGGACACAGTGACAGGGTAACAGGTGCCATGTCCCCCTCGTGCTCCGGACACCGGCAGGACTGGACGCATTTCTGTTGCGCCCCAACCACACTTCCCCATAAAACCTGCTCCCCTCACACCTTGGGGACACCCCTGACCCCCCCCCCCCTTTGTCACCCTGGGGTGCCCCTCAGTCAGGGGGGTCTTGGTCATGCTGCAGGACCCTCTCTCTGTGCAATCCCCGAGGTGGCACCTGCGCTTTTTGTCACCGCCATCTGCCAATTTGTTACCAGCACCCCAAAGAAGGGGGCGGCCCACATGTTACAGGAGGAGGTGGTGAAAACATTTCTGGGGTCACTCCCAGCCATTTCCATCTCCCCACATCCCCCTGAAGATGCTGCTCCACCCTGCACCCCCTCCCCCCCGCCCCCACCACAGCATCCCCTGAGGGGACCTTGGGGACTGTCCCCATGTCCCCCCCCAGTCCCCATGGTACCTCCGCTGCTCCACCTGTGCTTGGCCCCCGTTCGTGTGGCGACCTCCCCATGTGAACGGGCAGGAGTTTCAGTCACATCCTCACCTCCTTCTCGTCTTCCTCCTGCTGAGGAGGTGATGTTGCTTCTGCTGGGGACTCGCCAGTGACACCAGAGGGACACCACAGGTCACCCCTCGAGGGGCCTGGGGTTGCAGTGGCTCCTGGAGTCGCCCCAGTGTGACAGCTGGGGGGCCTGAGATGCTGCAGTGACAATTTGGGGGGTGGGTGCTCGTTTTGGGGTCTCCAGGGTGAGTCTCAAAGTCTCCTCCCATCACCTCATCCCGTGCCTCAGTTTCCCCCTCACTCTGCAGGGAGCATCCAGAATTGATGTTCTGGAATTGGGTTTGTTTTGGGGGGTTTTGGGGTTGGGGCTACTGGGATGGGCTGGTGGGCCAGTTAGGTGATACACACCCAAGGTGTGTATCAAGGCTGGTGGTTATCTGGGCTCGGAGCTGCCTAGGCTGGGGGGCTGCAGGGCCAAGAGCTATCCAGACAAGTGTCAAGCTGGGATCCATGACTCAGGTGTCCATCAAGTGTCCACCAGTGTCCAATCTCTCCTGCCCCCATCCATCCCAGACTCCCTGGCCAGGGCTGCTTCTCACTGCAGAGTGGACAAGCCCCTGGTCAGTCCCAAGATGACCCCAAACCCCCTCCCACCAACCTCACCAGGCCACCCACCCTGAGCTCTGGTGCCATCGGCATCCCCTGGCAGCCGGTCCAGCTCTGAATCTCTTGGAAGAGGAAATCCACAGTCCCAGGCCGGGGACTCAAGGGTATCCAGGATGGTGAGCACTGAGTCCATGTGGCATAGGGGGACAGTTGGGGACACAGCTGGGGAGATGTCTGTGGGGAAGGGAGTTGGGGTGTAGGGGAGTGAGGGGCGCCTAAAAGGTGCGGAGGGGGTTGGAAGGGAGGGATGCACCCAAAAATGTGCCAAAGTGAAGGCGAGGGTGCATAAAATTGGGGTAAAGGATGGAAAGAATCCAAACAAGCACAGAAAAGACTCAAAATAGGGGGCACTGAACCCAAAAAAGGGGAAAAGGACTGAAAATGGAGGGGAGAAGGACCTAAAATCAGAGGACAAGGATGTCATGGGGTGTTACAGTGTTTTCCTACCTGTGCCAGGGTGAGTGCAGATGCTCCGTGCCAGAAGCAGCCATGGGGACATCCTGAGGGACATGGGCACACATTGAGGGACACAGGGACACTACAGGATGGGTCCCCTCAGACAGCCCAGGACCTCATGGTTTTTGGCCCCACTGGGGGCAGGGGACACATGGAAGGCGAGAGGAAGATATGGTAGGGAATTTGGACATACAGAGGGGAAAGGACATGATGCCACCAGGACAGATAGCAGGGGGACAATGTCACCAGGACACCCCTGGTGACATGTAGCATGGGGCCACATGACACTGTGGGTGGCACTGACCCTTGTGCTGTACCTTGGGCCATTGGGGTCCTCTGAGCGTGGAGTCCCTAGGACGCCCTGGTGACTGTCACTCACCTCCGGGCCACTTGTCAACAGCCGAACAAGTTCCACCTCCTGCCCTGCTGGGTGATGACATCTGGCTGGTGCACTGTGGTGGTGATAGTGGGGATGTGGTGGCAGTACCTGCATTGGACAGCACTTCGCAATGTCCCCATCCATGTTCCTCACATCCTCATCCATCTCCCCCCATGGCCCCACCCATGTCTTAGTTCCTTGTCGTTATTTTTAACCCCAGTTACAGGGCTTTCAAAGGAATGAACAGAAACCTTTTTGTTTCAAGGCCAAAACAAAAGAATTTATGTGTCCCTGCTGGCAAAGCATCCACATGCTTGGCTGGGTGGGAAGAACCCTTTTTGAAGGGGTTTCCACCCCACCATCTCCAAAATTGTGGGGTTTGCCCCAGTATGTTCCCATTTGGCTGTGGAAGATGCCCATGAGCCAGAAAGGATTAAAATGATGGATTTCTATTGGAGAAGACCTCCAAGGCCATTCAGTGTTGCTTGATACCACCAGAAGATGCAAAGAGTGAGATTTTTCTCGGGTCAGAAGTCGACAAACGTGCTCTTCACAATGGATTTCTGATGTTGATCTGTGGATATGTCCAGGTGCCCATGGGGAGCCAGGAGGATGTGGAGCCACCCAGCCAGGTGTCTTCCTAACATAGATCACGGGCACCATGGACCAGCAATGCTCTGCCCACTGGGGGCCACAGGAACATCCAGCACAGATCCTGCCACGGGGGATGGAGCTGGAGCAGCACATGAAGCTCTTCCTGCACTTGATTTGCAGGGCTTCCCTTAGTGGTGCCTTCATTGGTGTAGGGTAAAGTGAGAGCTTCTGGAACAGGACTTCACACATTTGGGACACTCGTAGGGCCTCGTCCTAGTATATATGCGCTGGTGGGTGACGACAGTGGAGTTTTGGTTGAAGCCATTCCCATTGTTGGGTCAGTGGAAGGGCCTCTCCTCTGAATCTGCTGATGCCTGAGGAGACTGGAGCTAGTCTTAAATGTCTTCCTGCATTCCTCACAATCGGCACGCCTCTGCTTTGTGTGGCTCATCTGGTGGGCAGTCAGGTCAGAGCTTGTCTTGAAGCCCTTCCCACACTCCCCACACTCATAGGGCTGTTCCCTCATGTGGATTCTCCAGTGTTGGATCAGGTAGGATCACTTGCTGAAGCTCTTCCCACATTCTGAGCACTTGTGGGGCTTCTCCCCATCATGAAGCTGCTCATGGACTCTCAGCTCTAAGCTCCAGCAGCATCTCTGGCCACCTCCCTGGCCCGGAGTGGGTCTTTCTGCTTTGGATCACCGTGATCTGCATTTGTAACCCCTCATGAGGGATCTCTGGGGCTTTTCCTCCTCCTTGGATTCCTGCACCATGGAGCTGGTTTAAAATGCCTTTTCCATAAGGTTCAGCTGTGGGGATTTGTCCTCCCTGGTCTCCATCCTCAGCTCCTTGTCTGGGGGAGGAAGGACAAGGAGAGGATGGGATTTGCCTCTGTTCCAGAGGGAGGGGGAAGGAGATCCCCCCAGCATGTCCCCGGCAGGACGGTGTCGGCAGCGGGGTTGTCCTGCAGCCGGGGGCCGTGCTGGGCTGGGAGATGGAGCAGGACAGAGGGGGAAGGGGGCAGGGACTTCCCCCTCACCTGCATAGGGCTTCTGGGCCATCTTCCTCACGGCCTCCTCCTCCATCTGACCATGATTTGGGAATGGGAAATCCTGGTTTTGGGGAAAAACAAGGGCTGAGCACATTGGTTTTGATGTTCCTGCGGGCCAAGGGTAGCTGGAGATGTCATCACCCCTTTCAACCTCAGAGAGCCTGGGGCTGCTCATCACCAACCTCTTGCACTCCTCCAGGCTGCCGGGGGTTCCCTGGCTCTGGGAATGCCCCTCTGCGCTCTCCCCTCTCCGGGGCTCCCGCATTCCCCCACGGCTCTCCTGGGGATCCCCAAACCCCATACTGGCCCTCTGCCCACCAGTACTGGGTGATCACCACGTGGGACCTGCCAAGATCCCTCCCGGGGCATTTCCGGCTGAGCTTCGGGGTCCTTCAAGATCCAAACGTACCCTGGCCCCTCAAAAAGAAAACCTTCCAGAGACGCCCCCGCTGGTTTTGGGGCGAGGTTCCCCTTCCTGCTCACCTGTGGGTTCCGGGGGGGCAGGGCGATGCTGCCAGAGTTGGGGGAACTGCAGCCTGAGCGGGCGGGCGGGGGAGCCGAGTGGTTCTGCTGCTGCTCTTTCTCTTGCAGCTCCTCTTCCTCATGTTCCTGACTTTCCCCTTCTTGTTCTTCCCGCTCCTCTTTCCTTCCTCCCCCTCCTCCGCTCCCAGCCCGGCCCAGGTCGGTGCCGACACTGAAAAGCAGCCGTGCTCTGCCCTGGGGGGTTCCAAAGTGGCCGTGCCCTGCACAGTGCTGGAACCAATACTGGGAGCACTCGAAGCGATCCTGAGAGAACCCGGAAGGAATTGGGAGCGCTTTCCGTGCTAGGACCGCTCTTACTGGGAGCACTGGGACGGAACTGGGAATAAACAGCGCCCGGACGCGGCTTCAGCCGGCGGTGGGCGGGGTCAGGACCGAAAGCGTGGTTATGCAAATCCAGGAGCGATCGCGCGCTGTGATTGGTGGGCGGAAGCAGCGCGGGGTTCTCCCTGGTCACGTGTGGGCCGCGGGGGGGCCGGAGCGATGGCGGCGGGGCCTGGTGAGAGGGAACAGGGAATGGGGACAGGGAATGGGAACGGGAACCAGGAACAGAAACAAGAATACAGGACTGGGACGGGGAATACAGGACACGAACTGGGAATGGAAATGTGGGAACAGGACAGGGAATACAGATACAGCAACTGGAGAGAGAATATGGGATAGGGATTAGAAAGATGGGACCGGGATTAGAAATAGGGCTGGGAATGGAAATACGGAAATGGGACAGGAAATATGGAAATGGAAATGCGGGACCAGCATGAGGACTGGGAATATGAGAACGGGAACAGGACAGGGAATATGGGACCGGGATTATGAGAATGACAACCAGACAGAGAATACGGGACAGGGAATGAGACCAAGAGTGGGATCCAGACTGGGATGGGAGCAGGGTGGGACCAGGAGCGAGGTAACATGAGAATGAGCAGGGGGCAAGGAGAATGACAGCGAGGAGAGGGGGATCCAGGACAGGAGAAACCCAAAACTGGTACAGGGGATATGTGGACAGTTCCTGGGCAGGGGATCCTTGATCAACTGCCCCAGAACCTCTGCCAGAGTTTCCCAAAGCAATTAGAACTGCTCAGCCTAGAATATCCAAGACCCTGAGCGACCCCCAAATCCCTCCCAGGAACCCTCAACCCTCTTGAACACAGCACCCCCCACATCCCCTGGAAGATCCCCCCCCATGTTGCCATCGTTGTCTTAGCTCAACATCTTCACCCTGGGTTTGGGTATTTTGAAAGAACAATGAGAAATGCAAAGAAAATTAAGGCAGGAGGATGTGGAGCCCTCAGCCAGGTGTCTCCCCCACATGCGTTGTAGAGGAGACAAATCCCTCTGCAGATATACAAGGGACTGCAAGGTCCCTTGTTCCCATGAGGCCTTGCAGTGTCACAGGGGTCTCCTTGGTGATGCAGTGTCACAATGGACCCTTGGTTCTGTGGGGACTCACAATGGCAGAATGGTCTCCTTGGTTCCACGAGGCCCTGCAGAGCCCCTTGATTCAACGTGGCCTCAAAGTGTCATCATGGTCTCCAGAATTCCATGAGGCCCTGCTGTGTCACAGTGGATCTTTGGTTCCATGGGGTCCGCACTGTTCCATGAATCCTTAGTTCCATGGGGCCCTGCAGTGTCACCATGGACTCCTTAATTCAATGGTGTCACACAGTGACACAATCACCCCTTAGCACAACAAGACCCCAGAGTGTCACAATGGTTCCTTGCTTCCATGAGGCCTTGTAGCGTCACAATGGACTCCTTGGTTCCATGGGGCCACAAAGTGTCACAGTGGCCCCTTGGTTCAGTGAGGCCTGTCATGGCATAAGATTTTAGCCTTTATATTTTTGAAATCCTGTTATGCATCAATGCATAACTCTAAACTCCATAGAAAGTATTAGTTAACTATCTTCACATTTTGGTCAGACAAAAAGATTCCTCTGAAACTCAAGGACACCCTACAGCCTCAGGTTCCAAATACAATAAACAAAAGTGAATTGGGAGGGGGGAGCAAACTGAGGGAATATGACTTCATTAGCGGAAGCTGTAATTGGAGGATTAACCCCTTATATGCAAACAGACCAAACTTATATCTGTCTGAAAAAGTCATGACCACCATCCACCTTGGGTGTAGCCTCTGGGAAGCTTTTCACTGTCCAAGGTGTATCTGTTGAAGGCCTTTAATAAGCACCGACTTTATTCCCTTAACCTTGTCTAGCCTGTGTTCTAGGTAGCCACTCCAAGACATCACCTGCAGTGCCACAATAGTCTCTGTGATTCGTTAAGGCCTGCAGTGTCAAAACAGACCATTGATTCCATGACACCCAAAGTGTCACAATGGCCCCTTGGTTCCACTGAGTCCAACAGTGTCACTAGGGTCCTGTTTGCTCCACAAGGCTCTGAAGTGCCACCATGGCCCTTTGGTTTCACAAGGCCTCAATATGTAAAAATGGCCTCGATGGTTTCATGAGGTCCTGCTCTGTCACAATGCACCTTTGTTTCCATGGTGCCCCATAGTGTTACAATGGTATCCTGGGTTCCACGGTGTCAGAATGAACCCTTCATCCTGTGCAGACCCACAGTGTTCACTGCCGTGCCCTTGATTCCATGAGGCCCTGCCAAGCTGTAACAGTCCCTTGTTCCAGTGGGTCCCAGAGTGTCAGAATAGTCTCCAATGTTCCATGAGGCCCCGCAATGTCACTGTGCTCCCCTTGGTTCCACAGGCTGCACAGTGTAGCAATGGACTCTTGGTTCCATGAGGTTCCTCAGTCACAATGCTCTTGGATCCCCAGTGTCAGTGTCAGTGTCAGTGTCAGCGTTAAGGAGAGAGAGTTCAAAGTGCACCTCATGATTTTTGGTTTTAATCAAGTGAATATTTTTTTTAATTTTTCAATTCAGAGAAGAGGTGACCGAAGCATTCCCCAGGTGATCTTGATGATGAATGTCACCTTAGAAGGTCTGGGCACAGAGAAGAATGATCCCTTTCAGGGTTGACCCTATTTGGACAACCTGCTTCTCACCTCCAACCTCACCATGTCAGACATTGCCCACCTGGGACTGACATCCTAAAACATAAAAAAAATCCCTGCATGTTTATTATTATAATTATATATCAATAAAATAATAAAATTACAAAGATGTTTTTCTTTTAATAATAAAAATAATATTTTTATTACCTAATTTTTCATTTATGTGTTAAAAAATCTATACGGTTTTAGCAATCATAAAAATTCTTGGTGATTGGTTCTAAGTAACACAATTCCCTTCATTAATTAATTGAAAACTACTGGCTATTGCTTTCTCCTTCTGTATGATAAGTAGACTTTTTTCAGTCCTTCTCTAATCCTTGTTATCATTTTCTCAGACAGGGTAAAAGGGGCCACTCTGGAGTCAAGGGAGACATTTCTGGGGTACATTTGGGGCAGTCTTGGGTCTACACAGGGAATTTAGAACTTGAGGGTATGTAGGACACTTCAATGGGCCGGGTGGGCACTGGGCAGGGCACTGAGGGATTCTGACGGACACCTCGGAGGCTGGGAGAGCTCTTGGGGGTCCAGGGCGAAAACTTGGAGGTCAGGGAGGGGAATGTGGAGCGCTTCGGGGTCCGGGCGGGCACCTGGGGGGCTAGAACGGGGCTCTCTGGGGCGCGGGGGATGATGGGAATTGTAGGCACGGGCATAATACGATTGAATACAGCCGCGGAGCATCACAGGAGGGCGCATCCGCATTGTCTCTTTGTGGGTCGCGGTGCCTGATGGGAGATGTAGTCACGGCTGGAATAGCACTCTAACGGGACTGCGGAGCATGATGGGAGCTGTAGTCCCGGAAGTGGCTCGGACGAAGCATTTGGGGTCCGGGAAAGCACCTGGGGGACACTTTTGAGTCCGAGCCGTGACTTGAGGTCCCCAGGGCAGAACGCATGTGGTTCTGGAGCACTT
Source organism: Cinclus cinclus (assembly GCF_963662255.1). Taxonomy (NCBI): domain Eukaryota; kingdom Metazoa; phylum Chordata; class Aves; order Passeriformes; family Cinclidae; genus Cinclus; species Cinclus cinclus. The sequence goes on along the minus strand of NW_026912237.1, from coordinate 57,574 downwards.
GGGGGAAGCTTGGGGGGCTCTAACCAGGCTTTTTGGGCACCGAACTTTGCAGGTGTTTTTGGTGCCGAACTGTATTATGAGGGGCTGTGAGGCTGTGGCGGATGAGACACTGTTCCCTGTGTCCCCAGTTGGTCCCACTATACCTCGTATCACTCACAGTATCCTCAGTTTGCTACATTATTGCCCAGTATCATTCCCAGTATGTCCCAGTATGTCCCAGTGGGTCTCTGTGTACCCTCACAGTCCAACCCACCTGTACTGGATCAAAAGCAAAACCAGTGAGACTTCAAGTCAGTAATACAATTTTTAATAGGGAAGAGAAAAAGGAAAAACAAAATACATGCAATTAAAAAAAAAATACAACCACTAACAGAGTCAGAATACAACCTGATACCCTGTCAGTCAGGGTGCTGGTGCAGTTTTCCTCCAAAGGGTCTGTTAGCATATACATATACATTTAATAGTTAGTGGTAGTAATGCTAAGGCTGCAGTTTGTAGCTAGTGCAAGGTAGGCCCTGGGAACTAAGCCAGGGAATGTGCTGAGCTACAGAATAATGAGTTAAGGGCCAGTGGGGCGAAGAAGGACCAACTGGTTATTTATAGGAACAGTAGGGAATTTACTGATGAAGTACAATAAACAGGTGTGGGATTAATCTATAGTTCTAGTTTAGACAAGCATGTAGGATTTATAACCGTTAGAAAGGTATCTTATTGTCTTAACTTAGGCAGGCGTGCAAGAGTTATAACCTTTAGAAATATTATCTCGAAAATGACTGCTGCCTTTGATGTGAAGTATGTGGACCATAGCATGTAGCCATGGTGAAGCAAGATTTGTAAAAGGGTATAAAACTGTGTAAGATTCACTAAGGGGTTGGGACTTTGACTTTGGACGCTAGTCCTCAGGTCCCCGGGCCCTGAATAAAGCACCGCACAAAACAACTTTGTTGATTTGTGTTTTACTCTTTGGGATCGGGCAGCGGTTTTTGGCGACCGCGGCAGGACTCCGGAGGTGGCTGGGGCGGTTCGCGAGCTGATCCACTCCACGCCGGCACCAGGTGATTCCTGGGGAGTCATCGACCCGCGCCCGACCCCGCGCCTGACGGACAACTGTAACAGGTAAGCCCGAAGGTGCTTTATTATTTGGTTTAGGTGCCTGCCTGATAAGTCGAGGCGGCGATCCTCGCAGGGTTGGGCAGAAGACGTCTCTGGTTGGTAAAGCCTAGGCGCCGACCGTTAGACGCGGCGAAAGCTGCGCAGGATCGGCACTTGCCCCTCGCGGCGTCGAGAAGTGGCAAGTTTGGTTGGTTATTGGTTTATTGGTTAATAATTTGATAATCACTGTCTGTTGGTTTGTTGGTTAAATAATTTGATAATTAGTGTCTGTTGGTTTATTGGTTAATAATTTGATAATCACTGTCTGTTGGTTTGTTGGTTAAATAATTTGATAATTAGTGTCTGTTGGTTTATTGGTTAGTAATTTGATAATCACTGTCTGTTGGTTTGTTGGTTGATAATTTGATAATCAGTGTCTGTTAGTTTGTTGGTTGATGATTCGATGATCAGTGTCTGTTGGTTTGTTGGTTAATAATTCGATAATCAGTATCCGTTGGTTTATTGGTTAATAATTTGATAATCAATATCTGTTGTAGCCGTGACTGTTGGAAGTGTGTTTGTGAGATAGTATTGTGTGATTGTGTTATTATGATGCCATTTAAAACGTTTAAAGCTTTGGTTCAATCTAATGAAAAGGTTCCGGAAAATACTCCGTTAGGATGTTTGTTGGGGCGTTGGAAAAGAGAAGGGTTCCATCAAGAGTTAAAAAGGGAAAGGATGATTGATTATTGTAATCATTGGTGGCCACAATATGAAACTGGAAGTTCGGGGTGGCCCCTTAATGGGTCTATTGACCCTGGTGTGATATCCCCGTTAATGCAGTTTTTACGGGAAAATGAAAAATGGGATGAGATTCCTTATTTGGATTTGTTTTATACCCTAAAAGGCAAACCCGAATGGCAGAAAGAATGTGGTATTATGGTATTACAGGTAGAGGAAAAAAATTGTCAAGGTTGTAGGCAAAGGAATAGGTGTAATGGTTGTTTGACAAAGCTGACAAGCCAGGAAGAGGACCTATCTTTGCTTGTAGCTCCTAGTGCCCCTCCTGCAGAATTAGCTTCGGAAGAGGAAGATAGTGATAAAGAAGAAAGAGAAATAATACAAACCCCAGAAATGGGGAAGGGCTCCCAGGAATCGATAATACCTTGTCCTGGGGAGCCATCTCCCGGTCATACCCGTAATATACCGAGAACCCCTATTGCAGAAAGAACTAGACAAGGGAGGAAAAATAGGGAAAAACCCCAACTGATAGCCCCTTTAAGGGAAGCTATGGGACCTCAGGGTGAGAAGGTGTTTATTAAAGTCCCGTTCTCACCTGGGGATCTGATAATTTGGAAACAAGCAGCAGGGTCATACCGGGAGGATCCGGACAAGGTTGCTCGAGTGGTAAAAATGATAATAAAAACACAAAATCCTGATTGGAATGATTTACAGGTGTTACTAGATACCTTGATGGATTCAACCGAGAAAGAGATGGTGTTACGGGCAATGACAGAACGAGCCAGGGAAATGTTGAGGGTACAAATGATGGATGGAACTCTAAATGACTTGGTCCCGAGAGAGGACCCCGGGTGGGATCCTAACACCAGTCGGGGTTGGAAAAGACTTCAAGTTTATCAAGAATTAATAATAGAAGGGATTAGAACGGGGATGCCAAAAACAATGAATTGGTCAAAACTGTATTCCATAAGACAGGATAAAAGTGAGTCCCCGTCAGCATTCCTGGAGCGGCTGAAGGAAACTGCACGCAGATTTACTAATTTAGAGGTTGATGGGGAGGCAGGGAAATTACAGTTGGCTTTGATTTTTATGGGGCAATCTCAGGATGATATTAGGAAAAAGCTGCAAAAGTTAGAAGGGGAGGACACTCGGAACCTAGAGAAAATGCTAGAAGTGGCATGGAAGGTATATAATAATAGAGAAAAAGAGACAGCAAAGAGACATCAGGCAAATATTTTAGCAGTATTGCAACACGCTACGGGAGGAAGCCCAAGAGGACGAGGACGGGGCCGGGGTGGTATGGGTCGAGGAAGGGGCATAATTCAGCAGAATTTGGGAAGGGGAGCAATGGGAGGATTGGGAAATCCCTTCGGGGGGCAAGGAAAATTGGGTCCTAATCAATGCGCCTTTTGCAGACAGTTAGGTCACTGGAAAAATGAATGTCCAGTCAAATGGGGAGTGGGTAATGTGGGGAATGTAAATCCTATGGGAAACGCAGGAGCTACCACGGGGCCGGTAGATGTCGCTCAAGCATTTGTGTTAGGCAACTATCAAAATCAGAGCTGACTAGATCAGGATCTGAAGGTAGTATTGGAGGTAGGGGGACAAGAACGAGAATTTAGAGTTGATACGGGAGCAACACATTCGGTTTTGAATACAAAATTAGGGTTATTAAGTGATGCAAAAATTCAAGTAATAGGGGCAACTGGGCAAGTAGAAGAGAGGACATTTTTGCAGCCGTTAGACATAAAATTCGGAGGAAAAGAATTTGATCATCAATTCCTGTATATGCCTAATTGCCCAGAGTCACTGTTTGGAAGAGATCTGTTATCTCTTCTAAATATGAGAATATTATTTGAAGGAGGACGAGTGAAATTAGAAATTCCTGATAAAGAAATATCTAGACTATTTGTGATTAAGGAGGTAGAGCCCACCCCAATTCCTGAAGAGGTTGAACAGGCAGTGGTACCTTGGGTTTGGGAAACCGGCACTCCAGGTAAGTCTAAGGCAGCTCAACCAGTAGTGGTTGAGCTAAAGGAGGGAGTCCAACCGGTAAGGATTAGACAATATCCGATTAAGTTAGAAGCTAGGAAAGGAGTAGCCCCCATGATTGCTCAATTCTTAATCCAAGGTATTTTGCAAGAATGTGAGTCAGAATTTAATACCCCAATTTTTCCAGTACGAAAACTCAATGGTAAATATAGGTTAGTTCAGGATCTGAGAGCTATAAATAATATAACCAAGGATATCCACCCAGTGGTGGCAAACCCCTATACTTTGTTAACATCTGTGTCTGAAAGATTTCAATGGTTTACAGTAATTGATTTAAAAGACGCTTTCTTCTGCATCCCTCTGGCATTTGAAAGTAGGAAATATTTTGCATTCGAGTGGGAAGACCCTGACTCTGGCCGGAAGAAACAGCTTACTTGGACACGACTTCCGCAAGGATTCAAGAATTCCCCCACAATATTTGGGAACCAGTTAGCCAAGGAATTGGAGGAATGGAAAACAACACAGGTAAAAGAATCTCCCTTTTCTCATGTAATACTTCAATATGTAGATGACATTTTCCTGGCCACAGAAGAAAGGGACATTTGCCTAAATTTAACTATAAGCTTATTGAACATGCTAGGCCAGGCTGGATATCGGGTCTCGAAAGAAAAGGCCCAACTCATCCGGACAAGTGTGTTATATTTGGGCTGTGAAATAACACAAGGAGTAAGGCGATTAGGAGCAAATAGAATTGAAGCCATCTGCACCATACCTATTCCCCGAAATCATCAGGAACTAAGATCCTTTCTAGGAATGGTAGGATGGTGCCGGCTGTGGATCCCGAATTTCGGACTCCTGGCCAAACCCTTATATGAGGCACTAAAAGAGACACAGTTACGGTGGGACAAGCCACAGCAGAATGCGTTCCAAGGGCTAAAGCAAGCACTAAAAGAAGCCCCGGCATTGGGACTACCCGATTTAACTAAGGACTTTCAATTATATGTAAATGAGAGACAGAGACTGGCTTTAGGAGTACTCACGCAAAAGTTGGGATCATGGAAGCGTCCGGTCGGCTATTTTTCGAAACAACTAGATGCAGTCAGCTCTGGATGGCCGTCCTGTTTGCGAGCCGTGGCAGCTACTGTACTATTGATTCAGGAATCAAGAAAATTGACTTTGGGTAAGAAAATAGAAGTGTTTGTGCCTCATATGGTGATAACAGTTCTGGAACAAAAAGGGGGGCATTGGTTGTCCTCCAGCAGAATGTTGCAATATCAAGCAATATTAAGGGAACAAGATGATGTTGAGCTAAAAGTAACTAACCATATCAATCCAGCAGAATTTCTCCGCAGTGAGCAAGAAGAAGGCGAATTGACCCACGACTGTGTGGAAGTCATTGAACAAGTCTTCGCTAGCCGCACTGACCTGAAAGACGTGCCATTGGAGTCTCCGGACTGGGAACTGTTTACAGATGGATCCAGTTTCGTCGAGAATGGGACCAGGTATGCGGGTTATGCGGTGGTAACGCTCCTCCAGGTCGTGGAAGCTAAAGCCCTCACCCCGGGAACATCAGCGCAGAAAGCAGAGATTGTGGCTTTGATTCGCGCCTTGGTTTTGAGTCAAGGAAAGAAGGTAAATATATGGACTGACTCTAAATATGCATTTGGAGTTCTGCATGTCCATGGAGCATTATGGAAAGAAAGAGGACTGTTAAGTTCCCAAGGGACATCTATAAAACATCGAAACGAAATCCTATCTCTTTTGGATGCTGTGCATAAACCAGCTGCAGTAGCAGTAATGCATGTGAGAGGACATCAGAAGGAAGAAGGAAAAAATCTACCAAGGAAATAATCTAGCAGATGCTACTGCTCGGAAAGTGGCACGTGAGGTTTGGACACAATTGGCATTGATTCCGACAAAGGTAAGCCCAGTCACTCCTCACCTAGAGCAGAAGCCAAATTACTCCTTAGAAGATGAAAGACTGGCCAGACTTGTGAATGCCCAGAAGAACGCGTTAGGGTGGTATGTGACCGACATAGGGCAAGTATTAGTACCTGTCAAGATCATGAAAATAATTTTAGAAGCAGAACACAACAAATGCCACTGGGTGGCAGAGGTATTGGTTAAATTTTTAAAGAAAGAAATCATTTCTAACCAGATGTTGACTTTAGCTAAACGAGTTAATGCAATGTGCCCAGTCTGTATAAAGAACAATCCTGTAGTGAGGAAGCAGATTCAATTAGGAAAATTACAGGTAGGACCAGAGCCAGGTGATTATTGGCAGGTTGACTTTTCAGAGTTGCCCAGGGCTCAAGGGTACAGATACCTTCTGGTATATGTATGTACTTTTTCGGGATGGCCCGAGGCTTTTCCGTGCAGAACTAACCAGGCTAAGGAGGTGGTCAAAACCTTATTAAGGGAAATTATTCCTAGGTTTGGAGTACCCCTGGGAATTTCATCAGATAGGGGACCACATTTTGTGGCCGGAATAGTACAAAACATAGCACGAGTGCTCGATGTTAAATGGAATTTACATACCCCATGGAGACCTCAATCAAGTGGGCAGGTAGAAAGAATGAATCAGACATTGAAAGGTCAGATCAAGAAAATCTGTCAAGAAGCTAAGATTCAATGGCCGCAAGCATTACCATTGGCTTTGTTAAGAATCAGGATTAAACCCAGGGAAAAGGTAGGAGTAAGTCCATATGAAATACTATATGGCAGACCATATCATGCAACAACATTAAAAGGTGATCCTCACGTGGTTGGGGACCAAATGCTCTTTAACTATGTTCTATCTCTTAACAAGACTCTTACAGCTTTGAGAGGTGCTTTGCAGTGGAACCGCCCTCTGCCGCTGGAAAATCCAGTCCATGACATCCAACCAGGAGACCGGGTGTATGTAAAGAACTGGAGCACGGACCCCTTGAAGGAATCATGGGAGGGTCCACGTCAGGTGATTATGACAACCTTCACGGCGGCAAAAGTCGAGGGCATCAACAACTGGATCCACTACACCCGGATCAAGAAAGTCCCTACTCATTGGGAAGTGCAGCCACTGTCTTCCACCAAGATGGTTATTCGAGCCAAACCCACCGACCCAAGGCCTACATCTTAATCATTGGACTGATCATGTCATGTCAAGTAACTTTAACTCATGAATCTGTTGTGATTACTGTTCTAGAGCCGGTGACTATGGCGGTTGAAGGAATGAATGTAAATCTGACTTGTTCATTCACCAATGACCAGGGAGCTGGATCCGAAGAAGTCAATGTAAGATGGAAAAAGGATATGGATTGGGTAGACACAGGTATTGTCACAACTTGGGATATGAAAACACAAATGGGAAACACTACCCTACAATTGATAAATGTAACTTCGGGATCTGAAGACAAGTATTTATGTGGAGTCTGGATCAGAGATAGTTTCGACTACGGTAACTTGAAATTACGGGTAATGTCATTATTAGGGGATGGTACCAAGAAGGGGGATGTTGAGGTCATTCCAGCCTCAACCTATGTAGACATGTGGGACAGTCCTCCTTTGCGAATGAATTGTACTTTCCGATTGAAAAACGAGTGTGAATATGGGATACAAGTTAAGTGGTGGAGGGAAAATTCTCAGGGAATGTGGAATCAAATCAGCGAAGGAGTTAGCTGGTGGTCCGAAGGAACCGTGGGAGGAGGATGGTTAAATATTACTGATCTGAAGAGTGGGAAATTCGGAAGTAGATACTTGTGTATAGTCTCATGTGGAGAAATGGGTGACTTTGGAATACGAAACGTCAGGGCTTGGTCGCATTTGAGAGGTGGAATCACTGGCCAACGTGGGGTCTATAGTGGGCGGGGACATGCAATAACTGCAGTTTATCTTAATAGCATCAGAGGAACTCACAGAAGAACTCGAGCCATAGATGTAACATTTCCCCGCAGTCAGGAACAGGAAAATTTGATAGTAGGATTAATTCGGGACTTTGGTAAAGTGCAGAATGTTTCCTCGATTACAGCTTGTTTACCTTTACCACAGGCAGCCGGGGAGCCGATACCGTGGGGAATCATCCCAGTAAAAACTTTACCCAGGGCATTCGTGGATTTTACTTGGAGTTGTAAATTGATACCAAAGGAGGATGTAGAAAAGAAGGAAGGATGCCAATTAATTAGGAATATGTTGGAAAAAGATTGCCAGCAAATGCCAGGCTACTATGCGTGGGTTAGTAAAATGAACAAATGCATTGTGGAAGGACCAATAAGGGAACCATGTAATAAGGTTTGGATGCAGGTAAAACGCACAAGAAATGAAGAAGTATGTCAAAACATTACGCAATCACAGTCTTTAGAAGACGATTGGGGAGCAATTTGGGGACCAAGTTTATTAGAGACATATAGTTACCTAGGAACTGTGAATTGGTGCATTGAATGGATAGGAAATAAGAACCAGACTTATACTAGAGTATTAACAACAGAGACAGCTCAGAGGACATCAACTGGGACAACAGAGACATGGAATTGTTCACGAGTTATTACTTGTGATACTCCAGAAGCAGAAATAGGTTTGGTACCAGTAAGAGTGTTACTCAAGTGGGGATGTGAATGTAGAGGGTACAATCATACAATTAGGGGAGAGATGGCCGGTAACAAACAAGTAGATTGCAAAACTACCACTATCAGAAACCCTGGTAACTTGGTCTGGGTAATGGGACATGGGAAATGGACCACTCATATACCGATCGATGGGATGGTAACTCAAATAATTTTAGGAGTTCCTACCTTATGTCCATTCTGGAAACAATCTAAACTTAATAAACAAGAAATACAGGCCAGGCAAAGGAGAGACATAGGAGATGAAATTATTGAAGAAAATGAGTGGCATGAACCGTCAGGGGGAGTAAAATTCGGATGGGCACTAGAATCTTTATTTGCACCTATCTCCACATATCGAAATAGGGAAATGTTGTATAGACTCCTGGGACAGACCGAAAGATTAGCAGCAGCCACCAAGAAGGGATTTAAAGATTTAAATTCACAATTACAGGCAACCACTCGGATGACATTGCAAAACCGGATGGCATTAGATATGCTGTTACTAAGAGAGCATGGAGTTTGTGGATATCTGCATGGGAAGACAGATCATTGCTGTATTCATATCCCAAAAGTGACAAAGGAAGTAGAAAAAGATATAGATCAATTGGAGAATATTGAATCTAAAACTAGGGAAATAGCAAAAGATGCGGAATATAACTGGATTGGAGCAATATTCAGCTCTCTAGGGATCCAGGTCTCTGGTTGGATATCCTCAATTGTTCAATATGCAATAATATTGTTGATATTAATTGGAGTTGTGTATGGAGTTTACAGATGTCTTCTAGGAGTAATCACCAGAGAAGGAATTCATACCCGGAGAATAATGAAGGCTATGACCAGGAACGGACAACCGGCTGGGAACACACCGCCTCCTTCGTGCTTAGAGACGGTTACATGAAGAATGGAGGGAAGAAGTTGAGCATCCTTGCAGAAGATTGAAGGATGCTCAAAAGGGGGGAGTTGTTAGCGTATATATATACATTTAATAGTTAGTGGTAGTAATGCTAAGGCTGCAGTTTGTAGCTAGTGCAAGGTAGGCCCTGGGAACTAAGCCAGGGAATGTGCTGAGCTACAGAATAATGAGTTAAGGGCCAGTGGGGCGAAGAAGGACCAACTGGTTATTTATAGGAACAGTAGGGAATTTACTGATGAAGTACAATAAACAGGGGTGGGATTAATCTATAGTTCTAGTTTAGACAAGCATGTAGGATTTATAACCGTTAGAAAGGTATCTTATTGTCTTAACTTAGGCAGGCGTGCAAGAGTTATAACCTTTAGAAATATTATCTCGAAAATGACTGCTGCCTTTGATGTGAAGTATGTGGACCATAGCATGTAGCCATGGTGAAGCAAGATTTGTAAAAGGGTATAAAACTGTGTAAGATTCACTAAGGAGTTGGGACTTTGACTTTGGACGCTAGTCCGCAGGTCCCCGGGCCCTGAATAAAGCACCGCACAAAACAACTTTGTTGATTTGTGTTTTACTCTTTGGGATCGGGCAGCAGGTCCAGTAATGATGTGGAAAAAAAGCCTGGTTCTTCCTCTGGAATCCAGTGGAAAAAGGTTGCCTTTGGCGTTCTAAGCCTCAGTTTTTTATCTAGGTAGGAAAGGCTTGGCTAGTCCTCCTGGCTGGAGTATCTCCCAATAGGATGATGTAATCTCATCAGTTATACAGTAGGACTCAGAGGCCCATTAACAGAAGATACTTCCTACAGAGATAAGGATGATCACCTGTTGGGGGTTGGTTCTTTCCTTTTTCCCTCTGTGGAATTTTCCCCATTGTCATGCTAAGATATCTGTTGACTAGGCCCTGGTGGCAAGGGGGAGGGGAGAGAAGAGGGAAACCCCCCGAGATTCAAACATCCAGAAGAGGAAGCGGAAGGCGGGGCCTCGGCCCATTCTCCCCTCGGAGTTCAGAGGAGAAGGACAATCGCTGCCTCTTTCCCATCACCGCCATCCCAGCGTCGGGAACCATCCTCACTGCTGTCGGACCTTGCCCTGCTGTCTTCTTGCTGTAAACTACCACCATCCAGCACTCTGCCGAGCACCAGGACCGACACCGTGAGCGGAGGGCTCTCTCCATCTCTCTCTCCCCCTGGGACAACGCTGCATTCACCCCCAGCCCTCCTGCGGCTCTGCAGGACCTGCCCGCCCCCAGCACCGGGAACTGCAGCTCAGAAAGGACTGGGACTGAGTTACTGTTCTGTTTGTGGGTAATTTCATAGCTGTTGTTCTTGTTTGTCTTGTTAGGTATACTAGTAAAGAACTGTTATTCCTACCCCCATATCTTTGGCTGAGAGCTCCCTTAATTTCAAAATCATACTAATTTGTAGGAAGGAAGCATCACATTTTTCAGTCCAAAGGGAAGCTTCTGCTTTCCTTAGCAAACACCTGTCTTTCAAAAAAGGACACCCAGGGACCTGATCCTTTATGTGCAATGTGTTACCGACGATGTTGCAAACACCTGGGCTTTTATGTGGCAATTTTTATGGAGGGTGTTGTTCCAAGGGAAATGGTGCTTCACATGTGAAGTTTTGCTTTTCTGTCACAAAGCCTTGGGCATGCTCGGGGTGGCAGTGTGGGATATTTGTCCTCTGAAATGGGTCCTGTTTGGTGTAAAATAACCATTTTTTTTACTGGTTTTTGGTTTTTTTGTCCCTGAGGAGTATGAGGCTGACCAGTCCGGTTGGTGTCTGGGAATGGGGGGGGGGGGAGGGGGGGGGGGGGGGTGTTCTGGGTTCCAGCAGCACTCCCAGGGCTGCTGCTTTGAGATGTAATATGGAACCCAGCAATCTCTGTGCTCTGCAGATGCGGGAAGGAGTGGAACAGCAAGTGGCAAAGCTGGGCTTTGCTCCTTAAATCCCAGAACAGCTGGGTTTAAGTTCCATCAGCCAGGGGAGGGAATGAATCCTGGTGCCAGCTGTTGGGGGGCACTGGACTGGTGTTAGCATCTTCTCTCTTATTTTTTGCATGATGTGATTGTCCCTTGATGAGAGAAGTCAGAAAACGAGGCAGGAGGGGGCGCTCATTTTGTTTCTGTGAACTCCAGGCTTGGGGCAGCTGCAGAGCACTTTGGTTTCAAATAATGCTGCCCAAACGCAGTGAACTTGAACCTCTCTTGGGCACTTTGGGATCCCTCTGTGCCACTCTTCCTCAGATCCTTCACCTGCGAGGTGGGGGCTCAGAAACCCCTGCCCCTACTTGACAGGTTTTTACATGTACAAATTGATTTTCTTAGAGAAGCCATCAGGCATAATGAGAATCTATGGAAAACAGGGGGTTGGTACACTAGCTGATAGTAGGTCTTGGGCTTTTCTTCTTTTCTTTAACTTGTTCTTAAAAGGACCCCTCCACTGGAAAACTGAATGGGGAGGGGAGGGAGTTGCTTTTCATTTTTGGAAGTATTGCTTTGGATTTTGGTATGTCAAGTGACACCACCAAAATAAGATTGGAAGAACTGAGCTTCAGGACTCAGCACTTAATTATTTTAATGTGTTTGTGTGGGTGCAGGAAATGCCAAATCCCAAAGCAATTCTGTTATCTGTAACATGAAGTGCAATAACAGCTTTAAAACCAAGTGCTCGGTGTGGGGTTTTCACATATGTTTTTATGGTGTAAAAGCTTTTCTTGTGCCCCAAAAGCCACAAGGAACCTGCCAGAAGCCGGCCTGCATTGAATATGTGGGATTTCATTTTGCTCTTGGATTCTTCCCTGCAGTCTTCTCTCGAGTTCTTGTTCCAGAGGGGCTCTTACTCCAGAGCCATACGCGGGGGGGGGGGGGTGCGTTGCCTTGATAAATGGGAATGAGATTGCCCAAGTCTGTCAGGAAAGCAAAACCATGCCCGAGGTTTGTTTGGCCAAAGATGGACCATGAAGACATCCGTACTGGCACTGGGTGTGAGCGCTGATGCTTTTGGGTGGTGTGGTGCCTCTGGCCCCTCAGAAGTCAGGGCGAGGCTGAAGGAAGGAGGGAAGCTGCCACAGCTGCAGGTGAGGGCAGTGCTGGCTGTTTCCAGCTGCTTGGTGCAGAACTGGGAGAAGTGGGAGAACAGCTTTCCTCCTTCTTTCTCTCCATCACTGGGCAGAATATTAGGATGAAGCTGCACTAAGCTATGTCAACAAATGTGGGTTGTTGATTGGTTATTTTTCTTCTGGCTCTTTTATGTATTTCCAAGTGATCCAGTGAGGAGCAAGTTGCTGGCTTACATGATTTCTGAGTGACCTGTCACGGAAACGGGCATCTCTGTGTGCACGTGCTTCCTGGCAAATCCAGATGAGACATGGAAATCCTAAGGGAGGATTTACAGCCTTGACCACACGTGACACAGGCTTGTGAAAATGGAAGTGACCTTGACAGAATAGCAGCTGTGAAGTGAAGCAGAACTGAAATCCACATAAGCAGAAAAACCAAGTGAAGTGGTACTTCTCGATCATGCGTGCACCTCGTGCCTCTGCCTGCTGCCAACACTCGGTGGTGCAGCTCGACAGAGTCCCTTTCAGTGTTTGTTGGGTTTGATTTTTGTGGTCAGTTCCCATAAACAACTCCCCTCCTTTAGTGGATACATCCCTGTAGTGGGACCAGACTCACCTTTAGCCTGGAGGAATTCTCTGCTCCCCTGGTGTTTTAATGCACATTTATGTTTTTGTGTTGCACTGAGGATGGTTCGTTCTGTTTCACTCTCGGTTTGTATCGTGGTTGTCCCCTTCCCTTAACCCCTCCCTTTCCCCTGGCCAGCCCTGAGTGGCTGTGATACGGGATTCCTCCGCCCCTGAGTTGGGATTGAAAATACCCCGTGTTTCCCATGCTATCTCTCTTCTCCCTGGAACCCTTCAGGACAATAAACTTGGATCATCCCAGGAAAGAGAGCCTCCTCTCATCTTTTACCTTTGTCCATGTCAGATAAAAAATCCCCCATCTCTCTGACCCTGAGCTAGCCGAGGCAGGTCAGAGAGACCAGGGGGAAGATCTGACACCCTGGAAAGGGGGTGAAGCCAAGGCTTATGAGTAAAGGGAAGACAACCACAGCATGGGCATTGTGTCCTCGATGCATGCAGCACCACATGTTTTCCAAGTTCCCAGCACTGATGAATGTAAACAAGAAAATACCTGTTCCTTCAAGTGTCCAGCTCTCCCCCGCCACCTCCCCTGCTTCCCCTGCTCTTATCCCTCGCTTGCCAAGGTCCTGCATCTCCCTGCTCTCCAGCTTCAAGTCACCTTGTCCTGCCTGTGGCTGAGAAAATACGGGCCTGAGGTTCTTTTAGCAGCAATCCATTCATTTAAAGAGCACAAAGAGCATAAAGTGCAGAAGAGTCTTTAGACATCCAAAGAAGGGACTCTGCTTTTCCTGTAGTTCTCCTTCCTGTTTTCACATGGGCCGGAAGGATGGGCATGGCCAGTATTTATCATATGAAAGTGATGTTACTAAATTTGTCAGGAGTTCTGATTATTATTATCATTATTATTATTCATTTTCTGACAGAAAACATTCTCATTTTGCCTTTCCCACATTGTTTACAGGTGCTGCCCAGGGCGGACATCTGTGGCTTCAGACAGCAATTGCCTGGGAGGAAGGGGAGCCTTTGCACAGCTCACCTGCACAGCTCAGGTGGATAGGACAGGGTTGGTGTGGCCTGAGAAGGCATGAACAGCCGTCTGTGTTCTGGAGTGACTTGAAACCTTTCTCTGTCAGGTTTTGGAGGCATTTCTCTTTGGGATTTCTTGCAATGCAGCACCCTGGGTGTCCCTTTGTGCAAAGTCCAGTGGAGGGCTCCCGGTCCTGCCTGTGCTGTGAGGTCAGTCAGAGGATACAGGGTTCCCCTTTTCCTCCCTGCTGGGATGAAGTGCCTTGGGAATCTGGAATCTGGGTGAAACTCCAGCTCTGCTGGTGTCCAGGGATTCGAAGTCCGGGGGACTGGGTTTACCTGTGGCTTTCCAGGTCAGCAGGAGCAAGAGGAAGTGGAGTGCCAGAGCCGTGTCCCATCAGGCTGTGTTTCCCTCTGAGGACAGAGAGTCCGGGCTGAGGTGAGGTTGCCAGGAGCGCTTGGGTGGGCAATCCAGGGAACGGGGAGCTTGGAATTGCAGCTGCTGCTGGATCCATTGCCTTAGGTCTGCTCCGTTTTATCTGTGCCAAGTGGGATTTGTGCTGAGGAGAGAGGTGCTGTGGTGAACGAAAGGTGGAGTAAATCCTCTCTGGGGATGTGCAGTGAAGAACTAAGCAGCAGGGAAGGAGAAGATTTGTAAACAATATGACTGTTTCTGACAAAAGTGGGGTGGAGCAGTGATGGGGTGGTTGGGTTTGGCCTGGGTCTGTTATTCTTTGTGCAAATTTTAAATTCTGTAGTATGATTTACTGTCCGGGATCTTTCTAACAAAAGCTGACGGAAATTTAGGTTTGCATTAGAAGTTGGGTCCATTCACGGCAGAAACTTGCTGAGGCTGGAGGACTGGAGTGATGGCTACTCACAGGAAAGGTCACTTGTATTAATACTGTCTCAGATTTCCCTCGGTGGCTGCCAGCCCTGAATGGCTGTGAGTCTGTGCTCTTCTCATTGGGGAATTGGAAATAATTTCAGTAAAATTAGAAATTTTAGAAAAATCCAGCTAAAAATTTCACCTTGGTCCCGCCTAAGAACAGCTGTAAATTCAAAGGCAGAGAGAGAAGATGTACCAGCAAAGGACAGGAAAGGGGAAAGGTTTCAGAAAGCATTTCTGTGGTGTAATTAATGACAATTTCTGACGACCAAGGGAGAAGAAGATGAACTCCCAGCCATTCGGGCCTGACAGTCCCCTGCAGCGAGAGCTCAGCACATATCCCCAGAGGCAAGTCCAGCATGTGAAAGAAGAAAAAATATTATTTCTTTTGCTTCAAAGTTATTTCAGGTTCTTAAAGGCCAACCAGCATTTGCTCTTGATTGTGGTTGGGTGACCCATGAGCAGTAGGCGGCACGGGTCATGCCATTGATTTAGCTGAAAGCCCCGGTGTCATTTAGAGGGGAGACAAGAAGTGTTTGTGTAGGAAAATGCGAGGGGATGTCCAGGGGAGTGAGGAGGCATTTTTGAGGGGATTGCTGAGGTAGTTGAAGGGAGCCCGGCAGGCGGTTCCTCAGGGAAATTTCTCCGAGGCCCATGGGGAGCGCAGCCAGGACTCTCCAGGGCTAGCAGGCAGGGCTCAGCCCTCGGGACTCTGTGTCCTCCTTCCCTGGCAGCAGCCGGCGAGAAAGGGAGGAGAGGCTCCGTGTAGGATGAGGCCCGTGGGAGAGAGCAAGCAGAGGAGCGGCCTGGGGCTGGAGAGGGGCAGGAGAAAGGCAAAGGGACCTTGCTGGGGTCACTGGGGGAACAGAATGGACACTTGGATGACCAGTGGAGGTGAAGAGTGGATCTGAGTTCACCTACAGGGAAATAAGGAGGGGATCTTTTGGAGGGAAAAGCTGAGGTGATGAGTTCAGTGACCTTGGCACAAGTTGTGTTTGCAAAAAGTGGGACCAGAGGTACAGGCAATGCAAAGCCAACCCTGCTTGACCTCTGAATTCCGGGATAGTCTGTCAGCACACCAAGCTAGGAACTGATGGGAAAAATAAAGCAGCACTACCATTCTGGACCTCTGCATGGTATTCACCCAGAACTTGCTTCTCAAGGACTAAAATGGAACAAAAGCTATAAAAGAAATGTAATTCCAAGAGGGAAAATGGTCTGCAAGAAACAAATCCACGTAGGCCTGGATGCTGATCCCTATTGCTGGTCCATGAGAGCATCTGACAGGTCAGATTTCAAATGGTTTGATTTGACAGGGAGCCGGTTTGTTCCTTCTCATGAATAGGATCATTGGCTTGGCATGGGCCAAGCCACTTGACCTTTTCCATCTAGGTAAAGAGTTAGGGAACTGTTTGAAAACCTGGTCCTGGACGTAGACAGCTTGGCTCGGTATTGCTGTGTAGAAATAGGAGAATATCTCTTCTGATTTTTCTCTCATCTTTCTTGCACAGCTGTTTTTGTACTCCTGACTTGCGTTCGCCTCGGGGCCGTGTGGCTTGGAGCTCGGGAGCCGGATCTGTTACTTACCCACGTCAGATTGGTCTGCACTGGTGCAGGAGATGAACTACAGGCTGACTTGGGAGCTCGGAAACAAGGAGAAGAAGCTCTTTTGTCTCTCTGCAAAATGTTTTGGCTCCATCCGGGCATTAAGTCAGGGAACTAACACTTCATTTTTAATGTTCTGTGCTCTGCCATCATCGCTGTGAGCCCTGAAAGCCTCCTGAGCTGTTCTCATACAGACCTAACTTATTTGGTCCAAAAAAAAAATCTTAGTTTTGTTTGTTAAAAAAAATGCTATTACTGTGTGCAAACTCAGGGAGAAGATTTTATTCAACACCTCTCATTAAAGGGACATTAAAGCTCCGTTTTCCTTTTTATTGAACAGTCTGAGACACATTATTGCTTTATATCATTTTTCTTACAGGCGTTTTTAACTTTTTGAAGAGCCAGAAAGACAGTTTGTGCATATGTGTGTCACTCATACGCATCCTCTCTCCAATGTAGGATGGAAAAAAAGGCTGCAGAGCTTCCTGCAAGGGGCTGTAAGTGCAAATCAAGAGGAGCCAGAGGTTTAGATGCTACAAATTACCATTTCTTAAAAGAACCCTATGTATTTCATGCTATCAAAACCAGTACGAATAGGAGACTGAACTCGGGCATTGTGATGATCTCCTTGGGTTTTAAAAAGCTTTAATGGCCTTAAAAGACATATCACACTTAGTTTATTTTTAATACCCTTTCATTAAATTTAACAAAAGCCCTGATCCATCACTGCTGTTGTGATGTGTGACAAAAGCCCATCTTCCCTGCATTTGGAACAGGTGAGAGATGGAACTAAACCCCAAGAGATTTTCTGCTCCCGGACTGTGAGTTTTATTGGCTGTTCTCTGCCAGATCTGGTCAGTTGTTCGTGAATGTGTCCATGAGGGGAGATGAACATGCCAGTCCAGATAGGCAAGCATGCAGTGCCAGAAGGAGAACCCTTGAAATGTAAACCGGGATTTATTCAACTGACTCACAGGTGTGTGCTGAGCCCAGGCCCTGTGTACAAACGGAGGGCCAAACGTACCCTACAAAAAGACATCAGCATTGTGGGCTCTTGAGTTTGGCTTCCTGGGGGAAAGTGCCACCTATGTCTAGCTCTAGGTTTCAGGTTAAGTTTAGGTTAATGTTATTATTAAGCTTAGGCTTAGCGTTAGAGTTAGGGTGCGGGGTTAGGTTTAGGGATGAGGTTTAGGGTCAGGGTTAGGATTAGTGTTAATATTACTCTTAGGGTTAGTGTTGGGTTTAGTGTTAGGGTTAGCGTTGGTGTTGGGGTTAGTGTTCGGGTACAGGTATGGGTTAGGTTTAGTTTAGGGAGAGGGATAGGGATAGGGATAGGGATAGGGATAGGGATAGAGTTGGGGTTATGGTTAGGGTTAGGGTTCGGGTACGGGTTAGGGTGACGGTTATGTTCTGTCAGAGCTTAGCAAGAGAAGCTGTCCTAGAGCGGGCTTTACATGAGATAGTTGCCCAATTCCTGAAATTCTCTCCATTCCTTGGACAGAATGGAGTGACACCACAGCAAACTAGCACGGAAGTTAGTTATTAGAACCTGGAAGTAAAAGGCAGGGACAAGAAATCAAAGACGGTGAAGGGCAATACCTTCCTGCTTGGCCCGCGTAAGTCGCATCACACCCACCAGGTTATTGTGTCTTTTCCTTATTCACTGCATCTGCCGAGGAGTTCTTTGCATTTCGAAACCTAATGGCAAAGCGCTTCCACGTAAGGCTCAGAGATGTCTCCCAGAGAAAAATGTTCCAGCGGAGAAACTTGCCCTGCTATGTTTCCTCCTCGTTTCCCACATGCTGTTGTTGTGGTGATTGCCTTGGCCATGGAAACGAGTAATCCAGCAAGTACTCCTCACCGGCCACTTCTCGCCGGTCGGCAGTTACGTGGCCTACGGGAACAGTGCCAATTAGAAAACACAGCAGTGGAGCTAAAGGCAGGAGAAAGCATGCACGACTCGCGGTATTCCTGTATAGTGCCCTCCGTGCTGAAACGCGGAAAAGCTAAATGCCCTGCCCGAGCTTCACTTATCGATGTTTCACAGAAAGCCAATAATGAAGCGGCAGAAAACACAGATGGTTTCAGCAGCCTCCGGAACTGCAAAACTGCAGCAATATTTCTATCAAAGCAGTTCTCAAGCGAGAATGCTTTTGCAGCTTGGCAAAGTAAGGTGCAGCTGTTGACAAGATATGCCCGCAGCGATAAGCGACTCCCTACCCATTCACTGTTGAAGAGGTCTGAAACAAAAACAAGAACGCTACCTCTCCCTTATAGGCTTTCTCACAGCAGACGTGCAGCACCGCCTACATTCTGCACTCTGGCAGCCTAGTTGCCAGCTTTCGGCAGCTGCTGTCCTAGCAAGGAAGCTCAGGGAGTCAAAGCCATTGCCGGGCGGCACCTTTCTGCTTTGCCCGCCTAAGCGGCGTCACGCTCCCTCGGATACTGTGTCCTTTCCCTCTGCACTGCGTCTGCCGAGGTGCTCTGTGCCTCTCGGAGCAGAAGGGCAAAGGACAATGTTTTCCACAGCAGGGTAGAAATGGCATTGCTAGCAGGAAAGCTAGATGCCTTGGAACTGTACCCTTAGCCCTTGCCACTCACTTCAGGCTCGTACGCTGAGCAGAACAGCCTGCTGTTCTGAAGCTTCGCTGGCTGCCGTTCGTGCCCAGACGCCATTTCCTTCCCAAGGAGGCGAAGCGCCGTCTACTTCTCGCACCGAGCACGCTGCTCCTGGCTTTCGCTTCTGCCGCAACGAGCTCGCTACGAGCACTTTTCTTCTCAACCCTCTAGACCATTGCGTTCTGCTTTTCTTGCCTCGTGAATGGAGACGGAAAGCTTCTCGGCTACAATCTCGCCTAGAACAAGTGCGGCTACACATTAAGCTCGCCCGGAACGCCCTGCTGAAACTTGCCTTCTGGCACCACATTCGCGGGGCAGCCGTCTTTCTTCGGCCACCTGCCATGTGGCCCCATATCGCCGCGCTCGTTGCACTCCGCTTGTCAGAATGGCTTCCCGTGGCGCTGATTTCAGCCTGGCCAAATACTAGCGCTGCGGAGAGCTGTCTCGCAGACAATCATGTTCCAGCATAGAAATTTGTCCTGCAATGTTCCCCCCTCTTTTCCCGCATGGTGTTGCTCTGATGAATGCCTTGAGCATGGAACGACTTAAGCCAGCAAGTATTCCTCGCCGGCCACCTCTCGCTGTGCAAGAGGTATGCCGTGGACCCTTTGAACGCTGCCAAGCAAAAAGCAGAGCAGTGACCATAAAAGCGAGGAGAGAACATGCACGAAGCACACTAGTTCTGTCTAGTGCTTTCCGTGCAGAGAGGCGGCAAAGCTGAATGCCGTGCCAGAGCTTCACTTCTCGCTGGAGCACAGGAAGGCAAGAATGAAGAGGCAGAACACAGCCTTGGTTTCAGCAGCCTCCGGGACTGCAAAAGTTCAGCAATAGCTCTGTCAAAGCAGAACTCGGCTGAGAATGCTCTCGCAGCTTGGGAAAGTTAGGCGCAGCTGTTGACCAGCTCTGCCCGTGGCCACAGGCTGCTTCTTCCACCTTCACTGTGGCAGAGCTTTTGCGGAACAGAGACGGCATTCTTCAAGTGCGTGTTCTCCAAGGTGCTGTGAAACAGAGCCTAGCACGCTGTCTCGCTGATCCTGGCTTTCGGCAAGCAGGCGTGCCAGACCGCTGACATTCTGCACTCTGGCAGCCTAGTTGCCAGCTTTCGGCAGCTGCTGTCCTAGCAAGGAAGCTCAGGGAGTCAAAGCCAGTGCCGGGCGGCACCTTTCTGCTTTGCCCGCCTAAGCGGCGCCACGCTCCCTCGGATACTGTGTCCTTTCCCTCTGCACTGCGTCTGCCGAGGTGCTCTGTGCCTCTCGGAGCAGAAGGGCAAAGGACAATGTTTTCCACAGCAGGGTAGAAATGGCATTGCTAGCAGGAAAGCTAGATGCCTTGGAACTGTCCCCTTAGCCCTTGCCACTCACTTCAGGCTCGTAAGCTGAGCAGAACAGCCTGCTGTTCTGAAGCTTCGCTGGCTGCCGTTCGTGCCCAGACGCCATTTCCTTCCCAAGGAGGCGAAGCGCCGTCTACTTCTCGCAGCGAGCACGCTGCTCCTGGCTTTCGCTTCTGCCGCAACGAGCTCGCTACGAGCACTTTTCTTCTCAACCCTCTAGACCATTGCGTTCTGCTTTTCTTGCCTCGTGAATGGAGACGGAAAGCTTCTCGGCTACAATCTCGCCTAGAACAAGTGCGGCTACACATTAAGCTCGCCCGGAACGCCCTGCTGAAACTTGCCTTCTGGCACCACATTCGCGGGGCAGCCGTCTTTCTTCGGCCACCTGCCAAGTGGCCCCATATCGCCGCGCTCGTTGCACTCCGCTTGTCAGATTGGCTTCCCGTGGCGCTGATTTCAGCCTGGCCAAATACTAGCGCTGCGGAGAGCTGTCTCGCAGACAATCATGTTCCAGCATAGAAATTTGTCCTGCAATGTTCCCCCCTCTTTTCCCGCATGGTGTTGCTCTGATGAATGCCTTGAGCATGGAACGACTTAAGCCAGCAAGTATTCCTCGCCGGCCACCTCTCGCTGTGCAAGAGGTATGCCGTGGAGCCTTGGAACGCTGCCAAGCAAAAAGCAGAGCAGTGACCATAAAAGCGAGGAGAGAGCATGCACGAAGCACACTAGTTCTGTCTAGTGCTTTCCGTGCAGAGAGGCGGCAAAGCTGAATGCCGTGCCAGAGCTTCACTTCTCGCTGGAGCACAGGAAGGCAAGAATGAAGAGGCAGAACACAGCCTTGGTTTCAGCAGCCTCCGGGACTGCAAAAGTTCAGCAATAGCTCTGTCAAAGCAGAACTCGGCTGAGAATGCTCTCGCAGCTTGGGAAAGTTAGGCGCAGCTGTTGACCAGCTCTGCCCGTGGCCACAGGCTGCTTCTTCCACCTTCACTGTGGCAGAGCTTTTGCGGAACAGAGACGGCATTCTTCAAGGGCGTGTTCTCCAAGGTGCTGTGAAACAGAGCCTAGCACGCTGTCGCGCTGATCCTGGCTTTCGGCAAGCAGGCGTGCCAGACCGCTGACATTCTGCACTCTGGCAGCCTAGTTGCCAGCTTTCGGCAGCTGCTGTCCTAGCAAGGAAGCTCAGGGAGTCAAAGCCAGTGCCGGGCGGCACCTTTCTGCTTTGCCCGCCTAAGCGGCGCCACGCTCCCTCGGATACTGTGTCCTTTCCCTCTGCACTGCGTCTGCCGAGGTGCTCTCTGCCTCTCGGAGCAGAAGGGCAAAGGACAATGTTTTCCACAGCAGGGTAGAAATGGCATTGCTAGCAGGAAAGCTAGATGCCTTGGAACTGTCCCCTTAGCCCTTGCCACTCACTTCAGGCTCGTACGCTGAGCAGAACAGCCTGCTGTTCTGAAGCTTCGCTGGCTGCCGTTCGTGCCCAGACGCCATTTCCTTCCCAAGGAGGCGAAGCGCCGTCTACTTCTCGCAGCGAGCACGCTGCTCCTGGCTTTCGCTTCTGCCGCAACGAGCTCGCTACGAGCACTTTTCTTCTCAACCCTCTAGACCATTGCGTTCTGCTTTTCTTGTCTCGTGAATGGAGACGGAAAGCTTCTCGGCTACAATCTCGCCTAGAACAACTGCGGCTACACATTAAGCTCGCCCGGAACGCCCTGCTGAAACTCGCCTTCTGGCACCACATTCGCGGGGCAGCCGTCTTTCTTCGGCCACCTGCCAAGTGGCCCCATATCGCCGCGCTCGTTGCACTCCGCTTGTCAGATTGGTTTCCCGTGGCGCTGATTTCAGCCTGGCCAAATACTAGCGCTGCGGAGAGCTGTCTCGCAGACAATCATGTTCCAGCATAGAAATTTGTCCTGCAATGTTCCCCCCTCTTTTCCCGCATGGTGTTGCTCTGATGAATGCCTTGAGCATGGAACGACTTAAGCCAGCAAGTATTCCTCGCCGGCCACCTCTCGCTGTGCAAGAGGTATGCCGTGGACCCTTTGAACGCTGCCAAGCAAAAAGCAGAGCAGTGACCATAAAAGCGAGGAGAGAGCATGCACGAAGCACACTAGTTCTGTCTAGTGCTTTCCGTGCAGAGAGGCGGCAAAGCTGAATGCCGTGCCAGAGCTTCACTTCTCGCTGGAGCACAGGAAGGCAAGAATGAAGAGGCAGAACACAGCCTTGGTTTCAGCAGCCTCCGGGACTGCAAAAGTTCAGCAATAGCTCTGTCAAAGCAGAACTCGGCTGAGAATGCTCTCGCAGCTTGGGAAAGTTAGGCGCAGCTGTTGACCAGCTCTGCCCGTGGCCACAGGCTGCTTCTTCCACCTTCACTGTGGCAGAGCTTTTGCGGAACAGAGACGGCATTCTTCAAGGGCGTGTTCTCCAAGGTGCTGTGAAACAGAGCCTAGCACGCTGTCTCGCTGATCCTGGCTTTCGGCAAGCAGGCGTGCCAGACCGCTGACATTCTGCACTCTGGCAGCCTAGTTGCCAGCTTTCGGCAGCTGCTGTCCTAGCAAGGAAGCTCAGGGAGTCAAAGCCAGTGCCGGGCGGCACCTTTCTGCTTTGCCCGCCTAAGCGGCGCCACGCTCCCTCGGATACTGTGTCCTTTCCCTCTGCACTGCGTCTGCCGAGGTGCTCTCTGCCTCTCGGAGCAGAAGGGCAAAGGACAATGTTTTCCACAGCAGGGTAGAAATGGCATTGCTAGCAGGAAAGCTAGATGCCTTGGAACTGTCCCCTTAGCCCTTGCCACTCACTTCAGGCTCGTACGCTGAGCAGAACAGCCTGCTGTTCTGAAGCTTCGCTGGCTGCCGTTCGTGCCCAGACGCCATTTCCTTCCCAAGGAGGCGAAGCGCCGTCTACTTCTCGCAGCGAGCACGCTGCTCCTGGCTTTCGCTTCTGCCGCAACGAGCTCGCTACGAGCACTTTTCTTCTCAACCCTCTAGACCATTGCGTTCTGCTTTTCTTGTCTCGTGAATGGAGACGGAAAGCTTCTCGGCTACAATCTCGCCTAGAACAACTGCGGCTACACATTAAGCTCGCCCGGAACGCCCTGCTGAAACTTGCCTTCTGGCACCACATTCGCGGGGCAGCCGTCTTTCTTCGGCCACCTGCCAAGTGGCCCCATATCGCCGCGCTCGTTGCACTCCGCTTGTCAGATTGGCTTCCCGTGGCGCTGATTTCAGCCTGGCCAAATACTAGCGCTGCGGAGAGCTGTCTCGCAGACAATCATGTTCCAGCATAGAAATTTGTCCTGCAATGTTCCCCCCTCTTTTCCCGCATGGTGTTGCTCTGATGAATGCCTTGAGCATGGAACGACTTAAGCCAGCAAGTATTCCTCGCCGGCCACCTCTCGCTGTGCAAGAGGTATGCCGTGGAGCCTTGGAACGCTGCCAAGCAAAAAGCAGAGCAGTGACCATAAAAGCGAGGAGAGAGCATGCACGAAGCACACTAGTTCTGTCTAGTGCTTTCCGTGCAGAGAGGCGGCAAAGCTGAATGCCGTGCCAGAGCTTCACTTCTCGCTGGAGCACAGGAAGGCAAGAATGAAGAGGCAGAACACAGCCTTGGTTTCAGCAGCCTCCGGGACTGCAAAAGTTCAGCAATAGCTCTGTCAAAGCAGAACTCGGCTGAGAATGCTCTCGCAGCTTGGGAAAGTTAGGCGCAGCTGTTGACCAGCTCTGCCCGTGGCCACAGGCTGCTTCTTCCACCTTCACTGTGGCAGAGCTTTTGCGGAACAGAGACGGCATTCTTCAAGGGCGTGTTCTCCAAGGTGCTGTGAAACAGAGCCTAGCACGCTGTCGCGCTGATCCTGGCTTTCGGCAAGCAGGCGTGCCAGACCGCTGACATTCTGCACTCTGGCAGCCTAGTTGCCAGCTTTCGGCAGCTGCTGTCCTAGCAAGGAAGCTCAGGGAGTCAAAGCCAGTGCCGGGCGGCACCTTTCTGCTTTGCCCGCCTAAGCGGCGCCACGCTCCCTCGGATACTGTGTCCTTTCCCTCTGCACTGCGTCTGCCGAGATGCTCTCTGCCTCTCGGAGCAGAAGGGCAAAGGACAATGTTTTCCACAGCAGGGTAGAAATGGCATTGCTAGCAGGAAAGCTAGATGCCTTGGAACTGTCCCCTTAGCCCTTGCCACTCACTTCAGGCTCGTACGCTGAGCAGAACAGCCTGCTGTTCTGAAGCTTCGCTGGCTGCCGTTCGTGCCCAGACGCGATTTCCTTCCCAAGGAGGCGAAGCGCCGTCTACTTCTCGCACCGAGCACGCTGCTCCTGGCTTTCGCTTCTGCCGCAACGAGCTCGCTACGAGCACTTTTCTTCTCAACCCTCTAGACCATTGCGTTCTGCTTTTCTTGTCTCGTGAATGGAGACGGAAAGCTTCTCGGCTACAATCTCGCCTAGAACAACTGCGGCTACACATTAAGCTCGCCCGGAACGCCCTGCTGAAACTCGCCTTCTCGCACTACATTCACGGGGCAGCCGTCTTTCTTCGGCCACCTGCCAAGTGGCCCCATATCGCCGCGCTCGTTGCACTCCGCTTGTCAGATTGGCTTCCCGTGGCGCTGATTTCAGCCTGGCCAAATACTAGCGCTGCGGAGAGCTGTCTCGCAGACAATCATGTTCCAGCATAGAAATTTGTCCTGCAATGTTCCCCCCTCTTTTCCCGCATGGTGTTGCTCTGATGAATGCCTTGAGCATGGAACGACTTAAGCCAGCAAGTATTCCTCGCCGGCCACCTCTCGCTGTGCAAGAGGTATGCCGTGGAGCCTTGGAACGCTGCCAAGCAAAAAGCAGAGCAGTGACCATAAAAGCGAGGAGAGAGCATGCACGAAGCACACTAGTTCTGTCTAGTGCTTTCCGTGCAGAGAGGCGGCAAAGCTGAATGCCGTGCCAGAGCTTCACTTCTCGCTGGAGCACAGGAAGGCAAGAATGAAGAGGCAGAACACAGCCTTGGTTTCAGCAGCCTCCGGGACTGCAAAAGTTCAGCAATAGCTCTGTCAAAGCAGAACTCGGCTGAGAATGCTCTCGCAGCTTGGGAAAGTTAGGCGCAGCTGTTGACCAGCTCTGCCCGTGGCCACAGGCTGCTTCTTCCACCTTCACTGTGGCAGAGCTTTTGCGGAACAGAGACGGCATTCTTCAAGGGCGTGTTCTCCAAGGTGCTGTGAAACAGAGCCTAGCACGCTGTCTCGCTGATCCTGGCTTTCGGCAAGCAGGCGTGCCAGACCGCTGACATTCTGCACTCTGGCAGCCTAGTTGCCAGCTTTCGGCAGCTGCTGTCCTAGCAAGGAAGCTCAGGGAGTCAAAGCCAGTGCCGGGCGGCACCTTTCTGCTTTGCCCGCCTAAGCGGCGCCACGCTCCCTCGGATACTGTGTCCTTTCCCTCTGCACTGCGTCTGCCGAGGTGCTCTCTGCCTCTCGGAGCAGAAGGGCAAAGGACAATGTTTTCCACAGCAGGGTAGAAATGGCATTGCTAGCAGGAAAGCTAGATGCCTTGGAACTGTCCCCTTAGCCCTTGCCACTCACTTCAGGCTCGTACGCTGAGCAGAACAGCCTGCTGTTCTGAAGCTTCGCTGGCTGCCGTTCGTGCCCAGACGCCATTTCCTTCCCAAGGAGGCGAAGCGCCGTCTACTTCTCGCAGCGAGCACGCTGCTCCTGGCTTTCGCTTCTGCCGCAACGAGCTCGCTACGAGCACTTTTCTTCTCAACCCTCTAGACCATTGCGTTCTGCTTTTCTTGTCTCGTGAATGGAGACGGAAAGCTTCTCGGCTACAATCTCGCCTAGAACAACTGCGGCTACACATTAAGCTCGCCCGGAACGCCCTGCTGAAACTTGCCTTCTGGCACCACATTCGCGGGGCAGCCGTCTTTCTTCGGCCACCTGCCAAGTGGCCCCATATCGCCGCGCTCGTTGCACTCCGCTTGTCAGATTGGCTTCCCGTGGCGCTGATTTCAGCCTGGCCAAATACTAGCGCTGCGGAGAGCTGTCTCGCAGACAATCATGTTCCAGCATAGAAATTTGTCCTGCAATGTTCCCCCCTCTTTTCCCGCATGGTGTTGCTCTGATGAATGCCTTGAGCATGGAACGACTTAAGCCAGCAAGTATTCCTCGCCGGCCACCTCTCGCTGTGCAAGAGGTATGCCGTGGACCCTTTGAACGCTGCCAAGCAAAAAGCAGAGCAGTGACCATAAAAGCGAGGAGAGAGCATGCACGAAGCACACTAGTTCTGTCTAGTGCTTTCCGTGCAGAGAGGCGGCAAAGCTGAATGCCGTGCCAGAGCTTCACTTCTCGCTGGAGCACAGGAAGGCAAGAATGAAGAGGCAGAACACAGCCTTGGTTTCAGCAGCCTCCGGGACTGCAAAAGTTCAGCAATAGCTCTGTCAAAGCAGAACTCGGCTGAGAATGCTCTCGCAGCTTGGGAAAGTTAGGCGCAGCTGTTGACCAGCTCTGCCCGTGGCCACAGGCTGCTTCTTCCACCTTCACTGTGGCAGAGCTTTTGCGGAACAGAGACGGCATTCTTCAAGGGCGTGTTCTCCAAGGTGCTGTGAAACAGAGCCTAGCACGCTGTCTCGCTGATCCTGGCTTTCGGCAAGCAGGCGTGCCAGACCGCTGACATTCTGCACTCTGGCAGCCTAGTTGCCAGCTTTCGGCAGCTGCTGTCCTAGCAAGGAAGCTCAGGGAGTCAAAGCCAGTGCCGGGCGGCACCTTTCTGCTTTGCCCGCCTAAGCGGCGCCACGCTCCCTCGGATACTGTGTCCTTTCCCTCTGCACTGCGTCTGCCGAGGTGCTCTGTGCCTCTCGGAGCAGAAGGGCAAAGGACAATGTTTTCCACAGCAGGGTAGAAATGGCATTGCTAGCAGGAAAGCTAGATGCCTTGGAACTGTCCCCTTAGCCCTTGCCACTCACTTCAGGCTCGTACGCTGAGCAGAACAGCCTGCTGTTCTGAAGCTTCGCTGGCTGCCGTTCGTGCCCAGACGCGATTTCCTTCCCAAGGAGGCGAAGCGCCGTCTACTTCTCGCAGCGAGCACGCTGCTCCTGGCTTTCGCTTCTGCCGCAACGAGCTCGCTACGAGCACTTTTCTTCTCAACCCTCTAGACCATTGCGTTCTGCTTTTCTTGTCTCGTGAATGGAGACGGAAAGCTTCTCGGCTACAATCTCGCCTAGAACAACTGCGGCTACACATTAAGCTCGCCCGGAACGCCCTGCTGAAACTTGCCTTCTGGCACCACATTCGCGGGGCAGCCGTCTTTCTTCGGCCACCTGCCAAGTGGCCCCATATCGCCGCGCTCGTTGCACTCCGCTTGTCAGATTGGCTTCCCGTGGCGCTGATTTCAGCCTGGCCAAATACTAGCGCTGCGGAGAGCTGTCTCGCAGACAATCATGTTCCAGCATAGAAATTTGTCCTGCAATGTTCCCCCCTCTTTTCCCGCATGGTGTTGCTCTGATGAATGCCTTGAGCATGGAACGACTTAAGCCAGCAAGTATTCCTCGCCGGCCACCTCTCGCTGTGCAAGAGGTATGCCGTGGACCCTTTGAACGCTGCCAAGCAAAAAGCAGAGCAGTGACCATAAAAGCGAGGAGAGAGCATGCACGAAGCACACTAGTTCTGTCTAGTGCTTTCCGTGCAGAGAGGCGGCAAAGCTGAATGCCGTGCCAGAGCTTCACTTCTCGCTGGAGCACAGGAAGGCAAGAATGAAGAGGCAGAACACAGCCTTGGTTTCAGCAGCCTCCGGGACTGCAAAAGTTCAGCAATAGCTCTGTCAAAGCAGAACTCGGCTGAGAATGCTCTCGCAGCTTGGGAAAGTTAGGCGCAGCTGTTGACCAGCTCTGCCCGTGGCCACAGGCTGCTTCTTCCACCTTCACTGTGGCAGAGCTTTTGCGGAACAGAGACGGCATTCTTCAAGGGCGTGTTCTCCAAGGTGCTGTGAAACAGAGCCTAGCACGCTGTCTCGCTGATCCTGGCTTTCGGCAAGCAGGCGTGCCAGACCGCTGACATTCTGCACTCTGGCAGCCTAGTTGCCAGCTTTCGGCAGCTGCTGTCCTAGCAAGGAAGCTCAGGGAGTCAAAGCCAGTGCCGGGCGGCACCTTTCTGCTTTGCCCGCCTAAGCGGCGCCACGCTCCCTCGGATACTGTGTCCTTTCCCTCTGCACTGCGTCTGCCGAGGTGCTCTCTGCCTCTCGGAGCAGAAGGGCAAAGGACAATGTTTTCCACAGCAGGGTAGAAATGGCATTGCTAGCAGGAAAGCTAGATGCCTTGGAACTGTCCCCTTAGCCCTTGCCACTCACTTCAGGCTCGTACGCTGAGCAGAACAGCCTGCTGTTCTGAAGCTTCGCTGGCTGCCGTTCGTGCCCAGACGCGATTTCCTTCCCAAGGAGGCGAAGCGCCGTCTACTTCTCGCACCGAGCACGCTGCTCCTGGCTTTCGCTTCTGCCGCAACGAGCTCGCTACGAGCACTTTTCTTCTCAACCCTCTAGACCATTGCGTTCTGCTTTTCTTGTCTCGTGAATGGAGACGGAAAGCTTCTCGGCTACAGTCTCGCCTAGAACAACTGCGGCTACACATTAAGCTCGCCCGGAACGCCCTGCTGAAACTTGCCTTCTGGCACCACATTCGCGGGGCAGCCGTCTTTCTTCGGCCACCTGCCAAGTGGCCCCATATCGCCGCGCTCGTTGCACTCCGCTTGTCAGATTGGCTTCCCGTGGCGCTGATTTCAGCCTGGCCAAATACTAGCGCTGCGGAGAGCTGTCTCGCAGACAATCATGTTCCAGCATAGAAATTTGTCCTGCAATGTTCCCCCCTCTTTTCCCGCATGGTGTTGCTCTGATGAATGCCTTGAGCATGGAACGACTTAAGCCAGCAAGTATTCCTCGCCGGCCACCTCTCGCTGTGCAAGAGGTATGCCGTGGAGCCTTGGAACGCTGCCAAGCAAAAAGCAGAGCAGTGACCATAAAAGCGAGGAGAGAGCATGCACGAAGCACACTAGTTCTGTCTAGTGCTTTCCGTGCAGAGAGGCGGCAAAGCTGAATGCCGTGCCAGAGCTTCACTTCTCGCTGGAGCACAGGAAGGCAAGAATGAAGAGGCAGAACACAGCCTTGGTTTCAGCAGCCTCCGGGACTGCAAAAGTTCAGCAATAGCTCTGTCAAAGCAGAACTCGGCTGAGAATGCTCTCGCAGCTTGGGAAAGTTAGGCGCAGCTGTTGACCAGCTCTGCCCGTGGCCACAGGCTGCTTCTTCCACCTTCACTGTGGCAGAGCTTTTGCGGAACAGAGACGGCATTCTTCAAGGGCGTGTTCTCCAAGGTGCTGTGAAACAGAGCCTAGCACGCTGTCTCGCTGATCCTGGCTTTCGGCAAGCAGGCGTGCCAGACCGCTGACATTCTGCACTCTGGCAGCCTAGTTGCCAGCTTTCGGCAGCTGCTGTCCTAGCAAGGAAGCTCAGGGAGTCAAAGCCAGTGCCGGGCGGCACCTTTCTGCTTTGCCCGCCTAAGCGGCGCCACGCTCCCTCGGATACTGTGTCCTTTCCCTCTGCACTGCGTCTGCCGAGGTGCTCTCTGCCTCTCGGAGCAGAAGGGCAAAGGACAATGTTTTCCACAGCAGGGTAGAAATGGCATTGCTAGCAGGAAAGCTAGATGCCTTGGAACTGTCCCCTTAGCCCTTGCCACTCACTTCAGGCTCGTACGCTGAGCAGAACAGCCTGCTGTTCTGAAGCTTCGCTGGCTGCCGTTCGTGCCCAGACGCGATTTCCTTCCCAAGGAGGCGAAGCGCCGTCTACTTCTCGCAGCGAGCACGCTGCTCCTGGCTTTCGCTTCTGCCGCAACGAGCTCGCTACGAGCACTTTTCTTCTCAACCCTCTAGACCATTGCGTTCTGCTTTTCTTGTCTCGTGAATGGAGACGGAAAGCTTCTCGGCTACAGTCTCGCCTAGAACAACTGCGGCTACACATTAAGCTCGCCCGGAACGCCCTGCTGAAACTTGCCTTCTGGCACCACATTCGCGGGGCAGCCGTCTTTCTTCGGCCACCTGCCAAGTGGCCCCATATCGCCGCGCTCGTTGCACTCCGCTTGTCAGATTGGCTTCCCGTGGCGCTGATTTCAGCCTGGCCAAATACTAGCGCTGCGGAGAGCTGTCTCGCAGACAATCATGTTCCAGCATAGAAATTTGTCCTGCAATGTTCCCCCCTCTTTTCCCGCATGGTGTTGCTCTGATGAATGCCTTGAGCATGGAACGACTTAAGCCAGCAAGTATTCCTCGCCGGCCACCTCTCGCTGTGCAAGAGGTATGCCGTGGAGCCTTGGAACGCTGCCAAGCAAAAAGCAGAGCAGTGACCATAAAAGCGAGGAGAGAGCATGCACGAAGCACACTAGTTCTGTCTAGTGCTTTCCGTGCAGAGAGGCGGCAAAGCTGAATGCCGTGCCAGAGCTTCACTTCTCGCTGGAGCACAGGAAGGCAAGAATGAAGAGGCAGAACACAGCCTTGGTTTCAGCAGCCTCCGGGACTGCAAAAGTTCAGCAATAGCTCTGTCAAAGCAGAACTCGGCTGAGAATGCTCTCGCAGCTTGGGAAAGTTAGGCGCAGCTGTTGACCAGCTCTGCCCGTGGCCACAGGCTGCTTCTTCCACCTTCACTGTGGCAGAGCTTTTGCGGAACAGAGACGGCATTCTTCAAGGGCGTGTTCTCCAAGGTGCTGTGAAACAGAGCCTAGCACGCTGTCTCGCTGATCCTGGCTTTCGGCAAGCAGGCGTGCCAGACCGCTGACATTCTGCACTCTGGCAGCCTAGTTGCCAGCTTTCGGCAGCTGCTGTCCTAGCAAGGAAGCTCAGGGAGTCAAAGCCAGTGCCGGGCGGCACCTTTCTGCTTTGCCCGCCTAAGCGGCGCCACGCTCCCTCGGATACTGTGTCCTTTCCCTCTGCACTGCGTCTGCCGAGGTGCTCTCTGCCTCTCGGAGCAGAAGGGCAAAGGACAATGTTTTCCACAGCAGGGTAGAAATGGCATTGCTAGCAGGAAAGCTAGATGCCTTGGAACTGTCCCCTTAGCCCTTGCCACTCACTTCAGGCTCGTACGCTGAGCAGAACAGCCTGCTGTTCTGAAGCTTCGCTGGCTGCCGTTCGTGCCCAGACGCGATTTCCTTCCCAAGGAGGCGAAGCGCCGTCTACTTCTCGCAGCGAGCACGCTGCTCCTGGCTTTCGCTTCTGCCGCAACGAGCTCGCTACGAGCACTTTTCTTCTCAACCCTCTAGACCATTGCGTTCTGCTTTTCTTGTCTCGTGAATGGAGACGGAAAGCTTCTCGGCTACAGTCTCGCCTAGAACAAGTGCGGCTACACATTAAGCTCGCCCGGAACGCCCTGCTGAAACTTGCCTTCTGGCACCACATTCGCGGGGCAGCCGTCTTTCTTCGGCCACCTGCCAAGTGGCCCCATATCGCCGCGCTCGTTGCACTCCGCTTGTCAGATTGGTTTCCCGTGGCGCTGATTTCAGCCTGGCCAAATACTAGCGCTGCGGAGAGCTGTCTCGCAGACAATCATGTTCCAGCATAGAAATTTGTCCTGCAATGTTCCCCCCTCTTTTCCCGCATGGTGTTGCTCTGATGAATGCCTTGAGCATGGAACGACTTAAGCCAGCAAGTATTCCTCGCCGGCCACCTCTCGCTGTGCAAGAGGTATGCCGTGGACCCTTTGAACGCTGCCAAGCAAAAAGCAGAGCAGTGACCATAAAAGCGAGGAGAGAGCATGCACGAAGCACACTAGTTCTGTCTAGTGCTTTCCGTGCAGAGAGGCGGCAAAGCTGAATGCCGTGCCAGAGCTTCACTTCTCGCTGGAGCACAGGAAGGCAAGAATGAAGAGGCAGAACACAGCCTTGGTTTCAGCAGCCTCCGGGACTGCAAAAGTTCAGCAATAGCTCTGTCAAAGCAGAACTCGGCTGAGAATGCTCTCGCAGCTTGGGAAAGTTAGGCGCAGCTGTTGACCAGCTCTGCCCGTGGCCACAGGCTGCTTCTTCCACCTTCACTGTGGCAGAGCTTTTGCGGAACAGAGACGGCATTCTTCAAGGGCGTGTTCTCCAAGGTGCTGTGAAACAGAGCCTAGCACGCTGTCTCGCTGATCCTGGCTTTCGGCAAGCAGGCGTGCCAGACCGCTGACATTCTGCACTCTGGCAGCCTAGTTGCCAGCTTTCGGCAGCTGCTGTCCTAGCAAGGAAGCTCAGGGAGTCAAAGCCAGTGCCGGGCGGCACCTTTCTGCTTTGCCCGCCTAAGCGGCGCCACGCTCCCTCGGATACTGTGTCCTTTCCCTCTGCACTGCGTCTGCCGAGGTGCTCTCTGCCTCTCGGAGCAGAAGGGCAAAGGACAATGTTTTCCACAGCAGGGTAGAAATGGCATTGCTAGCAGGAAAGCTAGATGCCTTGGAACTGTCCCCTTAGCCCTTGCCACTCACTTCAGGCTCGTACGCTGAGCAGAACAGCCTGCTGTTCTGAAGCTTCGCTGGCTGCCGTTCGTGCCCAGACGCGATTTCCTTCCCAAGGAGGCGAAGCGCCGTCTACTTCTCGCAGCGAGCACGCTGCTCCTGGCTTTCGCTTCTGCCGCAACGAGCTCGCTACGAGCACTTTTCTTCTCAACCCTCTAGACCATTGCGTTCTGCTTTTCTTGTCTCGTGAATGGAGACGGAAAGCTTCTCGGCTACAATCTCGCCTAGAACAAGTGCGGCTACACATTAAGCTCGCCCGGAACGCCCTGCTGAAACTTGCCTTCTGGCACCACATTCGCGGGGCAGCCGTCTTTCTTCGGCCACCTGCCAAGTGGCCCCATATCGCCGCGCTCGTTGCACTCCGCTTGTCAGATTGGCTTCCCGTGGCGCTGATTTCAGCCTGGCCAAATACTAGCGCTGCGGAGAGCTGTCTCGCAGACAATCATGTTCCAGCATAGAAATTTGTCCTGCAATGTTCCCCCCTCTTTTCCCGCATGGTGTTGCTCTGAAGAATGCCTTGAGCATGGAACGACTTAAGCCAGCAAGTATTCCTCGCCGGCCACCTCTCGCTGTGCAAGAGGTATGCCGTGGACCCTTTGAACGCTGCCAAGCAAAAAGCAGAGCAGTGACCATAAAAGCGAGGAGAGAGCATGCACGAAGCACACTAGTTCTGTCTAGTGCTTTCCGTGCAGAGAGGCGGCAAAGCTGAATGCCGTGCCAGAGCTTCACTTCTCGCTGGAGCACAGGAAGGCAAGAATGAAGAGGCAGAACACAGCCTTGGTTTCAGCAGCCTCCGGGACTGCAAAAGTTCATCAATAGCTCTGTCAAAGCAGAACTCGGCTGAGAATGCTCTCGCAGCTTGGGAAAGTTAGGCGCAGCTGTTGACCAGCTCTGCCCGTGGCCACAGGCTGCTTCTTCCACCTTCACTGTGGCAGAGCTTTTGCGGAACAGAGACGGCATTCTTCAAGGGCGTGTTCTCCAAGGTGCTGTGAAACAGAGCCTAGCACGCTGTCTCGCTGATCCTGGCTTTCGGCAAGCAGGCGTGCCAGACCGCTGACATTCTGCACTCTGGCAGCCTAGTTGCCAGCTTTCGGCAGCTGCTGTCCTAGCAAGGAAGCTCAGGGAGTCAAAGCCAGTGCCGGGCGGCACCTTTCTGCTTTGCCCGCCTAAGCGGCGCCACGCTCCCTCGGATACTGTGTCCTTTCCCTCTGCACTGCGTCTGCCGAGGTGCTCTCTGCCTCTCGGAGCAGAAGGGCAAAGGACAATGTTTTCCACAGCAGGGTAGAAATGGCATTGCTAGCAGGAAAGCTAGATGCCTTGGAACTGTCCCCTTAGCCCTTGCCACTCACTTCAGGCTCGTACGCTGAGCAGAACAGCCTGCTGTTCTGAAGCTTCGCTGGCTGCCGTTCGTGCCCAGACGCCATTTCCTTCCCAAGGAGGCGAAGCGCCGTCTACTTCTCGCACCGAGCACGCTGCTCCTGGCTTTCGCTTCTGCCGCAACGAGCTCGCTACGAGCACTTTTCTTCTCAACCCTCTAGACCATTGCGTTCTGCTTTTCTTGTCTCGTGAATGGAGACGGAAAGCTTCTCGGCTACAATCTCGCCTAGAACAAGTGCGGCTACACATTAAGCTCGCCCGGAACGCCCTGCTGAAACTTGCCTTCTGGCACCACATTCGCGGGGCAGCCGTCTTTCTTCGGCCACCTGACAAGTGGCCCCATATCGCCGCGCTCGTTGCACTCCGCTTGTCAGATTGGCTTCCCGTGGCGCTGATTTCAGCCTGGCCAAATACTAGCGCTGCGGAGAGCTGTCTCGCAGACAATCATGTTCCAGCATAGAAATTTGTCCTGCAATGTTCCCCCCTCTTTTCCCGCATGGTGTTGCTCTGATGAATGCCTTGAGCATGGAACGACTTAAGCCAGCAAGTATTCCTCGCCGGCCACCTCTCGCTGTGCAAGAGGTATGCCGTGGACCCTTTGAACGCTGCCAAGCAAAAAGCAGAGCAGTGACCATAAAAGCGAGGAGAGAGCATGCACGAAGCACACTAGTTCTGTCTAGTGCTTTCCGTGCAGAGAGGCGGCAAAGCTGAATGCCGTGCCAGAGCTTCACTTCTCGCTGGAGCACAGGAAGGCAAGAATGAAGAGGCAGAACACAGCCTTGGTTTCAGCAGCCTCCGGGACTGCAAAAGTTCAGCAATAGCTCTGTCAAAGCAGAACTCGGCTGAGAATGCTCTCGCAGCTTGGGAAAGTTAGGCGCAGCTGTTGACCAGCTCTGCCCGTGGCCACAGGCTGCTTCTTCCACCTTCACTGTGGCAGAGCTTTTGCGGAACAGAGACGGCATTCTTCAAGGGCGTGTTCTCCAAGGTGCTGTGAAACAGAGCCTAGCACGCTGTCTCGCTGATCCTGGCTTTCGGCAAGCAGGCGTGCCAGACCGCTGACATTCTGCACTCTGGCAGCCTAGTTGCCAGCTTTCGGCAGCTGCTGTCCTAGCAAGGAAGCTCAGGGAGTCAAAGCCAGTGCCGGGCGGCACCTTTCTGCTTTGCCCGCCTAAGCGGCGCCACGCTCCCTCGGATACTGTGTCCTTTCCCTCTGCACTGCGTCTGCCGAGGTGCTCTCTGTCTCTCGGAGCATAAGGGCAAAGGACAATGTTTTCCACAGCAGGGTAGAAATGGCATTGCTAGCAGGAAAGCTAGATGCCTTGGAACTGTCCCCTTAGCCCTTGCCACTCACTTCAGGCTCGTACGCTGAGCAGAACAGCCTGCTGTTCTGAAGCTTCGCTGGCTGCCGTTCGTGCCCAGACGCGATTTCCTTCCCAAGGAGGCGAAGCGCCGTCTACTTCTCGCAGCGAGCACGCTGCTCCTGGCTTTCGCTTCTGCCGCAACGAGCTCGCTACG
Organism: Cinclus cinclus; assembly: GCF_963662255.1. NCBI lineage: Eukaryota > Metazoa > Chordata > Aves > Passeriformes > Cinclidae > Cinclus > Cinclus cinclus. Next base: position 21,779 of record NW_026912237.1, on the reverse strand, counting down.
AGCACTTTTCTTCTCAACCCTCTAGACCATTGCGTTCTGCTTTTCTTGTCTCGTGAATGGAGACGGAAAGCTTCTCGGCTACAATCTCGCCTAGAACAAGTGCGGCTACACATTAAGCTCGCCCGGAACGCCCTGCTGAAACTTGCCTTCTGGCACCACATTCGCGGGGCAGCCGTCTTTCTTCGGCCACATGCCAAGTGGCCCCATATCGCCGCGCTCGTTGCACTCCGCTTGTCAGATTGGCTTCCCGTGGCGCTGATTTCAGCCTGGCCAAATACTAGCGCTGCGGAGAGCTGTCTCGCAGACAATCATGTTCCAGCATAGAAATTTGTCCTGCAATGTTCCCCCCTCTTTTCCCGCATTGTGTTGCTCTGATGAATGCCTTGAGCATGGAACGACTTAAGCCAGCAAGTATTCCTCGCCGGCCACCTCTCGCTGTGCAAGAGGTATGCCGTGGACCCTTTGAACGCTGCCAAGCAAAAAGCAGAGCAGTGACCATAAAAGCGAGGAGAGAGCATGCACGAAGCACACTAGTTCTGTCTAGTGCTTTCCGTGCAGAGAGGCGGCAAAGCTGAATGCCGTGCCAGAGCTTCACTTCTCGCTGGAGCACAGGAAGGCAAGAATGAAGAGGCAGAACACAGCCTTGGTTTCAGCAGCCTCCGGGACTGCAAAAGTTCAGCAATAGCTCTGTCAAAGCAGAACTCGGCTGAGAATGCTCTCGCAGCTTGGGAAAGTTAGGCGCAGCTGTTGACCAGCTCTGCCCGTGGCCACAGGCTGCTTCTTCCACCTTCACTGTGGCAGAGCTTTTGCGGAACAGAGACGGCATTCTTCAAGGGCGTGTTCTCCAAGGTGCTGTGAAACAGAGCCTAGCACGCTGTCTCGCTGATCCTGGCTTTCGGCAAGCAGGCGTGCCAGACCGCTGACATTCTGCACTCTGGCAGCCTAGTTGCCAGCTTTCGGCAGCTGCTGTCCTAGCAAGGAAGCTCAGGGAGTCAAAGCCAGTGCCGGGCGGCACCTTTCTGCTTTGCCCGCCTAAGCGGCGCCACGCTCCCTCGGATACTGTGTCCTTTCCCTCTGCACTGCGTCTGCCGAGGTGCTCTCTGTCTCTCGGAGCATAAGGGCATAGGACAATGTTATCCACAGCAGGGTAGAAATGGCATTGCTAGCAGGAAAGCTAGATGCCTTGGAACTGTCCCCTTAGCCCTTGCCACTCACTTCAGGCTCGTACGCTGAGCAGAACAGCCTGCTGTTCTGAAGCTTCGCTGGCTGCCGTTCGTGCCCAGACGCGATTTCCTTCCCAAGGAGGCGAAGCGCCGTCTACTTCTCGCAGCGAGCACGCTGCTCCTGGCTTTCGCTTCTGCCGCAACGAGCTCGCTACGAGCACTTTTCTTCTCAACCCTCTAGACCATTGCGTTCTGCTTTTCTTGTCTCGTGAATGGAGACGGAAAGCTTCTCGGCTACAATCTCGCCTAGAACAACTGCGGCTACACATTAAGCTCGCCCGGAACGCCCTGCTGAAACTTGCCTTCTGGCACCACATTCGCGGGGCAGCCGTCTTTCTTCGGCCACCTGCCAAGTGGCCCCATATCGCCGCGCTCGTTGCACTCCGCTTGTCAGATTGGCTTCCCGTGGCGCTGATTTCAGCCTGGCCAAATACTAGCGCTGCGGAGAGCTGTCTCGCAGACAATCATGTTCCAGCATAGAAATTTGTCCTGCAATGTTCCCCCCTCTTTTCCCGCATGGTGTTGCTCTGATGAATGCCTTGAGCATGGAACGACTTAAGCCAGCAAGTATTCCTCGCCGGCCACCTCTCGCTGTGCAAGAGGTATGCCGTGGACCCTTTGAACGCTGCCAAGCAAAAAGCAGAGCAGTGACCATAAAAGCGAGGAGAGAGCATGCACGAAGCACACTAGTTCTGTCTAGTGCTTTCCGTGCAGAGAGGCGGCAAAGCTGAATGCCGTGCCAGAGCTTCACTTCTCGCTGGAGCACAGGAAGGCAAGAATGAAGAGGCAGAACACAGCCTTGGTTTCAGCAGCCTCCGGGACTGCAAAAGTTCAGCAATAGCTCTGTCAAAGCAGAACTCGGCTGAGAATGCTCTCGCAGCTTGGGAAAGTTAGGCGCAGCTGTTGACCAGCTCTGCCCGTGGCCACAGGCTGCTTCTTCCACCTTCACTGTGGCAGAGCTTTTGCGGAACAGAGACGGCATTCTTCAAGGGCGTGTTCTCCAAGGTGCTGTGAAACAGAGCCTAGCACGCTGTCTCGCTGATCCTGGCTTTCGGCAAGCAGGCGTGCCAGACCGCTGACATTCTGCACTCTGGCAGCCTAGTTGCCAGCTTTCGGCAGCTGCTGTCCTAGCAAGGAAGCTCAGGGAGTCAAAGCCAGTGCCGGGCGGCACCTTTCTGCTTTGCCCGCCTAAGCGGCGCCACGCTCCCTCGGATACTGTGTCCTTTCCCTCTGCACTGCGTCTGCCGAGGTGCTCTCTGTCTCTCGGAGCATAAGGGCAAAGGACAATGTTTTCCACAGCAGGGTAGAAATGGCATTGCTAGCAGGAAAGCTAGATGCCTTGGAACTGTCCCCTTAGCCCTTGCCACTCACTTCAGGCTCGTACGCTGAGCAGAACAGCCTGCTGTTCTGAAGCTTCGCTGGCTGCCGTTCGTGCCCAGACGCGATTTCCTTCCCAAGGAGGCGAAGCGCCGTCTACTTCTCGCACCGAGCACGCTGCTCCTGGCTTTCGCTTCTGCCGCAACGAGCTCGCTACGAGCACTTTTCTTCTCAACCCTCTAGACCATTGCGTTCTGCTTTTCTTGTCTCGTGAATGGAGACGGAAAGCTTCTCGGCTACAATCTCGCCTAGAACAAGTGCGGCTACACATTAAGCTCGCCCGGAACGCCCTGCTGAAACTTGCCTTCTGGCACCACATTCGCGGGGCAGCCGTCTTTCTTCGGCCACATGCCAAGTGGCCCCATATCGCCGCGCTCGTTGCACTCCGCTTGTCAGATTGGCTTCCCGTGGCGCTGATTTCAGCCTGGCCAAATACTAGCGCTGCGGAGAGCTGTCTCGCAGACAATCATGTTCCAGCATAGAAATTTGTCCTGCAATGTTCCCCCCTCTTTTCCCGCATGGTGTTGCTCTGATGAATGCCTTGAGCATGGAACGACTTAAGCCAGCAAGTATTCCTCGCCGGCCACCTCTCGCTGTGCAAGAGGTATGCCGTGGACCCTTTGAACGCTGCCAAGCAAAAAGCAGAGCAGTGACCATAAAAGCGAGGAGAGAGCATGCACGAAGCACACTAGTTCTGTCTAGTGCTTTCCGTGCAGAGAGGCGGCAAAGCTGAATGCCGTGCCAGAGCTTCACTTCTCGCTGGAGCACAGGAAGGCAAGAATGAAGAGGCAGAACACAGCCTTGGTTTCAGCAGCCTCCGGGACTGCAAAAGTTCAGCAATAGCTCTGTCAAAGCAGAACTCGGCTGAGAATGCTCTCGCAGCTTGGGAAAGTTAGGCGCAGCTGTTGACCAGCTCTGCCCGTGGCCACAGGCTGCTTCTTCCACCTTCACTGTGGCAGAGCTTTTGCGGAACAGAGACGGCATTCTTCAAGGGCGTGTTCTCCAAGGTGCTGTGAAACAGAGCCTAGCACGCTGTCTCGCTGATCCTGGCTTTCGGCAAGCAGGCGTGCCAGACCGCTGACATTCTGCACTCTGGCAGCCTAGTTGCCAGCTTTCGGCAGCTGCTGTCCTAGCAAGGAAGCTCAGGGAGTCAAAGCCAGTGCCGGGCGGCACCTTTCTGCTTTGCCCGCCTAAGCGGCGCCACGCTCCCTCGGATACTGTGTCCTTTCCCTCTGCACTGCGTCTGCCGAGGTGCTCTCTGTCTCTCGGAGCATAAGGGCATAGGACAATGTTATCCACAGCAGGGTAGAAATGGCATTGCTAGCAGGAAAGCTAGATGCCTTGGAACTGTCCCCTTAGCCCTTGCCACTCACTTCAGGCTCGTACGCTGAGCAGAACAGCCTGCTGTTCTGAAGCTTCGCTGGCTGCCGTTCGTGCCCAGACGCGATTTCCTTCCCAAGGAGGCGAAGCGCCGTCTACTTCTCGCACCGAGCACGCTGCTCCTGGCTTTCGCTTCTGCCGCAACGAGCTCGCTACGAGCACTTTTCTTCTCAACCCTCTAGACCATTGCGTTCTGCTTTTCTTGTCTCGTGAATGGAGACGGAAAGCTTCTCGGCTACAATCTCGCCTAGAACAAGTGCGGCTACACATTAAGCTCGCCCGGAACGCCCTGCTGAAACTTGCCTTCTGGCACCACATTCGCGGGGCAGCCGTCTTTCTTCGGCCACCTGCCAAGTGGCCCCATATCGCCGCGCTCGTTGCACTCCGCTTGTCAGATTGGCTTCCCGTGGCGCTGATTTCAGCCTGGCCAAATACTAGCGCTGCGGAGAGCTGTCTCGCAGACAATCATGTTCCAGCATAGAAATTTGTCCTGCAATGTTCCCCCCTCTTTTCCCGCATGGTGTTGCTCTGATGAATGCCTTGAGCATGGAACGACTTAAGCCAGCAAGTATTCCTCGCCGGCCACCTCTCGCTGTGCAAGAGGTATGCCGTGGACCCTTGGAACGCTGCCAAGCAAAAAGCAGAGCAGTGACCATAAAAGCGAGGAGAGAGCATGCACGAAGCACACTAGTTCTGTCTAGTGCTTTCCGTGCAGAGAGGCGGCAAAGCTGAATGCCGTGCCAGAGCTTCACTTCTCGCTGGAGCACAGGAAGGCAAGAATGAAGAGGCAGAACACAGCCTTGGTTTCAGCAGCCTCCGGGACTGCAAAAGTTCAGCAATAGCTCTGTCAAAGCAGAACTCGGCTGAGAATGCTCTCGCAGCTTGGGAAAGTTAGGCGCAGCTGTTGACCAGCTCTGCCCGTGGCCACAGGCTGCTTCTTCCACCTTCACTGTGGCAGAGCTTTTGCGGAACAGAGACGGCATTCTTCAAGGGCGTGTTCTCCAAGGTGCTGTGAAACAGAGCCTAGCACGCTGTCTCGCTGATCCTGGCTTTCGGCAAGCAGGCGTGCCAGACCGCTGACATTCTGCACTCTGGCAGCCTAGTTGCCAGCTTTCGGCAGCTGCTGTCCTAGCAAGGAAGCTCAGGGAGTCAAAGCCAGTGCCGGGCGGCACCTTTCTGCTTTGCCCGCCTAAGCGGCGCCACGCTCCCTCGGATACTGTGTCCTTTCCCTCTGCACTGCGTCTGCCGAGGTGCTCTCTGCCTCTCGGAGCAGAAGGGCAAAGGACAATGTTTTCCACAGCAGGGTAGAAATGGCATTGCTAGCAGGAAAGCTAGATGCCTTGGAACTGTCCCCTTAGCCCTTGCCACTCACTTCAGGCTCGTACGCTGAGCAGAACAGCCTGCTGTTCTGAAGCTTCGCTGGCTGCCGTTCGTGCCCAGACGCGATTTCCTTCCCAAGGAGGCGAAGCGCCGTCTACTTCTCGCAGCGAGCACGCTGCTCCTGGCTTTCGCTTCTGCCGCAACGAGCTCGCTACGAGCACTTTTCTTCTCAACCCTCTAGACCATTGCGTTCTGCTTTTCTTGTCTCGTGAATGGAGACGGAAAGCTTCTCGGCTACAATCTCGCCTAGAACAACTGCGGCTACACATTAAGCTCGCCCGGAACGCCCTGCTGAAACTTGCCTTCTGGCACCACATTCGCGGGGCAGCCGTCTTTCTTCGGCCACCTGCCAAGTGGCCCCATATCGCCGCGCTCGTTGCACTCCGCTTGTCAGATTGGCTTCCCGTGGCGCTGATTTCAGCCTGGCCAAATACTAGCGCTGCGGAGAGCTGTCTCGCAGACAATCATGTTCCAGCATAGAAATTTGTCCTGCAATGTTCCCCCCTCTTTTCCCGCATGGTGTTGCTCTGATGAATGCCTTGAGCATGGAACGACTTAAGCCAGCAAGTATTCCTCGCCGGCCACCTCTCGCTGTGCAAGAGGTATGCCGTGGACCCTTGGAACGCTGCCAAGCAAAAAGCAGAGCAGTGACCATAAAAGCGAGGAGAGAGCATGCACGAAGCACACTAGTTCTGTCTAGTGCTTTCCGTGCAGAGAGGCGGCAAAGCTGAATGCCGTGCCAGAGCTTCACTTCTCGCTGGAGCACAGGAAGGCAAGAATGAAGAGGCAGAACACAGCCTTGGTTTCAGCAGCCTCCGGGACTGCAAAAGTTCAGCAATAGCTCTGTCAAAGCAGAACTCGGCTGAGAATGCTCTCGCAGCTTGGGAAAGTTAGGCGCAGCTGTTGACCAGCTCTGCCCGTGGCCACAGGCTGCTTCTTCCACCTTCACTGTGGCAGAGCTTTTGCGGAGCAGAGACGGCATTCTTCAAGGGCGTGTTCTCCAAGGTGCTGTGAAACAGAGCCTAGCACGCTGTCTCGCTGATCCTGGCTTTCGGCAAGCAGGCGTGCCAGACCGCTGACATTCTGCACTCTGGCAGCCTAGTTGCCAGCTTTCGGCAGCTGCTGTCCTAGCAAGGAAGCTCAGGGAGTCAAAGCCAGTGCCGGGCGGCACCTTTCTGCTTTGCCCGCCTAAGCGGCGCCACGCTCCCTCGGATACTGTGTCCTTTCCCTCTGCACTGCGTCTGCCGAGGTGCTCTCTGCCTCTCGGAGCAGAAGGGCAAAGGACAATGTTTTCCACAGCAGGGTAGAAATGGCATTGCTAGCAGGAAAGCTAGATGCCTTGGAACTGTCCCCTTAGCCCTTGCCACTCACTTCAGGCTCGTACGCTGAGCAGAACAGCCTGCTGTTCTGAAGCTTCGCTGGCTGCCGTTCGTGCCCAGACGCGATTTCCTTCCCAAGGAGGCGAAGCGCCGTCTACTTCTCGCACCGAGCACGCTGCTCCTGGCTTTCGCTTCTGCCGCAACGAGCTCGCTACGAGCACTTTTCTTCTCAACCCTCTAGACCATTGCGTTCTGCTTTTCTTGTCTCGTGAATGGAGACGGAAAGCTTCTCGGCTACAATCTCGCCTAGAACAAGTGCGGCTACACATTAAGCTCGCCCGGAACGCCCTGCTGAAACTTGCCTTCTGGCACCACATTCGCGGGGCAGCCGTCTTTCTTCGGCCACCTGCCAAGTGGCCCCATATCGCCGCGCTCGTTGCACTCCGCTTGTCAGATTGGCTTCCCGTGGCGCTGATTTCAGCCTGGCCAAATACTAGCGCTGCGGAGAGCTGTCTCGCAGACAATCATGTTCCAGCATAGAAATTTGTCCTGCAATGTTCCCCCCTCTTTTCCCGCATGGTGTTGCTCTGATGAATGCCTTGAGCATGGAACGACTTAAGCCAGCAAGTATTCCTCGCCGGCCACCTCTCGCTGTGCAAGAGGTATGCCGTGGACCCTTTGAACGCTGCCAAGCAAAAAGCAGAGCAGTGACCATAAAAGCGAGGAGAGAGCATGCACGAAGCACACTAGTTCTGTCTAGTGCTTTCCGTGCAGAGAGGCGGCAAAGCTGAATGCCGTGCCAGAGCTTCACTTCTCGCTGGAGCACAGGAAGGCAAGAATGAAGAGGCAGAACACAGCCTTGGTTTCAGCAGCCTCCGGGACTGCAAAAGTTCAGCAATAGCTCTGTCAAAGCAGAACTCGGCTGAGAATGCTCTCGCAGCTTGGGAAAGTTAGGCGCAGCTGTTGACCAGCTCTGCCCGTGGCCACAGGCTGCTTCTTCCACCTTCACTGTGGCAGAGCTTTTGCGGAACAGAGACGGCATTCTTCAAGGGCGTGTTCTCCAAGGTGCTGTGAAACAGAGCCTAGCACGCTGTCTCGCTGATCCTGGCTTTCGGCAAGCAGGCGTGCCAGACCGCTGACATTCTGCACTCTGGCAGCCTAGTTGCCAGCTTTCGGCAGCTGCTGTCCTAGCAAGGAAGCTCAGGGAGTCAAAGCCAGTGCCGGGCGGCACCTTTCTGCTTTGCCCGCCTAAGCGGCGCCACGCTCCCTCGGATACTGTGTCCTTTCCCTCTGCACTGCGTCTGCCGAGGTGCTCTGTGCCTCTCGGAGCAGAAGGGCAAAGGACAATGTTTTCCACAGCAGGGTAGAAATGGCATTGCTAGCAGGAAAGCTAGATGCCTTGGAACTGTCCCCTTAGCCCTTGCCACTCACTTCAGGCTCGTACGCTGAGCAGAACAGCCTGCTGTTCTGAAGCTTCGCTGGCTGCCGTTCGTGCCCAGACGCGATTTCCTTCCCAAGGAGGCGAAGCGCCGTCTACTTCTCGCACCGAGCACGCTGCTCCTGGCTTTCGCTTCTGCCGCAACGAGCTCGCTACGAGCACTTTTCTTCTCAACCCTCTAGACCATTGCGTTCTGCTTTTCTTGTCTCGTGAATGGAGACGGAAAGCTTCTCGGCTACAATCTCGCCTAGAACAACTGCGGCTACACATTAAGCTCGCCCGGAACGCCCTGCTGAAACTTGCCTTCTGGCACCACATTCGCGGGGCAGCCGTCTTTCTTCGGCCACCTGCCAAGTGGCCCCATATCGCCGCGCTCGTTGCACTCCGCTTGTCAGATTGGCTTCCCGTGGCGCTGATTTCAGCCTGGCCAAATACTAGCGCTGCGGAGAGCTGTCTCGCAGACAATCATGTTCCAGCATAGAAATTTGTCCTGCAATGTTCCCCCCTCTTTTCCCGCATGGTGTTGCTCTGATGAATGCCTTGAGCATGGAACGACTTAAGCCAGCAAGTATTCCTCGCCGGCCACCTCTCGCTGTGCAAGAGGTATGCCGTGGACCCTTTGAACGCTGCCAAGCAAAAAGCAGAGCAGTGACCATAAAAGCGAGGAGAGAGCATGCACGAAGCACACTAGTTCTGTCTAGTGCTTTCCGTGCAGAGAGGCGGCAAAGCTGAATGCCGTGCCAGAGCTTCACTTCTCGCTGGAGCACAGGAAGGCAAGAATGAAGAGGCAGAACACAGCCTTGGTTTCAGCAGCCTCCGGGACTGCAAAAGTTCAGCAATAGCTCTGTCAAAGCAGAACTCGGCTGAGAATGCTCTCGCAGCTTGGGAAAGTTAGGCGCAGCTGTTGACCAGCTCTGCCCGTGGCCACAGGCTGCTTCTTCCACCTTCACTGTGGCAGAGCTTTTGCGGAACAGAGACGGCATTCTTCAAGGGCGTGTTCTCCAAGGTGCTGTGAAACAGAGCCTAGCACGCTGTCGCGCTGATCCTGGCTTTCGGCAAGCAGGCGTGCCAGACCGCTGACATTCTGCACTCTGGCAGCCTAGTTGCCAGCTTTCGGCAGCTGCTGTCCTAGCAAGGAAGCTCAGGGAGTCAAAGCCAGTGCCGGGCGGCACCTTTCTGCTTTGCCCGCCTAAGCGGCGCCACGCTCCCTCGGATACTGTGTCCTTTCCCTCTGCACTGCGTCTGCCGAGGTGCTCTGTGCCTCTCGGAGCAGAAGGGCAAAGGACAATGTTTTCCACAGCAGGGTAGAAATGGCATTGCTAGCAGGAAAGCTAGATGCCTTGGAACTGTCCCCTTAGCCCTTGCCACTCACTTCAGGCTCGTACGCTGAGCAGAACAGCCTGCTGTTCTGAAGCTTCGCTGGCTGCCGTTCGTGCCCAGACGCGATTTCCTTCCCAAGGAGGCGAAGCGCCGTCTACTTCTCGCACCGAGCACGCTGCTCCTGGCTTTCGCTTCTGCCGCAACGAGCTCGCTACGAGCACTTTTCTTCTCAACCCTCTAGACCATTGCGTTCTGCTTTTCTTGTCTCGTGAATGGAGACGGAAAGCTTCTCGGCTACAATCTCGCCTAGAACAAGTGCGGCTACACATTAAGCTCGCCCGGAACGCCCTGCTGAAACTCGCCTTCTCGCACTACATTCACGGGGCAGCCGTCTTTCTTCGGCCACCTGCCAAGTGGCCCCATATCGCCGCGCTCGTTGCACTCCGCTTGTCAGATTGGCTTCCCGTGGCGCTGATTTCAGCCTGGCCAAATACTAGCGCTGCGGAGAGCTGTCTCGCAGACAATCATGTTCCAGCATAGAAATTTGTCCTGCAATGTTCCCCCCTCTTTTCCCGCATGGTGTTGCTCTGATGAATGCCTTGAGCATGGAACGACTTAAGCCAGCAAGTATTCCTCGCCGGCCACCTCTCGCTGTGCAAGAGGTATGCCGTGGACCCTTTGAACGCTGCCAAGCAAAAAGCAGAGCAGTGACCATAAAAGCGAGGAGAGAGCATGCACGAAGCACACTAGTTCTGTCTAGTGCTTTCCGTGCAGAGAGGCGGCAAAGCTGAATGCCGTGCCAGAGCTTCACTTCTCGCTGGAGCACAGGAAGGCAAGAATGAAGAGGCAGAACACAGCCTTGGTTTCAGCAGCCTCCGGGACTGCAAAAGTTCAGCAATAGCTCTGTCAAAGCAGAACTCGGCTGAGAATGCTCTCGCAGCTTGGGAAAGTTAGGCGCAGCTGTTGACCAGCTCTGCCCGTGGCCACAGGCTGCTTCTTCCACCTTCACTGTGGCAGAGCTTTTGCGGAACAGAGACGGCATTCTTCAAGGGCGTGTTCTCCAAGGTGCTGTGAAACAGAGCCTAGCACGCTGTCTCGCTGATCCTGGCTTTCGGCAAGCAGGCGTGCCAGACCGCTGACATTCTGCACTCTGGCAGCCTAGTTGCCAGCTTTCGGCAGCTGCTGTCCTAGCAAGGAAGCTCAGGGAGTCAAAGCCAGTGCCGGGCGGCACCTTTCTGCTTTGCCCGCCTAAGCGGCGCCACGCTCCCTCGGATACTGTGTCCTTTCCCTCTGCACTGCGTCTGCCGAGGTGCTCTGTGCCTCTCGGAGCAGAAGGGCAAAGGACAATGTTTTCCACAGCAGGGTAGAAATGGCATTGCTAGCAGGAAAGCTAGATGCCTTGGAACTGTCCCCTTAGCCCTTGCCACTCACTTCAGGCTCGTACGCTGAGCAGAACAGCCTGCTGTTCTGAAGCTTCGCTGGCTGCCGTTCGTGCCCAGACGCGATTTCCTTCCCAAGGAGGCGAAGCGCCGTCTACTTCTCGCACCGAGCACGCTGCTCCTGGCTTTCGCTTCTGCCGCAACGAGCTCGCTACGAGCACTTTTCTTCTCAACCCTCTAGACCATTGCGTTCTGCTTTTCTTGTCTCGTGAATGGAGACGGAAAGCTTCTCGGCTACAATCTCGCCTAGAACAAGTGCGGCTACACATTAAGCTCGCCCGGAACGCCCTGCTGAAACTCGCCTTCTCGCACTACATTCACGGGGCAGCCGTCTTTCTTCGGCCACCTGCCAAGTGGCCCCATATCGCCGCGCTCGTTGCACTCCGCTTGTCAGATTGGCTTCCCGTGGCGCTGATTTCAGCCTGGCCAAATACTAGCGCTGCGGAGAGCTGTCTCGCAGACAATCATGTTCCAGCATAGAAATTTGTCCTGCAATGTTCCCCCCTCTTTTCCCGCATGGTGTTGCTCTGATGAATGCCTTGAGCATGGAACGACTTAAGCCAGCAAGTATTCCTCGCCGGCCACCTCTCGCTGTGCAAGAGGTATGCCGTGGACCCTTTGAACGCTGCCAAGCAAAAAGCAGAGCAGTGACCATAAAAGCGAGGAGAGAGCATGCACGAAGCACACTAGTTCTGTCTAGTGCTTTCCGTGCAGAGAGGCGGCAAAGCTGAATGCCGTGCCAGAGCTTCACTTCTCGCTGGAGCACAGGAAGGCAAGAATGAAGAGGCAGAACACAGCCTTGGTTTCAGCAGCCTCCGGGACTGCAAAAGTTCAGCAATAGCTCTGTCAAAGCAGAACTCGGCTGAGAATGCTCTCGCAGCTTGGGAAAGTTAGGCGCAGCTGTTGACCAGCTCTGCCCGTGGCCACAGGCTGCTTCTTCCACCTTCACTGTGGCAGAGCTTTTGCGGAACAGAGACGGCATTCTTCAAGGGCGTGTTCTCCAAGGTGCTGTGAAACAGAGCCTAGCACGCTGTCGCGCTGATCCTGGCTTTCGGCAAGCAGGCGTGCCAGACCGCTGACATTCTGCACTCTGGCAGCCTAGTTGCCAGCTTTCGGCAGCTGCTGTCCTAGCAAGGAAGCTCAGGGAGTCAAAGCCAGTGCCGGGCGGCACCTTTCTGCTTTGCCCGCCTAAGCGGCGCCACGCTCCCTCGGATACTGTGTCCTTTCCCTCTGCACTGCGTCTGCCGAGGTGCTCTGTGCCTCTCGGAGCAGAAGGGCAAAGGACAATGTTTTCCACAGCAGGGTAGAAATGGCATTGCTAGCAGGAAAGCTAGATGCCTTGGAACTGTCCCCTTAGCCCTTGCCACTCACTTCAGGCTCGTACGCTGAGCAGAACAGCCTGCTGTTCTGAAGCTTCGCTGGCTGCCGTTCGTGCCCAGACGCGATTTCCTTCCCAAGGAGGCGAAGCGCCGTCTACTTCTCGCACCGAGCACGCTGCTCCTGGCTTTCGCTTCTGCCGCAACGAGCTCGCTACGAGCACTTTTCTTCTCAACCCTCTAGACCATTGCGTTCTGCTTTTCTTGTCTCGTGAATGGAGACGGAAAGCTTCTCGGCTACAATCTCGCCTAGAACAAGTGCGGCTACACATTAAGCTCGCCCGGAACGCCCTGCTGAAACTCGCCTTCTCGCACTACATTCACGGGGCAGCCGTCTTTCTTCGGCCACCTGCCAAGTGGCCCCATATCGCCGCGCTCGTTGCACTCCGCTTGTCAGATTGGCTTCCCGTGGCGCTGATTTCAGCCTGGCCAAATACTAGCGCTGCGGAGAGCTGTCTCGCAGACAATCATGTTCCAGCATAGAAATTTGTCCTGCAATGTTCCCCCCTCTTTTCCCGCATGGTGTTGCTCTGATGAATGCCTTGAGCATGGAACGACTTAAGCCAGCAAGTATTCCTCGCCGGCCACCTCTCGCTGTGCAAGAGGTATGCCGTGGACCCTTTGAACGCTGCCAAGCAAAAAGCAGAGCAGTGACCATAAAAGCGAGGAGAGAGCATGCACGAAGCACACTAGTTCTGTCTAGTGCTTTCCGTGCAGAGAGGCGGCAAAGCTGAATGCCGTGCCAGAGCTTCACTTCTCGCTGGAGCACAGGAAGGCAAGAATGAAGAGGCAGAACACAGCCTTGGTTTCAGCAGCCTCCGGGACTGCAAAAGTTCAGCAATAGCTCTGTCAAAGCAGAACTCGGCTGAGAATGCTCTCGCAGCTTGGGAAAGTTAGGCGCAGCTGTTGACCAGCTCTGCCCGTGGCCACAGGCTGCTTCTTCCACCTTCACTGTGGCAGAGCTTTTGCGGAACAGAGACGGCATTCTTCAAGGGCGTGTTCTCCAAGGTGCTGTGAAACAGAGCCTAGCACGCTGTCTCGCTGATCCTGGCTTTCGGCAAGCAGGCGTGCCAGACCGCTGACATTCTGCACTCTGGCAGCCTAGTTGCCAGCTTTCGGCAGCTGCTGTCCTAGCAAGGAAGCTCAGGGAGTCAAAGCCAGTGCCGGGCGGCACCTTTCTGCTTTGCCCGCCTAAGCGGCGCCACGCTCCCTCGGATACTGTGTCCTTTCCCTCTGCACTGCGTCTGCCGAGGTGCTCTGTGCCTCTCGGAGCAGAAGGGCAAAGGACAATGTTTTCCACAGCAGGGTAGAAATGGCATTGCTAGCAGGAAAGCTAGATGCCTTGGAACTGTCCCCTTAGCCCTTGCCACTCACTTCAGGCTCGTACGCTGAGCAGAACAGCCTGCTGTTCTGAAGCTTCGCTGGCTGCCGTTCGTGCCCAGACGCGATTTCCTTCCCAAGGAGGCGAAGCGCCGTCTACTTCTCGCACCGAGCACGCTGCTCCTGGCTTTCGCTTCTGCCGCAACGAGCTCGCTACGAGCACTTTTCTTCTCAACCCTCTAGACCATTGCGTTCTGCTTTTCTTGTCTCGTGAATGGAGACGGAAAGCTTCTCGGCTACAATCTCGCCTAGAACAAGTGCGGCTACACATTAAGCTCGCCCGGAACGCCCTGCTGAAACTCGCCTTCTCGCACTACATTCACGGGGCAGCCGTCTTTCTTCGGCCACCTGCCAAGTGGCCCCATATCGCCGCGCTCGTTGCACTCCGCTTGTCAGATTGGCTTCCCGTGGCGCTGATTTCAGCCTGGCCAAATACTCGCGCTGCGGAGAGCTGTCTCGCAGACAATCATGTTCCAGCATAGAAATTTGTCCTGCAATGTTCCCCCCTCTTTTCCCGCATGGTGTTGCTCTGATGAATGCCTTGAGCATGGAACGACTTAAGCCAGCAAGTATTCCTCGCCGGCCACCTCTCGCTGTGCAAGAGGTATGCCGTGGACCCTTTGAACGCTGCCAAGCAAAAAGCAGAGCAGTGACCATAAAAGCGAGGAGAGAGCATGCACGAAGCACACTAGTTCTGTCTAGTGCTTTCCGTGCAGAGAGGCGGCAAAGCTGAATGCCGTGCCAGAGCTTCACTTCTCGCTGGAGCACAGGAAGGCAAGAATGAAGAGGCAGAACACAGCCTTGGTTTCAGCAGCCTCCGGGACTGCAAAAGTTCAGCAATAGCTCTGTCAAAGCAGAACTCGGCTGAGAATGCTCTCGCAGCTTGGGAAAGTTAGGCGCAGCTGTTGACCAGCTCTGCCCGTGGCCACAGGCTGCTTCTTCCACCTTCACTGTGGCAGAGCTTTTGCGGAACAGAGACGGCATTCTTCAAGGGCGTGTTCTCCAAGGTGCTGTGAAACAGAGCCTAGCACGCTGTCTCGCTGATCCTGGCTTTCGGCAAGCAGGCGTGCCAGACCGCTGACATTCTGCACTCTGGCAGCCTAGTTGCCAGCTTTCGGCAGCTGCTGTCCTAGCAAGGAAGCTCAGGGAGTCAAAGCCAGTGCCGGGCGGCACCTTTCTGCTTTGCCCGCCTAAGCGGCGCCACGCTCCCTCGGATACTGTGTCCTTTCCCTCTGCACTGCGTCTGCCGAGGTGCTCTGTGCCTCTCGGAGCAGAAGGGCAAAGGACAATGTTTTCCACAGCAGGGTAGAAATGGCATTGCTAGCAGGAAAGCTAGATGCCTTGGAACTGTCCCCTTAGCCCTTGCCACTCACTTCAGGCTCGTACGCTGAGCAGAACAGCCTGCTGTTCTGAAGCTTCGCTGGCTGCCGTTCGTGCCCAGACGCCATTTCCTTCCCAAGGAGGCGAAGCGCCGTCTACTTCTCGCAGCGAGCACGCTGCTCCTGGCTTTCGCTTCTGCCGCAACGAGCTCGCTACGAGCACTTTTCTTCTCAACCCTCTAGACCATTGCGTTCTGCTTTTCTTGTCTCGTGAATGGAGACGGAAAGCTTCTCGGCTACAATCTCGCCTAGAACAACTGCGGCTACACATTAAGCTCGCCCGGAACGCCCTGCTGAAACTTGCCTTCTGGCACCACATTCGCGGGGCAGCCGTCTTTCTTCGGCCACCTGCCAAGTGGCCCCATATCGCCGCGCTCGTTGCACTCCGCTTGTCAGATTGGCTTCCCGTGGCGCTGATTTCAGCCTGGCCAAATACTAGCGCTGCGGAGAGCTGTCTCGCAGACAATCATGTTCCAGCATAGAAATTTGTCCTGCAATGTTCCCCCCTCTTTTCCCGCATGGTGTTGCTCTGATGAATGCCTTGAGCATGGAACGACTTAAGCCAGCAAGTATTCCTCGCCGGCCACCTCTCGCTGTGCAAGAGGTATGCCGTGGACCCTTGGAACGCTGCCAAGCAAAAAGCAGAGCAGTGACCATAAAAGCGAGGAGAGAGCATGCACGAAGCACACTAGTTCTGTCTAGTGCTTTCCGTGCAGAGAGGCGGCAAAGCTGAATGCCGTGCCAGAGCTTCACTTCTCGCTGGAGCACAGGAAGGCAAGAATGAAGAGGCAGAACACAGCCTTGGTTTCAGCAGCCTCCGGGACTGCAAAAGTTCAGCAATAGCTCTGTCAAAGCAGAACTCGGCTGAGAATGCTCTCGCAGCTTGGGAAAGTTAGGCGCAGCTGTTGACCAGCTCTGCCCGTGGCCACAGGCTGCTTCTTCCACCTTCACTGTGGCAGAGCTTTTGCGGAACAGAGACGGCATTCTTCAAGGGCGTGTTCTCCAAGGTGCTGTGAAACAGAGCCTAGCACGCTGTCTCGCTGATCCTGGCTTTCGGCAAGCAGGCGTGCCAGACCGCTGACATTCTGCACTCTGGCAGCCTAGTTGCCAGCTTTCGGCAGCTGCTGTCCTAGCAAGGAAGCTCAGGGAGTCAAAGCCAGTGCCGGGCGGCACCTTTCTGCTTTGCCCGCCTAAGCGGCGCCACGCTCCCTCGGATACTGTGTCCTTTCCCTCTGCACTGCGTCTGCCGAGGTGCTCTGTGCCTCTCGGAGCAGAAGGGCAAAGGACAATGTTTTCCACAGCAGGGTAGAAATGGCATTGCTAGCAGGAAAGCTAGATGCCTTGGAACTGTCCCCTTAGCCCTTGCCACTCACTTCAGGCTCGTACGCTGAGCAGAACAGCCTGCTGTTCTGAAGCTTCGCTGGCTGCCGTTCGTGCCCAGACGCGATTTCCTTCCCAAGGAGGCGAAGCGCCGTCTACTTCTCGCAGCGAGCACGCTGCTCCTGGCTTTCGCTTCTGCCGCAACGAGCTCGCTACGAGCACTTTTCTTCTCAACCCTCTAGACCATTGCGTTCTGCTTTTCTTGTCTCGTGAATGGAGACGGAAAGCTTCTCGGCTACAATCTCGCCTAGAACAACTGCGGCTACACATTAAGCTCGCCCGGAACGCCCTGCTGAAACTTGCCTTCTGGCACCACATTCGCGGGGCAGCCGTCTTTCTTCGGCCACCTGCCAAGTGGCCCCATATCGCCGCGCTCGTTGCACTCCGCTTGTCAGATTGGCTTCCCGTGGCGCTGATTTCAGCCTGGCCAAATACTAGCGCTGCGGAGAGCTGTCTCGCAGACAATCATGTTCCAGCATAGAAATTTGTCCTGCAATGTTCCCCCCTCTTTTCCCGCATGGTGTTGCTCTGATGAATGCCTTGAGCATGGAACGACTTAAGCCAGCAAGTATTCCTCGCCGGCCACCTCTCGCTGTGCAAGAGGTATGCCGTGGACCCTTTGAACGCTGCCAAGCAAAAAGCAGAGCAGTGACCATAAAAGCGAGGAGAGAGCATGCACGAAGCACACTAGTTCTGTCTAGTGCTTTCCGTGCAGAGAGGCGGCAAAGCTGAATGCCGTGCCAGAGCTTCACTTCTCGCTGGAGCACAGGAAGGCAAGAATGAAGAGGCAGAACACAGCCTTGGTTTCAGCAGCCTCCGGGACTGCAAA
Source organism: Cinclus cinclus (assembly GCF_963662255.1). Classification (NCBI taxonomy): domain Eukaryota; kingdom Metazoa; phylum Chordata; class Aves; order Passeriformes; family Cinclidae; genus Cinclus; species Cinclus cinclus. The sequence continues at coordinate 4,559 of NW_026912237.1, read as the reverse complement.
AGTTCAGCAATAGCTCTGTCAAAGCAGAACTCGGCTGAGAATGCTCTCGCAGCTTGGGAAAGTTAGGCGCAGCTGTTGACCAGCTCTGCCCGTGGCCACAGGCTGCTTCTTCCACCTTCACTGTGGCAGAGCTTTTGCGGAACAGAGACGGCATTCTTCAAGGGCGTGTTCTCCAAGGTGCTGTGAAACAGAGCCTAGCACGCTGTCTCGCTGATCCTGGCTTTCGGCAAGCAGGCGTGCCAGACCGCTGACATTCTGCACTCTGGCAGCCTAGTTGCCAGCTTTCGGCAGCTGCTGTCCTAGCAAGGAAGCTCAGGGAGTCAAAGCCAGTGCCGGGCGGCACCTTTCTGCTTTGCCCGCCTAAGCGGCGCCACGCTCCCTCGGATACTGTGTCCTTTCCCTCTGCACTGCGTCTGCCGAGGTGCTCTCTGCCTCTCGGAGCAGAAGGGCAAAGGACAATGTTTTCCACAGCAGGGTAGAAATGGCATTGCTAGCAGGAAAGCTAGATGCCTTGGAACTGTCCCCTTAGCCCTTGCCACTCACTTCAGGCTCGTACGCTGAGCAGAACAGCCTGCTGTTCTGAAGCTTCGCTGGCTGCCGTTCGTGCCCAGACGCGATTTCCTTCCCAAGGAGGCGAAGCGCCGTCTACTTCTCGCAGCGAGCACGCTGCTCCTGGCTTTCGCTTCTGCCGCAACGAGCTCGCTACGAGCACTTTTCTTCTCAACCCTCTAGACCATTGCGTTCTGCTTTTCTTGTCTCGTGAATGGAGACGGAAAGCTTCTCGGCTACAATCTCGCCTAGAACAACTGCGGCTACACATTAAGCTCGCCCGGAACGCCCTGCTGAAACTTGCCTTCTGGCACCACATTCGCGGGGCAGCCGTCTTTCTTCGGCCACCTGCCAAGTGGCCCCATATCGCCGCGCTCGTTGCACTCCGCTTGTCAGATTGGCTTCCCGTGGCGCTGATTTCAGCCTGGCCAAATACTAGCGCTGCGGAGAGCTGTCTCGCAGACAATCATGTTCCAGCATAGAAATTTGTCCTGCAATGTTCCCCCCTCTTTTCCCGCATTGTGTTGCTCTGATGAATGCCTTGAGCATGGAACGACTTAAGCCAGCAAGTATTCCTCGCCGGCCACCTCTCGCTGTGCAAGAGGTATGCCGTGGACCCTTTGAACGCTGCCAAGCAAAAAGCAGAGCAGTGACCATAAAAGCGAGGAGAGAGCATGCACGAAGCACACTAGTTCTGTCTAGTGCTTTCCGTGCAGAGAGGCGGCAAAGCTGAATGCCGTGCCAGAGCTTCACTTCTCGCTGGAGCACAGGAAGGCAAGAATGAAGAGGCAGAACACAGCCTTGGTTTCAGCAGCCTCCGGGACTGCAAAAGTTCAGCAATAGCTCTGTCAAAGCAGAACTCGGCTGAGAATGCTCTCGCAGCTTGGGAAAGTTAGGCGCAGCTGTTGACCAGCTCTGCCCGTGGCCACAGGCTGCTTCTTCCACCTTCACTGTGGCAGAGCTTTTGCGGAACAGAGACGGCATTCTTCAAGGGCGTGTTCTCCAAGGTGCTGTGAAACAGAGCCTAGCACGCTGTCTCGCTGATCCTGGCTTTCGGCAAGCAGGCGTGCCAGACCGCTGACATTCTGCACTCTGGCAGCCTAGTTGCCAGCTTTCGGCAGCTGCTGTCCTAGCAAGGAAGCTCAGGGAGTCAAAGCCAGTGCCGGGCGGCACCTTTCTGCTTTGCCCGCCTAAGCGGCGCCACGCTCCCTCGGATACTGTGTCCTTTCCCTCTGCACTGCGTCTGCCGAGGTGCTCTCTGCCTCTCGGAGCAGAAGGGCAAAGGACAATGTTTTCCACAGCAGGGTAGAAATGGCATTGCTAGCAGGAAAGCTAGATGCCTTGGAACTGTCCCCTTAGCCCTTGCCACTCACTTCAGGCTCGTACGCTGAGCAGAACAGCCTGCTGTTCTGAAGCTTCGCTGGCTGCCGTTCGTGCCCAGACGCGATTTCCTTCCCAAGGAGGCGAAGCGCCGTCTACTTCTCGCACCGAGCACGCTGCTCCTGGCTTTCGCTTCTGCCGCAACGAGCTCGCTACGAGCACTTTTCTTCTCAACCCTCTAGACCATTGCGTTCTGCTTTTCTTGTCTCGTGAATGGAGACGGAAAGCTTCTCGGCTACAATCTCGCCTAGAACAACTGCGGCTACACATTAAGCTCGCCCGGAACGCCCTGCTGAAACTTGCCTTCTGGCACCACATTCGCGGGGCAGCCGTCTTTCTTCGGCCACCTGCCAAGTGGCCCCATATCGCCGCGCTCGTTGCACTCCGCTTGTCAGATTGGCTTCCCGTGGCGCTGATTTCAGCCTGGCCAAATACTAGCGCTGCGGAGAGCTGTCTCGCAGACAATCATGTTCCAGCATAGAAATTTGTCCTGCAATGTTCCCCCCTCTTTTCCCGCATGGTGTTGCTCTGATGAATGCCTTGAGCATGGAACGACTTAAGCCAGCAAGTATTCCTCGCCGGCCACCTCTCGCTGTGCAAGAGGTATGCCGTGGACCCTTTGAACGCTGCCAAGCAAAAAGCAGAGCAGTGACCATAAAAGCGAGGAGAGAGCATGCACGAAGCACACTAGTTCTGTCTAGTGCTTTCCGTGCAGAGAGGCGGCAAAGCTGAATGCCGTGCCAGAGCTTCACTTCTCGCTGGAGCACAGGAAGGCAAGAATGAAGAGGCAGAACACAGCCTTGGTTTCAGCAGCCTCCGGGACTGCAAAAGTTCAGCAATAGCTCTGTCAAAGCAGAACTCGGCTGAGAATGCTCTCGCAGCTTGGGAAAGTTAGGCGCAGCTGTTGACCAGCTCTGCCCGTGGCCACAGGCTGCTTCTTCCACCTTCACTGTGGCAGAGCTTTTGCGGAACAGAGACGGCATTCTTCAAGGGCGTGTTCTCCAAGGTGCTGTGAAACAGAGCCTAGCACGCTGTCTCGCTGATCCTGGCTTTCGGCAAGCAGGCGTGCCAGACCGCTGACATTCTGCACTCTGGCAGCCTAGTTGCCAGCTTTCGGCAGCTGCTGTCCTAGCAAGGAAGCTCAGGGAGTCAAAGCCAGTGCCGGGCGGCACCTTTCTGCTTTGCCCGCCTAAGCGGCGCCACGCTCCCTCGGATACTGTGTCCTTTCCCTCTGCACTGCGTCTGCCGAGGTGCTCTGTGCCTCTCGGAGCAGAAGGGCAAAGGACAATGTTTTCCACAGCAGGGTAGAAATGGCATTGCTAGCAGGAAAGCTAGATGCCTTGGAACTGTCCCCTTAGCCCTTGCCACTCACTTCAGGCTCGTACGCTGAGCAGAACAGCCTGCTGTTCTGAAGCTTCGCTGGCTGCCGTTCGTGCCCAGACGCGATTTCCTTCCCAAGGAGGCGAAGCGCCGTCTACTTCTCGCAGCGAGCACGCTGCTCCTGGCTTTCGCTTCTGCCGCAACGAGCTCGCTACGAGCACTTTTCTTCTCAACCCTCTAGACCATTGCGTTCTGCTTTTCTTGTCTCGTGAATGGAGACGGAAAGCTTCTCGGCTACAATCTCGCCTAGAACAAGTGCGGCTACACATTAAGCTCGCCCGGAACGCCCTGCTGAAACTTGCCTTCTGGCACCACATTCGCGGGGCAGCCGTCTTTCTTCGGCCACCTGCCAAGTGGCCCCATATCGCCGCGCTCGTTGCACTCCGCTTGTCAGATTGGCTTCCCGTGGCGCTGATTTCAGCCTGGCCAAATACTAGCGCTGCGGAGAGCTGTCTCGCAGACAATCATGTTCCAGCATAGAAATTTGTCCTGCAATGTTCCCCCCTCTTTTCCCGCATGGTGTTGCTCTGATGAATGCCTTGAGCATGGAACGACTTAAGCCAGCAAGTATTCCTCGCCGGCCACCTCTCGCTGTGCAAGAGGTATGCCGTGGACCCTTTGAACGCTGCCAAGCAAAAAGCAGAGCAGTGACCATAAAAGCGAGGAGAGAGCATGCACGAAGCACACTAGTTCTGTCTAGTGCTTTCCGTGCAGAGAGGCGGCAAAGCTGAATGCCGTGCCAGAGCTTCACTTCTCGCTGGAGCACAGGAAGGCAAGAATGAAGAGGCAGAACACAGCCTTGGTTTCAGCAGCCTCCGGGACTGCAAAAGTTCAGCAATAGCTCTGTCAAAGCAGAACTCGGCTGAGAATGCTCTCGCAGCTTGGGAAAGTTAGGCGCAGCTGTTGACCAGCTCTGCCCGTGGCCACAGGCTGCTTCTTCCACCTTCACTGTGGCAGAGCTTTTGCGGAACAGAGACGGCATTCTTCAAGGGCGTGTTCTCCAAGGTGCTGTGAAACAGAGCCTAGCACGCTGTCTCGCTGATCCTGGCTTTCGGCAAGCAGGCGTGCCAGACCGCTGACATTCTGCACTCTGGCAGCCTAGTTGCCAGCTTTCGGCAGCTGCTGTCCTAGCAAGGAAGCTCAGGGAGTCAAAGCCAGTGCCGGGCGGCACCTTTCTGCTTTGCCCGCCTAAGCGGCGCCACGCTCCCTCGGATACTGTGTCCTTTCCCTCTGCACTGCGTCTGCCGAGG